>NC_135487.1:132954841-133254841 GCF_052094955.1 Ictidomys tridecemlineatus | reverse complement strand
CAGTCCTCACAACAGAGGATCCTGAGAGCTGCTGGCACCGAGATTTGTGGGTAATTTAGTTCTGTGTTTTTCCTACTCACTGCAGAAAATTCTGAAACTAAAGTTCCCCCTTAAGATTAAGGGTAATGCAGTTCAGTGGTTTGCCCACTCACCACAGAGGATTCTTCTGGAAGCTGCAGTCTCTAATCCCTGCACATTCCTGCTAAGGATCACAGGAGCTGAAGACCCATGCTTTCCCTGGGACCCTGGAGATTCTAGGAAGTGAGCTCTACCAACAAAACCATCACCACCAAATCATCTGGGACTTACAGGGTACAGGGTATGTAGGCATCCCCAGAGATTCTGAGCATTGAAGTCTGGTATTCTGCCCTTACAATTCTCACCCCCAGAGGCACCTGGGAAGAGCAGGCACCCAAAAGTAATTGGCAGCATAGTTTGATTTTTTCTCAGTACAGCGCTCTCTGCAGAGGTCTCAGCAAGCTGCAGCTCCCCAAGAATTATGGGTAGTACAGTTTGTCATTTGACCCATGCTGCCCTCACTTCAAAAGGCTCTGGTAACTGCAATAAGGATTCTGTAGTTACCCAGGATTCGGGGTACTGCAATCCATCATAATCTTTACATCTCTCACCCTAGAGGCTCCTGAAAGCTACTTACTGCATTTTCATGAGCCCTTATTCTCAGGCCCCAATGGGACTCCAGGCACTGGTCCCTCCCTGCACCACCTTGAGGGGGCATTTGACACTCAAGCCACACAAAATGCATTGACATGCCATGATAATGAGCAGCCAAAGCCTCAGTAAGAAATACTGTTGTTGTTTTGGGGCTGGGGATGTGGCTCAAGCCTTAGCACACTCGCCTGGCATGCGCTGGGGTGCTGGGTTTGATCCTCAGCACCACGTAAAAATAAATAAAGATGTTGTGCCCACTGAAAACTAAAAAATAAATATTAAAAAAAGAAATACTGTTGTAAAATAAGTTCTGCTAAAATATTACCTGAGAAAGTAAAGAACATGGAAGAACTTACTTTTCAGCACACCAGGCAGTTCACAGGAAGCTTCTTCCTCATGTTTTCCTCACATGGACCTCAGTCATCCTGAATCCACAGTGGAGTCTCCATGGGTAGGTGCCCAGGAGAAGGAAGCTCTGATCCTCACCATAGATATATCCACCAGGCATTCCCAGGCCATGGTATCTTTCTAGGTATGTCCCCAGGTTTAAAAAAAAAATCACTGGTCTACACTTTAAATAGAGCCCCTAGGATTCCCTAGATGTGGCATCTCTCAGGTGAGTCTCCAGGAGAAGGAAGTTCAATTAGAGCACAGAACACAGCCCCCAAAAGCAATTGATCAGAGAAAGTGGCCCCCTGCTGGCCACTGTAGACAGTGCAGGATGCTGGGTGTTCACTGTTCAGAGCTGCACCCCCTTGTGCTAGACACAGTGAAACTCTAAAATTCATACTTCTGATTATTCCAGGTCATGATTTTGGAAATCAAAAAGAAAATGAGCCTACCATCCTATGTCTTGATCAGAATGAATGGAGATAGCAAGCAGCAAAATACATAGCTCATAGACAAAATTTCATTGATTTCAGCAATCATGTAGAGGAAACAGTGAAATTTGTAAACTGGAATAAGAAAAATTTTAAAACATTAATATTTCAAATAGAGACCCCAAATTTGAAGTACTTTCATGTAAGTCTTAAAGTACAATCATTCTTTCAGAAAATCTTGAAATGTTAAGAAAGAAATCAAATGAAATATAAGTAAATGCAGATATACTTTGTTCAGGTCTCAATATAATTAAGATGAAATTATCTCAAACCTGACCTGAAGATTCAGTGCATTCCAGAAATTCCCAACAAACTGTTTTTAAACCTAGACTAGACAGCACTGACTGCAAAAGGACCCACTTCAAGAAGCCACACATATGCATGCCGGAACCTATCAAAATACTCTCTAGACTTGCATTTAAAATGGGAAACTGTAAAACTCTAGAAGATGTGCATGACCACATGTTTCATGATGAGGTTCTAAATACAGACCCCCCCCCCAAAAAAAATCCATGAAAGCTGGGGATGTGGCTCAGTGGTTAAGCACCCCTGGGTTCAATCCCTGCTACCAAACAAAGAAACAATAACAACAACAAAACCTTGAAAGAATAACCTGATAATGTGAAATGTATTAAACTGTTCTGTTAAAAAAAATCATATTAAGGAAATGAAAAGACAAGTCAAAGACTGGGGGAAATGTTGGAAAGTATATGTCTAAGACAAACTTGTGTACAAAATATAGTAAGACACTCAAAAATAACACAACATAATGGGTAAAGATCTGAACAGACCATGCACAAGAAAGATACAAGATAGCAAACAAGCATAGAAATGACTCTTAGTATCACCTGTCATGAGGAAAGCACAAACTAAGACCCCAAGGTGCACTGCACAACTACTAAGCTGCTAAGGTCTTTACTAAGTGCAGTATCAACCATGAGGATGATGAGCAGCCACAGGAACTCATGCATTGCTGGTACAGCACACAACAGCTCACCACTATCAAAAAAAATGGCCATTTTCCACAAAGTTAGATATGGTGTCACCATATGGTCCTAAAAATATAGAAAACTGCCTCAAAAATGTATATCTAGATAACAGCAGGCAATTACATATAGCAGTTCTATTCACAATGCCCCAAATACCTTAAGCAATCAGGATGTGCTTCAATGGGTGAACAAATAGCATAACTGCTATGAATCCATGCCATGGAGGCCCTGGTGTCTCTGAGCTCCCCCAGGTCTCTACTCTGGTCTGGACCCTGGACTGCCTTTAACTTTGCACACCTCACAGGGGGAAAAGTGAATTCTGAATAGAAACACCTGTAAATGCAGCTGATAAACTCAGGCTCAGAATGCAATTGCTGCCTATGGAAAGAGATTAAAAAGTTCTGGATGTGGGTGGTAAACTCAGAAAAATGCAAGCACAACAACCCAGGCCTGCATCTTTGTTCATAGGAGCTTCCTGGGGAACAACAGACAAACATGGAGGCAACTCCAGGATCCCCACAGAACCACATCTAGGGGAGAACCTGGAGGTGACTGCTATTAGGGCCCCTGTGACCCACCTCTGATTAGCTTAGAGGACATTATGGTACAGCTTCATACCCCCGTCCCAATTTTAATTTCCTCTCTTTCCTCAGGTTGCAAATGCATCCTGAGCTTGGATTCAATTGATTGATTAGCTTGTTTAGTGTTGCAGAGAGCTGTGCCACTAACTAGTCCTGATGCACAACCTCTGAAATTCACTGTTCTGGTTATTCAACATATGTTTGCATATTTTAGCTAAAATAGAGCCCATCAACCCATGTTTTGATCCATCAGAATCTTATCTTTATACCCTAATCTTTATCTTCATATCCTACAGTTACCACTCAGTTAATCCCTATCAGTGGATACTTAGGTTAATACTTTCATTAGGTTGGTGCACTGATGCAGGTTAATGCTCTCAGGATCCAGTCATTACACATCTAAATTTTCTCTCATTGACTCACATGAGATTTTTAAAGGACAACTCTTATCTAAACCACAATAGCTATGAATGCCATAAGAACATGAAAGGACACAGGGCAGCTATTATATTAGCCTTAGATGCTACACTATGGATATCATATTAGTATTAATGATCATAGGGAGATACTATTTTGTTTTAGATGTTATAATATATATTTGGATTACAGACCATAGGGCAGCTATTATATTAGTTTTTGATGCCATGTTGTGAATATTATTTTAGTATTAGAGGCCATGATGTAGACATTATATTAACATGGAAGCTGTTGTATTAGTGTTCAAGTCCACTCTACAAATACTATATTTGTATCAGAGGCCACATGTGGACACAATAGCATCAAAAGCTACTATGGATAATACATTAGCATTAGAGTCTGCACATGAACAACATGTTAGTATTATCACTCCACCATAACAGTATTATGACACTGCCATATCCAGGAAGGTGGCACATACCCTCTGGTGGTCATTAGGACCCAGTACAGAATGCTTCAATTCAGTGGTGTATGGGCACCCCCTGACATTCCTGAGAAATGGATGAAATTCAGTACTGTATCTACATTATTCAAGGCCTTGATTTTGTAAATTCAAACTAAAATGAAACCCAGTATCCTTGTTTTTTAAAGAAATGGTAATTGAACAAGTTATTCAAACCATATTGAGTGAAATAAATGTAGACAAAAACAGAAACTCCTACAAAAATTAATTCATAATAGTCCATAACTAAAATGTGGTAAAACTAATAGAAATCTGAAAAAAAATAAGAAAATCTATGTGATCTTAGATTTAGTGATGGTAGTGTATATTTGTTTCTGGTATGAGGGGTTGAATGCAGGGCCTCACACATGCTATACAAACTTTCTAATGCTGAGCTACTTCCCCAGTCCTTGATGATGAGTTTTAACTCACAATACCAAATACCAACTGACTGAAAAAAAATACCAATAACATGGACTTTATAAAGTTAAATTTTTACGAAGTGCACTGTTGCAGGCCAACAATCCCAATTACTCAAAAGACTGGGGCAGGAAGATTGCAAACTTGAGCCCAGCCTAGGAAATTTTTTAAAGGATGGGCTATAGCTCAGTGGTAGAGCATTTGCCTAGTTTATGTGAGGCCTGAGGTTCAATCCCCAGCACTACACACACACACACACACACACACACACACACACATACACACACACACAAATTTTTTCCTACTCTGTAAAACATGGCAAATAGTTATATAAAATTATGTTCAGCATCCCATATCATCAGGGAATCATAAATTAAAACGATAGTGAGGTAGTATGACACAGCTATTAGAACTGCTGAACTCTAAGAAACAGCAGTGCACCAACAGCTGCAGGATGTGAGATACCAGCAGTCTCAGGCATTACTAGGAGAACATGTGGCATGGCCACTTTGGAAGATGATGTGCCACTTCTTCCCAAAGCAAAAAAGTCCAATCTATGACCCAACAGTGTCCCTATAAATTATCCTTATTTAGAGAAATTCTTTGAAAAGGTATTTCAAAACAAAACTAGCATGTAATTATGCATGGCAGCTCTATGAGGCTGATCAGATCATAAATAAGAACGTCCTCCCATAGCTGAATGCATAACCAACACAGAATATAAAGGAATGAACTGCCAGCCTACACAGAGACATAGATAAATCCTACCTGGTACACTACTAAGTAAAATAAGCCAGGCTGAAGAGGCTACATGCTGTATGGTTTACCTTTTATGAAATTCTAGAAAAGACCAAGTTACAGAGGAAAAGTTGTGCAGGATGAGGCCCAGGAGCCTCCCAGCACAGGAGTCTCCATGTACATGGAGTTGGGGTGCACCACCCTTCCTGTGGTTTTTCTCATGACCATCCTCCATCCTGAAGCTGCCCCAGAGTTCACCAAAAGTCCTTATTAAAGCACAAGCCCCTCCTAGGCCCTCAGGAGATTCTACAGGATTTAGGAGCTCTGTGCAAATAACCAAGATAAAAGAATCAATATTAGAACAAAAACTGCTCCTAATACCTCTGTCACTCAGAAAATATGAAGATTGTAGAGTGCTGTACCAGGAACTGGGTGCAGAGGCTGAATGTGTATATCTTTTTTTTTTTTTTTTTTTTTTTTTTTTTTTTTTTTTTAGTTTTCGGCGGACACAACATCTTTGTTTGAATATGGTGGTGAGGATCGAACCTGGGCCGCATGCATGCCAGGAGAGCGCGCTACTGCTTCAGTCACATCCCCAGCCCTGAATATGTATTTCTTATTATGTCAAAGCCCATAATCTGGAGCAATAATAAATTCATTGCTCATAATGAAACAATGAATTATTTATATGGCAGAAACTGGGAGCTAGATGGGGTGTTATGATAAACAAGGGGTGAAGGTAGAAGGATATATGTCATAAGGGGTCAGAATCCACAGACTGCAGATCAGTATAAACTCACATTTTGCTTAAAACATTCACAGATAGTTCCACATAAACATAGTTATAACTAGGGGATATAAAAAGATTAGAATACATATACACTTCTTTGCATTGTCAGTTGTGTGGATCAAGATGCAAGATGAAATATGTTTTATAGACTTTTTTAAAGACCTTTATTTTATTTGTTATTTTTATGTGGTGCTGAGGATCAAACCCAGTGCCTCACATATGCCAGATGAGTGCACTACCACTGAGCCACAGCCCCTGCCAGATGAAAGATTTTATTATCACTCTCTAATCAAAGGAGCCAGGACTCTTTGAAGAAATGGCTGATACTAAGAGTAAGACAGTAAATATATAAGTCAGGGTAATTTAAATATCAGAAAGAAAAAACTTTGAGACAAAACCAGAAAATATGTTAAAGGACAACAGGAGATAATGGAAAGATCTCCAATGGAAACAATTCCCAATGGTTAAAGTAGGGATGAATTGAGCAGCAAAGTAGTATTTAAAAAGGGCGGGGGAGAACAAAAAACAGCTTAAGGAAACTATCCAGATGACTGATATATATAAATGACTGAATACACAAACAAATGAGGTTGAATAGAAACCTCTGGTGCAGAAGAATTCCATATAATTGAGAGAGACACAGTCATCAAGGAGGTAGAGCTAACTCTCTGATCCCTAAGCATGGGCTCTGCATTATGACTTCCTCCAGAAGAACAGACAATGTGGACATGCAAAAAAAGAGTAACATCACAGTAAGAAACCTGAAAGGCCCTTCCTCAAGCAGGTGAGCACAATCAATACTACCATTTCACCTTGAAGGCATCAGATGATAGAGCTGCTTTTCATCTCAGTGACCAGCCTCCCCAGTCCAATAGCCCCAGGCTAAATATGAGAAAGACAAGGAAACCTGAAAGGCACTGCCTCAGCCAGGTGAGCATAGTCAATACCAATATGACAATAAGGACAAGAGATGACAGAGCAGCTCTTCACCTCTGTGACCTGCCTCCCCCAGACCCACAGCCCCAGTTTAAATATGAAAAAAGGAAAATTCAAAAAAAAATTATAAAAATACCTGACAAGTCGTCCTCAATGCTCTCAAGGTCATCAGAACAAGGAAGTTCATAGAAACTGTCACCCCAAGAGAAGACTATGGAGACATGATGACTGGATGTCATGTTGGCTCCTAGATGGGATCCTAGAGCAGGAAGACACAGAACTGAGAATCCAAAGGATATGTGACTTCAGTTAATGTTAACATACCATTATTTTTTCTGTATAACAAATGGTCTAAGATGTTAACACTTTAGAGACAGCTCACCTAAGTCATAACAACAAGGGAAGAAACCAGATTGAGGCTACCTGGGAAATATCTGCACTTTCTTTTCAATCTCTGTATAAAGATAAAACTAAGCCTGGCATGGTGGCACATGCCTGTAATCTCAGCATCTTGGGAGGCTGAGGCAGGAGGATTTTGAGTTCAAAGCCAGCCTCAGCAACTTAGTGAGGCCTTAAGTAACTCTGTGAGAACCTGCCTCTAAATAAAATATAAAAAAGGGCTGGGGATGTGGCTCAATGATTAAGTGCCCCTAGATTCAATCCCCAGTACCTCCACACCAAAAAAAAAAAAAACATTAAACTACTCTAAAGTAAAATCTTAGGACATGGTTATATTTTCTCAAACACTGACTTGTTTAATTATTCATACAGTTAATTACTGGTAACTGACACTCTTAGCTAGTTCTGTATTTTATTATGAACATTCATAACACAAAAATCAAATAGTTCAAACTAACATAAAATTCAAAGTATGTGCTTCTTTTGCATATTTCATGTTGAAGTAATAACATAAGTAAACTCCTTATATTTTTATGCTGTCACTAGGTTCTAGGTTTGCCTTCTTAAAACTTGATCAATAGAGGAGGAAAAAAATGACATTTTAGAGATTCTATTTCAACTCCTGGTTTAACTTTCCTGAAAGATTGACTTTATATTAAAAAAGTCCTAATGCAAATTGACTCACTGTGTCTGAATCATTTATCCCAAAGAATACTTGTCTCTATTTTATTTCTATGCATACCTTTTTAGCAGCAATATAATCAAATATTTGTGACTGGGACAAATAGTCAAAGAAATAGTCATCTCCTCCAAGAACTCTGCAGGAAGTGGTGAGCCAAGAGAAGCAGAGGTGTCAGCTTGGTCCAGAAATTATATTAGATGCTGCTGTGTTGTGAGAAAACACTTTACCTTTTAGAAATCACAAGGAGCTAGGGATGCCCACACTCTTGTATGAGTCTAACTCTAGTTGAACTTCTAAGTAATTTTATTGTCACTAGCTCATCATGAAGTTAATGACAACTAAAGGATCTATGGAGCTGGGGATGTAGAAAGATTTCCTAGCATGCAGGAGTCCCTAGGACCAACCCCCAGAACCACAAAAAAAATGAATTTGTCTTATTTTTGTAATCAAATAGAAAATGAATAATCACTCCTCTTAAGGAAACATGTTGGACCTAAAACACTTGAGACCCTCAGAATCAAAATACTCTCCTTACAGTGTATTGCATAGCTAGATCACCATAAACAGTGGTGTCACATCATGAACCATGTTCACATTAAGCATAGCATCAAAAAACAACAAAAAGACTTTATTGACTATTGATAAGAAACATATGATATGAACATAGTCTAGCTTAGGAAATTATTAACACATTGGAAACATGATACTGACATTAAAATCCTCCAGGACGAGCCAGGCACTTTGACTCATGCCTGTCATCTCAGCTATTGGGGAGGATAAAGCAGAAGGATCACAAATTTGAGGCTGACATTAGCAATTCAGCTAGACCCTGTCTCAGAATGAAATTGTAACAAAGACTGGGGACATATGTAGTTCAGGACTTGCATAGCACAAGCAAGGCCCTGGGTTTAATCCCCAGTGCCCCAAAAAAAATTCTCCAGGTGAGATATCTGACAACTATGGCAGGTACAGAACAAGGCATAAGCCAATATGTCAACCTCTTCAAAATGATTAAAGTAAATCTGCACTTTGTTCAGCTCACAATACTAACATGTCTGATTTCTGCTTCTAATAATTCAAATGCAACCATTTAAATATGATCAAAAGTGCACGTACTTTTCTAATGAATCCAACAAATATGAGAGAGATACTCAACTGCATTCTGAAAGCCACCTTATAAGGGGCAACAACATTAGGATAAAATGTAATCATGGCACTTACTACATGAAATAACCCTAAATACAAATAAATACATAATTTCAAAAGAAAGTCAAATTTCTGAAATCAAAAGCAAATTGATACATTTTTTAATGAAATTTTGAACAGAGGCAAAACACTTAAAAGAGGCCTCCCACAAGAATTTCTGACAACATAAAGTATCATGTTTATTAGAAGGCCCATCCCTTTGTATGCAAGGAATAAGATAACTTTCTGATGAATATAGAACTTTAATAGGACATATGGACATGCTTTCTAAACTTGAAAAAAACAAAATATCTGTTTTTTAAAAGGCTTACTTTTAGTAAATGTATCTGAATTACAAAAAAGCAACTACTGACTTGTCTTTTACATTTTGTAATGATTTGCATGTCAGGAGATTTCATCTATAGTGGTTTTAAATATCATGAAATATCAATAGTTAACATTAAAAATATCATCATCCCTCTTCTCTTTTAAAACTGATTTGAAATTTTCTTAGAATAATTTAATATGAATTTGGAAGAGGCATTTTGGTATATGTGTATATGAGTAAATACATGATCTTTTTTTAAAGTTTTTTCTTTTAGTTGTAGTTCAACACAATGCCTTTGTTTTATTTACTTATTTTTATGTGGTGCCGAGGATCAAACCCATGGCCTCATACGTGCCAGTCCAGTGCTCTACTGCTGAGTCACAACCCCAGCCCCAATACATGATCTTTTGAAACTATATCTCTCATGCTTGAGTCCTGTCAAAGACATCTTCTGTGTGTGTGGTGCTGGGATGGACTCCATGGCCTCTCACATGCCAGGCAAATGCTCTGCCACTGAGCTGCACACCCAGTCTCAAACATGTCTTAATAAATGGAAATTAATTAAAATCATTTGATTATGAGCCTTTCCAAACAAGACAATTCTCTCAAACTAAACAATTCTCTCAATCAAAAACAAAGTAAGCTAAAAAATTTTTTAAAAATATTCCTTATTGGTGTAATTAAATAGAAAATGAATAAAAAATAGAAGTTCACAGAATTAAAAATCCTATACAGGGCTAGAGTTGTGGCGCAAAGGTAGAGCATTTGCCTGGCATGTGTTAGGCCCTGGGTTCAATCCTCAGCACCACACATAAATAAACAAAATAAATAAATAAAATAAAAAGATCCACTGACAACTAAAAAAATATTTTAAAAACTCTGTAGAAAACTGAAAGAATATTAATTAAAAATTGAACAGCAAAAACCTATTACACAGAACCGAAGGCCATGGGGAATTACATAGCAAAATAACTCTAAAATAAGAAAAATAAATGAATCAATTAGCATAAAAAAGCTTGGACTGATACTTAGAGTTCTCCCACTGGATGGGATCCTGGGATCATCAGGGCTCAAGGCTGGCTGTCATCTGCCCTTTAACAAATTCTGATTTTAGTTCAAATGTTCATGATCTATAGAGAATAAAAGAGAGAGAAAGGTGACTTTTCTAAATTTATTTTATGGTATGTCAAATTTTGATACTAGTCAAGATAATTCATCCAATGCAGGATGTCAGTGTTTATACAAAAGATGTTATTTGTGCACCATTACAAATATAATGCCAATTAGCACAGCAGCCAGGGAGCTGCTCATCCTAGACTAGCAGGGGCAGAGTCTGGAGGAGGGGGATGGAAGGTCAGGAGGAGGGGGGACCTGGAAGATAAGTGGGGTCTGGAGAAGAGTCAAGGTCTTAAAGAGGAGGAGGGCTGGGCTGGAGTTATGGCTCAGTGGTAGAGCAGTTGCCTAGCATGTGTGAAGCACTGGGTTCAAACCTAAGCACCACATAAAAATAAACAAAATAAAGGAATTGTGTCCATGTGCAACAGAAAAATATTTTTTTAAAGAGGAGGGGTAAGGTCTGCAGGGGGGGCAGGACAGGAAGAAGGGAAAGATCTGGAGGAGAGACAGGGTCTGAAGGAGGGGGAGAATGGGTCACAAGAGGGCAGGGCTTCACAGAGGTGTGGGAGCTGAGGAAGGGACAGGCCCTGGAACATGAGTAGGACCTAGAGGATAGGCAGGGTAGGAAGGAGGGGAAAGGATGGTTCAGGAGGACAAGCAGGGCCATAGAATATAGGTGGGGCCTAGAGGAGAGGCAGGGTCTGGAAGGGAAGGCCTTAGCAAGAGGGTCCTGGAGGGGTGGCTTCTTGCTAATTAAACTCTCCACCAAAAGAAAAACGTGTGGTTGTGGTAGCTCAATGGTAGAGCACTTGCCTAGCATGTGTGAGGCACTGTTTTTGATCCGCACTACTACATAAAAATAAATATATTGTGCCCTTCTACAACTAAAAAAAAAAAATTGAAAAAAAAACTAAGCAGAGATTAAAGAAAAAGAAAAATGTGGTTCATGAGTTCAGTTCCACAAAAAACATGAGATGTATTTTTAATAAATTCAGGCTTTGTTCGAAGTAATATATTTAAACTCAAGCGGCTCAAAAGGCTGAGGCAGAAGGATCTCAACTTCAAAACCAGCCTCAGCAAAAGCAAGGCATGAAGCACCTCAGTAAAACCCTGTCTCTATAATACAAAATAGGGCTGGAGGTATGGCTCAGCAACAACAACAACAACAACAACAACAACAAAAAGATAAGTATTGAGTTCAATCCCCAGTACAAGAAAATAAAAATTAAATTTTTTTTAAAGACAGAGATGAGATGAGAGAGAGAGAGAGAGAGAGAGAGAGAGAGAGAGAGAGAGAGAGAGAGAATTTTTAAATATTTATTTTGTAGTTTTCAGCAGACACAACATCTTTGTTTGTATGTGGTGCTGAGAATCGAATCCGGGCAGCACACATGACAGGCCAGCGTGCTACCGCTTGAGCTACATCTCCAGCCCCTAAAAATTTTTTTAAAAATAACATAGTGGGCTGTTAAGATATGTACTTTTCAATTTTTTTCAACTATTTCAACACTGCAAGAAAAAGCAAACCATTTAAACACTAAGAAAAACAAGGAAGTGGACTGGGGTCCCCTCCCCTTAGGCTGTACATTCCTCCCTCCCTACATATTCCCCCTTCCTCCCTGCTAGGTTCCCTAGAAACCACCCTGGGTCACTATATTAAGATGATGAGGGTCATAGCCTAAGGAAGGGTCACTGCTGCACAGGGAGCCAGGATGAAATTGTGAAGGACAGAGTGGGGCTGACAGCCAAGGCTGCCCTCAGCTCTCAGGTCCAGGACAGGGTTTGCTCCTCATGCTTCCCACCATCCCCTCACCAGCTGCCAGAGCTGCCAGAAGCTTCTGAGCCATCTCTCTGAGGCTGTTCTGAGGAAAAGGGAATCACAGGTGTCCCTAGAGACATGACCCATGAGGGTCCCCATGCTACGCATCTCCTCAAGCTGCTCTGAGCAAAAAACCCCAGGCTTCCCTAAAAATATAACCCATGAGAATCCCCAAGCCAGGCATCTCCCCCAGGCTACTCAGAGGAGAAGGGAACCCCAGGCATCCAAGGAGACATAAACCAGAGGGTCCACACACCAAGCATCTCCCTCAGGCCACTCTGAGAAGAAAACCCAGGGCCTACATAGAGTTGCGACCCCCATGGCTCCCCACATCTGGTGTCTCCCTCAGGCCAATGTGAGGAGAAGGGAGCCCCAGGCATCCCGAAGACATGACTCAAAAAAGTCCCTAAGCCAAGAGTCCCCGATAAGGCTGCTATGAGGAGAAGGGAGCTCCGTGAGCCCCTGGAGGCATGACCCTTGAGAGTCCCCAACCTGGGTCTCTCTCAATCTGCTCTGAGAAGGGAGCTCTGCCTCTCCATGTGGAGTGACCCAACACTCCCAGGAATGAGGCTCTCCTGGATTGGTCCTGAGAGGGAAGCAGGCTCCTCACTTTCAAAAAGGCGGCATTAAAGATGGCGGTGAGGCCCCACCCATGATTCACCACTCCCCCTCTGGCCAAGCACAGCAACCCTGACAACCGCCCCAGGGAGCTCTGAGGAGAAGGGAACCCAGGGCTACTTAGAGACGTGACCCACAAGGCTCCCCAGGCCTGGCATATCCCTCAGGCTGCAGTAAGGATGAGGCTGCCCAGCAGTGTCCCTAGAATGTGACCCACGAGGGTCCCCAAACCAGGCGTTTCCCTCAGGCTGCTCTGAGGAGAATGGAACCCCAGGCATCCCTAGAGACATGACTCACAAAAGTCCCTAAGCCAAGAGTCCACTGAGACTACTCAGAGGAGAAGGGAGTTCCATGAGTACCTGGAGGCATGGCCCATGAGAGTTCCCAACCTGGGTGTCTCTCTCAATCTGCTCTGAGAAGGGAGCTCTGCCCCTCCCTGTGGAGTGACCCAACACTCCGAGGACTGGGGCTCTCCTGGATTGGTCCTGAGGGGGAAGCCAGCTCCTCACTCTCAAGTAGGCAGCCTTAAAGATGGCGATGAGGCCCCGCCCCTGGTTGGCCACACCCCCTTCCACCATGCACAGCAACCCTGGCAACGACCCAGGCAGCTCTGAGGAAAAGGGAACCCAGGGCTACTTAGAGACCTGACTCACGAGGCTCACCAGGCCTGGCATCACCCTCAGGCTGCTGTAAGGATGAGGGAGCCCCGAGTGTCCCTAGAATGTGACCCAAAATGGTCCCCACACCAGACATCTACCTCAGGCTGCTCTGAGGAGAACAGAACACTGGGCATCCCCAGAGACATGACCCAAGAGGGTGCCAGCCCCAGGCGTCTCCCTCAGGCCACTCTGAGTTGAAGGGAGCACCAGGCACCCCTAGAGATGTGGCCCACGAGGGTCCCCACACCCAGTGTCTCTCTCAGGCTGCTGAGGAGAAGGAAACCCCAGGCATCCCTAGAGACACAACTCACGAAAGTCCCTAAGCCAAGAATCAATGCTGAGGCTGCTCTGAGGAGAAGGGAGCTCCCTGAGTCTCAATCTGCTCTGAGAAGCGAGCTCTGCCACTCCCTGTGGAGTGACCCAACACTCTGAGGACTGGGGCTCACCCCGGTTGATCCTGAGGGGAAAGTGTGCTCCTCGCTATCAAGGAGGCAGCATTAAACATGGTGGCAAGGCGCTGCCCCTTATTGACCACGCCCCTTTGGCCATGCGCTGTGCAGGAGCTCCTCCCAGCTCAGAGGCGGGGCCTCTCCTGGCTCCCTGGTGAATGTCAGCACCTTTTTCCACCCTCAGCAGTTAATGAATAAAATATGTTCCCACTGCTCTAACTAGGTCTGGCTGTGGACCTGAGGAGTGGAATCTCAGAAAAGGAAAAATGGAGTCCAGAAGACACCCTCACTGCACTCCAACAGGCAAAGTATTGCAGCAGCCTGAGACAGGCAGGCAGAGGCACAGAGGGAGGTAGCTACAGGGAGTTTAAACCCTCAGCCCAAGGGCCCAGAAATAGACCACCTCAGAGTCTTCTGGGACATGTAGTCTTTGAGACAGAGTGACTTAGCCAGGGACTGCTCCAATTCAGAATCAGGGGTTTTAAGAAAATCTGTTAATTCCCAGGCCAGGGTGATCACTGTAGGAGGGTAGAAGAACCTGAGCTCAGACCAAATTCCCAGTAGCCTATGATTGCATTCTAGATCATTCAGTCTGTCCTGCCTGTCGAGCTCTCATGATCCTCTGGGATCTGTAGGCTACACAGATTCAGGGTTCTCGGGGTTTCTGGACAGTGTAGTCTGGTGCTCTGCTCACACAGTCTTTGCCCTTCGGGACCATGGAAGCTGTGTGCCATGTGCTGGCCCAGACACCCTGGAGAACCCTGGCAGTGGACTCTGGTGTTCTACGCATGCATTCCTCACCCGAGAAGCCTAGGGGTTGCAAGTAGCACATTCACCCTCGTACCAACAGGATTCTGGGTAGTGCAGTCTTGTATTCCACATTGCAGCCCAGCTGCAGAGGTCTCTGTGAGCTGTAGTCTACTCAGGCACCCCTAGTGATTCTGAACAGTGTAGCCTGGAAATCTGCACACTCAGCCCTCACTCCAGACGTCTATGGGGGCTTCAAATAGCACATTCAACCTCATACCCCCACCCAGGATTCTGGGTAGTGTAATCTGGTATTCTAAAATGCAGCCCCCACTGCAGAGGTCTCTAGAAATTTCAGGCTACACAGTCACCCAGGCATCCCTAGGGATTCTAGACAGTGTATTCTGGTGTTCTGCCCACGCAGCATCACTACAGTGGATTCTGGAAGCTGCAAGCCCCTAAGGATCATGGGTATTATAGCCTGGTGCTATGTTCAACTGTACAGTGACTACTTAGAGCTCAGAGCCTCAGGGAATTCTGAGTATTATACTCAGTTCTACTCAGTCAGCTCTGACCACAGAGGTCACTGAGAGCTGTGCGCCATTGATTATTCTGGATGGTGCAATCGATCCTACCTAAGGGGACTTCACCCCCATCATGGCTCTGGGATCTGTGTAGCATAAGCCTACCTAGACACCCCTGAGGAGTCTGTGTAGTGCAATACAAAGTTTGCCCCGGTGGTATTCAAAAGGAAGGTGTCTGGGAGTTGCAGGCGCCCAGGGATTATGGGTAGTATACTCTTGCCCTCTACCTCCATAGCCCTCACTGTGGAAGCCTCTGAGAGTTCTAGGCCACATGGACACGGGACACCTCCAAGAAATCTAGGTAGTATAGTTCAGCTCCCTACCCTGAAGCCCTCATTATTGCAGATCCTGTGAACTGCAATTCCCCCTGAGGATTCTGGATAAGGTAGTCCAGTGTCTTGCCTACATGCCCCTAATGCAAGGGCCATGAGAACTGAAGGCCACATGCTTGCCTTGGTACTGAAGACCTCACTGTGGAAGCCTCCTGGAATTGCAGGCAGCACACTCACCAGTGTGTCCCTAGGAATTGTAAGTAGTGTAGTCTGACCTGCATAATGCAGAACTCTAACTTGGGAGGCCTCTGGAAGTTGCAGGCTGCATACTCACCTGGGCAACACACCCCACCAAGGATTCTGGATACTGTAGTTAAGTTCTCAGTTCAACAGTCCTCACAACAGAGGATCCTGAGAGCTGCTGGCACCGAGATTTATGTGTAATTTAGTCCTGTGTTTTTCCTACTCACTGTAGAAAATTCTGAAACTAAATTCCCCCTGAGGATTGTGGGTAATGCAGTTCAGTGGTTTGCCCACTCACCACAGAGGATTCTTCTAGAAGCTGCAGTCTCTAATCCCTGCACATTCTGGCTAAGGATCACAGGAACTGAAGACCTCATGCTTTCCCTGGGACCCTGGAGATTCTAGGAAATGAGCTCTACCAACAAAATCATCATCACCAAATCATCTGGGACTTACAGGGTTACAGGGTATGTAGGCATCCCCAGAGATTCTGAGCATTGAAGTCTGGTATTCTTCCCTTACAATTCTGACCCTCAGAGGCACCTGGGCAGAGCACGTACCCAAAAGTAATGGGCAGCATAGTTTGATTTCTTTGTCAGTACAGCCCTTTCTGCAGAGGTCTCAGCAAGCTGCAAGTCCCCAAGAATTATGGGTAGTACAGTTTGTCATTTGACCCATGCTGCCCTCACTTCAAAAGGCTATGGTAACTGCAATAAGGATTCTGTAGTTACCCAGGATTCAGGGTACTGCAATCCATCATAATCTTTACATCTCTCACCCTAGAGGCTCCTGAGAGCTACTTACTGCATTTTCATGAGCTCTTATTTTCAGGCCCCAGTGAGACTCCAGGCACTGATCCCTCCCTGCACCACCTTGAGGGGGCATTTGTGTCTTTAGACACTCAAGCCACACAAAATGCATTGACATACCACGATAATGAGCATGTAAGAAAGCCTCAGTAAGAAATACTGTTGTTGTTGTGGGGCTGAGGATGTGGCTCAAGCCTTAGCACACTCGCCTGGCATGCGCTGGGGTGCTGGGTTTGATCCTCAGCACCACATAAAAATAAATAAGGATGTTGTGCCCACCGAAAACTAAAAAATAAATATTAAAAAAATACTTTTGTAAAATAAGTTCTGCTAAAATACTACCTGAGAAAGTAAAGAACATGGCAGAATTTACTTGTCAGCACACCAGGCAGTGCACAGGAAGCTTCTTCCTCATGTTTTCCTCACATGGACCTCAGTCATCCTGAATCCACAGTGGAGTCTCCATGGGTAGGTGCCAAGGAGAAGGAAGCTCTGGTCCTCACCATAGATATATCAACCAGGCATCCCCAGGCCATGGTATCTTTCTAGGTATGTCCCCAGGTTTTAAAAAAAAAAAAACTGGTCTACACCTTAGATAGAGCCCCTAGGAGTCCCTAGATGTGGCATCTCTCAGGTGAGTCCCCAGGAGAAGGAAGTTTGATTAGAGCACAGAACATAGCTTCCAAAAGCAATTGATCAGAGAAAGTGGCCCCCTGCTGGCCACTGTAGACAGTGCAGGATGCTGGGTGTTCACTGTTCAGAGCTGCACCCCCTTGTGCTAGGCACAGAGAAGCTCTAAAATTCATACTTCTGACTATTCCAGGTCATGATATTGGAAATCAAAAAGAAAATGAGCCTACCATCCTATGTCTTGATCAGAATGAATGGAGATAGCAAGCAGAAAAATACATGGACCATAGACAAAATTTCATTGATTTCAGCAATCATGTAGAGGAAACAGTGAACTTTGTAAACTGGAATAAGAAAAATTTTAAAACATTAATATTTCAAATAGAGACCCCAAATTTGAAGTACTTTCATGTAAGTCTTAAAGTATAATCATTCTTTCAGAAAATCTTGAAATGTTTAGAAAGAAATCAAATGAAATATAAATAAATACAGATATACTTTGTTCAGGTCTCAATATAATTAAGATGAAATTATCTCAAACCTGACCTGAAGATTCAGTGCATTCCAGAAATTCCCAAAAAGCTGTTTTTAAACCTAGACTAGACAGCACTGACTGCAAAACGACACACTTCAAGAAGCCACACATATGGACGCCAGAACCTATCAAAATACTCTCTAGACTTGCATTTAAAATGGGAAACTGTAAAACTATAGAAGATGTGCATGACCACATGTTTCATGATGAGGTTCTAAATACAGCCCCCCCCAAAAAAAAATCCATGAAAGCTGGGGATGTGGCTCAGTGGTTAAGCACCCCTGGGTTCAATCCTTGCTACCAAACAAATAATAACAACAACAAATCCATGAAAGAAAAACCTGATAATGAGGAAAGTATTGAACTGCTCTGTTAAAAAAATCATATTAAGGAAATAAAAAGACAAGTCAAATACTGGGGGAAACTTTGGAAAGTATATGTCTAAAACAAACTTGTGTACAAAATATAGTAACACACTCAACATTAACACAACATAATGGGTAAAGATCTGAACAGACAATGCACAAGAAAGATACAAGATGGCAAAGAAGCATAGAAATGACTCTTAGTATCACCTGTCATGAGGAAAGCACAAACTAAGACCCCAAGGTGCACTGCACAACTACTAATCTGCTAAGGTCTTTACTAAGTGCAGTATCAACCATGAGGATGATGAGCAGCCACAGGAACTCTTATGCATTGCTGGTACAGCACACAACAGCTCACCACTATCAAAAAAAATGGCCATTTTCCCCAAAGTTAGACATGGTGTCACCACATGTCCAAAAAACATAGGCAACTGCCTCAAAAATATATATCTAGAAAACAGCAGGCAATTACATTTAGTAGTTCTATTCACAATGTCCCAATACCTTAAGCAATCAGGATATGCTTCAATGGGTGAACAAATAGCATAAGTGCTAGGAATTCACACCATGGAGGCCCTGGTGTCTCTGACTTCCCCCAGGTCTCTACTCTGGTCTGGAACCTGGACTGCCCTTACCTTTGCATACCTCACAGAGGGAAAAGTGAATTCTGAATAGAAACACCTATATATGCAACTGATAAACTCAGGCTCAGTATGCAGTTGCTGCCTATGGAAAGAGATTTCAAAGTTATGGATGTGGGTGGTAAACTCAGAAAAATGCAAGCACAACAACCCAGGCCTGCATCTTTGTCCATCCATAGGAGCTTCCAGGGATACAACAGACAAACATGGAGGCAACTCCAGGATCCCCAAAGAACCACATCTAGGGGAGAACCTGGAGATGGCTGCCATTAGGGTCCCTATGACCCACCTCTGATTAGCTTAGAGGACATTATGCTATAGCTTCATACCCCCATCCCAATTTTTAATTTTATCTCTTTTCCACTGGTAGCAAATGCATCCTGAGCTTGGATTCTGTTGATTGATTAGCTTGTTTAGTATTGTAGAGAGAGCTGTGCCACTACCTAGTCCTGATGCACAACCTCTGAAATTCACTGTTCTGGTTATTCAACATATGTTTGCATATTTTAGCTAAAATAGAGCCCATCATCCCATGTTTTGATCTAAAAGGATGGTGCTATGGTTTGAATATTTTCCACCCATATTTTATGCCCCCAAAGCCCTGGATCCCAGAAAGTCCAGGGCTGAACAAACCACCCCTCATATTCTCTTTCAGCTCCCCTCTTGCTATCCACACCTTGGAACAGCCAAAATATCTCTTTTAATCTCAGCAGGGAGAGTCCCTCAGGAATGTACAGAAGATGATACTCCACTTGGTCATGGTGTCTCACCTATGCCCACTGGGCCTGGCTAGCCCTTTGAGAGAGTGAGCATAGAACAAGCTTGGGGTAATCCAAGACAAAGTCAGATAGGTGGAAAGGAAGGGGACTGGTGGTCAGTATACTGAGAGTAGACACCTTTCCCCATAGGGGCTGAGCACAGAAAATAAGGAGGGGCTTCCTGCCTCCATCCAAATGACCTCTGGACACTGCACAGGTACCCCTTCCCAGGAGGTCCTGTCCTAGTCAAGGGTCAGCTGCAGGGTGGTGCCTGACTCTAATCCCATCAGTTTAGGAGACTGAGGCAAGAAGATTGCAAGTTCAAAGTCAGCCTCAGCAATTTAGCAAGGCCCTAAACAACTCTGTGACATCATGTCTCTAAATAAAATATTTTAAAAGGCTGAGGATGTGACTCAGTGGTTAAGTACCTCTGGGTTCAATTCCTGGTCCAAAAAAAAGATAGCCTGAAACTGGGGTGGTTTTGCCAATTCCTGAGATGCACTCAAGGTTTAATTCCTATTGTCTCTGGGCAAAGTATTTAGCATCTCTTTAATGGTCAGAATGATTTAACAATTACAACTTCCTAAGCTCCAGTTTGACTCACACATTTAGTTTAACTCTGACCAAATTAAAAGGTTTCTTTCTTTCTGCTCTGCTTTATGATCTTTGATTATTACACCAAATTTGGCTAAAAGCTGCCAGCAATATTCATGTCACTGCCTGAATTCTGTGTTGCCTTGAAATTTCTTCTGCCAGATTAATTACTCCATCACCTTTAAATCTAGCCTCACAGAACATCTCAGAACATAGGCAAACTGTAGACAACTTTTTAGAATATAACAAGAATGGCCTCTCATCCAATTTCCAACAGAGGCCTTTTCCTCTGAAACCTCATGGGCTCAGTCTTTACTATCTACAGCTATTTTTTTAGTTTAATGTGTTATAGTAAGGATAAAACATTAAGAGCCAGGTGGCAGCTACTTTATTAATTTTTTTGTTTTTTTGAGAGGGTGTAAGAAAGTCCATCATACAGCTATTATATTAGTGTTGGATGCTATACTACAGAAATTATTTTAATGTTAGAAGCCACAGTGCAGCTAATATATCTGTTGTAGATGCTACAGTGTGTATATTGATTTTAGATGCTATAGTATAATATAGAACATTATATTATTATTATAATATATAGTATAATATAGTATAATATAGAATATTATATTATACTATATAGTATAATATAGAATATTATATTATTATTATTGATATAATATTAATATTAAACCGTACAGAGAAGCTATCATAATAGTTTTAGATAGCTTTATGGGTATCATATTAATATTAATATGATACCAATAAAGTAGCTTTATGGGTATCATTAATATTAAAGGCCACAGGGAAGCTATCATAATAGTTTTAGGTAGCTTTATGGGTATCATATTAATATTAATATGATACCCATAAAGTAGCTTTATGGGTATCATATTAATATTAAAGGCCACAGAGGAACCACCTTGTCAGTTTTAGAAGCTATAGTTTGTGTGTGTGTGTGTGTATAGTATTCATTTTAGATGCTGTAAAATAGACAGCATTTTAATATTAAAAGCCACATGGTACCTATATATTAATTTTTAATGCCATAGTATGCATATCATATTAATATTAAGGCTGCAAGGTAAGATATTATTTTAGTTTTTAATGCTATTGTATGAATATCTTATTAACAATAAAGCCACAGGGAAGCTATTATGTCACTTTTGGATGCTACAAATAGATGTCATATTGGTGTTTAAGGCCACAGAGCAGCTACTCTATTAATTTTAGATTCTATACTATGGATCTCTTATAAGTATTAGGGACAAAAAATGCAGCTATTTTATTAGTTTTAGATGCTATATGTGGATATCATATTAATACCTTAGGCACATTGCCAGCTATTATATTAGTATTAGATGCTATAATATGAATATTGTATTAATATTAAAAGCCACAGGACAATGATTATATAAGGCCATAGGGAAGCTATTACATTAGTTAGAGATGCTACATTGAAGCTATAATATTAAATCCCAGGGCAACAAATATCAATTTTTGACGCTATTATATGGATAATATGTAAGTATTAAAGGTCATGGGAAACTATTAGTTTTATACACATTGTATACCTATTATGTTAAAGGCAACAGGCAGCTATTATATCAGTTTTACATGCTATAATATGGACATTATATTTGTATTAAAGGCCACAGTATGGGCTGGGGTTGTAGCTTCGTGGTAGAGCACTTGGCTAGCATGTGAGAGGCACTAGGTTCAAATCTCAGCATTGTATATAAATAAATGAAATTTTAAAAGGTCCATCAAAACTAAAAAAAAAAAGATGTAAAAAATGCCATAGTACAGTCATTTTGTCAGTGTTAAATATATTAATATGGATAAGTTATCAAGATTAAAGGGAATAGGAAAGATATGATATCAGCTTTAAAATACTATCATCATTAAACACCACATAGGACAGCTCTTATATCAGTTTTAAAAGCTCTTATAGATATCATATTAATATTATAGGCCACAAAGCAAATATTATGTCACTTTTAAGTGTTATAGAATGTATATTAGTATTAAAGGACACAGGGCAGCTGTGCTATCAGTTTCAATTGCTATAGTAAGGAGATTACATTAATATTAAAAGTCACAGGGAGGTAATTTATCAATTTTTGATGCTACATTAAAAGTATTAAAGCCACAGGACAGGGCTGCGGTTGTAGCTCAGTGGTAGAGTGCTTGCCTAGCACATGTGAGGCACTGGGTTCGATCCTCAACACCACATAAAAATAAACAGATAAAATAAAGGTATTGTGTCCATCTACAAAAGTAAATAAAAACAACTAACACAAATTTTTTTTTTAAAGTCACAGGGCAGCTATTATATTGGGTTTATAGGTCACTATATGAATATTATACTAATATTAAAGACCAAGGGCAGCTACTATGTTAGTTATAAATATCATAGCATGAATAGTATATTAATATTTAAGGCCACATGAAAGATAGTATATTGCTTTTAGATGCCATATATGGATATCATATTATTATTAAAAGCTGCAAGAGGGGCTGTTGTTGTGACTCAGTAGTAGAACACTTGCCTATGTGAGGCACTGGGTTTGAACCTCAGCATCACATAAAAAAACAAACAAATAAAATGAAGGCATTGGGTCCATCTATAACTAAAAAAAAAATTTTAAAGCCACAAGATATATTACATCAGTTTTTTAGATGTTATTTAATGAATATCATATTAGTACTAAGAGCACTGGGCACATATATTAGTTTTAGATGTTATAATATAGATATACTATTAATACCAAGAGCCACAGGGTAGCTATTATATTAGTTTTAGATGCTATAATATGAATATTGTATTAATATTAAAGGCTACAGGGCTGTTATTATATTACTTTTAGGTTTACAGGATGGATATAATATTAACATTAAATTCCACATTTCAGCTAATATATCAGTTTTAGATGCCATAATATGGATATCATATTAGTTATAAAGTTCACAGAGGAGCTATTATATCAGTTACAATTCCATAGTATAGATGACATATTAGTATTAAAAGGGCACAAGGCAGCTCTTATTTCAGTTTTAACACTAATATTACATGCATACTATGGCATACCAAACTGATATGATCACTGCCTTTTGGCCTTTAATATTAATATCCATTCAGTGGCCTATAAAACTAATATAAAAGCTGCCCTGTGACCACATTATGATATTATATTAATATTAAAGGCAACAGGACAGCTACTATATTAGTTTTAGTTGCTGTACTATGGATATTATAGTAGTATTATTACAGTGGTCCACTTTATACTTTGAATATAGCCCTTTATGCTCTGCCACTATAAGGTCCTTGCTTAGCATCTGGATGGATATCTTAAATGACAGCTGCCATTTTAAGGAAAAAGTTTCTCTTTCCCACGCAAGGCCCTTTCTGAGAAAGGCTCATCACTCCCCCATACCAACCCAAACCTTAACCTTTAGTATTAGAATCCTCCCGGCTCTGAATCCTGTACCTGCCCTATAAAAATCCCAGAATTCAAGCCTGTTTTGCCTCTCTTTCCTACAGACATATGGCCATTATTTGTCAGCTCTGACAAACTCTGGGGTGTATCTCTGCCTGGTCTCCATCTTTCATTTCTCGATTACCCATCTCTTGTTCCTTGCTTTCCCTTCATCCACTGTAACTATCTTTTAATATAGTAGAATATTTTTATTGATTTTTTTAAATAAATGACTAATATAGTAGAATATTGAAATTGAAAGCAGTTGTCTTTTTTTTAAATTCTTTTGGTTTGGGTTGTAGATGGATACAATACCTATTATCTTATTTATTTTATGTGTTAGGAAAGTATTCTACCACTGAGCCAAAACTACCACCTCCCCTACCAACTTATTTTTTAAAAGGACATATTTCTTGGGGCTGAGGTTGTGGCTCAATGGTAGAGCACTTGATATATATATATATATATATATATATATATATATATATATATATATATATATATTTCTTTATTTCTCTCTCTGCTCCTCCCTAATCTCTTTCCTCCCTAATCTCAGGGGAAACAGGATTACCTTTCTCATTTAGGAAGATTTCTCTGTCTTTAAGTACACACACATCCACCTCAGGAATTAAGTCATACAGAATTTGGGGATGGTACAAGAAGATCTCAGAAATTACTATCTCTGAAATTAACAAGTAAATTACAATTCCAGACAGAGAACACATGCAATGTAGCTTTTGAATAATCTCTCTAAAAGGCCTCTGTTCCTGATGGGCAGAATCATAGACTTTGGGACAGGAGTCCCCTGTGTTTCTCCTTTGCTATCAAAGCAATAAATCTTCTTTTTCCTTTTTCTCAAAACTGTGCACTCATTATAGGATTGACATTAAGGATAAGAACTGACTTGTGGAAACAGTATTAAAGACCAGAGTGCAGGCTTATATTAGTTTTGGATACTATAGTATTGATATCATAATACTATTAAAGGTTATATGGTAGCTATTAAATTAATTCTAGATGCTATTTATGGATATTACATTAGCATAAAAAGTCAAAAGGCCACTATTATATTATTTCTAGGCAGTATTGTTTTAGTAAGCTTTTTTTTTGTCACTGTGTCTAAAATTTGTGACAAGAACAATTTTAGAGAATAAAAATTTTGATTTGGCACTCACAGTCTCCAAAGTCTCCATTCACAGAAAGTGGATTCATGTCTCTGGGCCTGAAGTGAGACAGAACACCATCACCTCCCCCAAGGGTATGGAGGAGGAGAGCGGATCAGGACATGCCAAACAGGAAACAGGAAAGAGAGACCAGGGAAAAAATATATTCCCAAAGGAATGCCTCCAGTGCTCCTCCAACCACACTTTACCTACCTATAATTATTAAGTTTTCCTTATGGGTGAATTAAAATGTTGATCAGTTTAAGGCTGTCACTACCCAATCATTTCACCTGAAAACTTTCTTGCATATTCTCCCACGAGTTTTCATATCTAAACCATAGTATTCTGACCCTGGCCCAGAAAAGCTCAGGTCCACTCACAATGCAAAATATTTGAGTCCATTTCCAAGAAACAATATTTTCTCATATTCTCATTCTCTCCCTCCCCTCCCCTCCCCTCCCCTCCCCTCCTGTCCCCTTCTCCTCTCCTCTCCTCTCCTCTCCTCTCCTCTCCTCTCCTCTCCCCTCCCCCTCCCTCTCTCTCTCTCTCTCTCTCTCTCTCTCTCTCTCTCTCTCTCTCCTTTTATTACCAGGGGTCAAACCCAGGGCTTTGTGGATGCAAGGCAGATGCTTCGCCACTGAGCTACATCCCAGCCCAAGAGTCCAGCATACTCAAAAGGCCAAGTCCAAAGTCTCTTCTGAGATTCAAGGCAAATTCTCTGCAATGAGCTCCCATAAAAATCAAAAGCAAGTTACATAAAAATCAACAAATAACAGCACAGGGTCTTTTAAAGAAGGGGTGATGTCAAGGAGAGATAGATGAGGATGGTGGAAACATAAGGTTAAGAGAATAATTATATAAAATAAGCCCACTGTACTGACTCCCCACATGCTTTCTTTGCCAAAAAAGCAATCTGCATGCAACCCTGCCTAGCCTGGGGGGACCAGATAGGTCACATTCCTGCTTCTTCCTGCCCTTAGGCACATATGTAGGGGGTCTGGGGTATATAAAAGAGAAAGACACACCCATCCCCACAGACATTCAATTCTGAGCTCCCTTCTCTTTGGAGAAGTCTATCTTCATTTCTTTCTTAAATAAAACTTGGTTTCTATGCTTACCTAAGCATTTCATGGGTATTTAATCTTCAACATCAGGGAAACAAGGACCTGTTCTTGATATCCAAGACTGGTACCAGTGGGACCAAACAAACACTAACACTCAGTTGGGCACACAAAACCTATAGTTCCACAACCAGCATCTGAGGCACATGGCATGGTGATGTTCTCTCCAAAAGGGCTTGTGCAGCTCTGCCCTATGGCTTTGCTGGTTGCAACACACAAGACTCTCTCAGCTTATACATCTGTTTGATTCCCACAGCTTTCCTTGGCAGACTCTCCATGGTACTGGAATCTCTTAATCTTGGGGGTCTCCACTACAGTTCCAGCTGCCTTCTCATTTCATATATCACACTCTCAGAGGCTACCCACAGCAACTAACCATTTTCCTGGCCTCCCAGGTTTTCCGTTGAAATCTCAGTGAAAGCCTCCATAACTCCCTAACTCCAATTTCCCCCAATAAAAAAAAAGAAGATAATAGAAAAAGCACCATGTGGTTGGTGCCAAGTTCTTTTACCATCTCAACCAGTAGGCAAGATTTCTATGACTATGGCTGTAGTATCCTCTGAGTTCCTGGCATGGTGAAACAACTTCCCAACCCTCTTGTTCAAGCAGGTACACAAATGGTCTCAAAAAATTTTTACTTTTATAACCTTGGGCCAGAGATAGGTGAGATCTTTTCAATTCCTAAGATGCCCACAAGCCATCTTTTATATTGTCTCTGGGTAAAGTAATTTAGCATCTCTGCAGTGGTGGTAATATCCTGAACAATAACAACTTCCTTCACCCCAGTTTTACATTTTTCTGGGCAAAGTGGAAATTGTTAAAATCTTTCTGCTCTGCTTTCTGATCTGATCCACAGTAAATTTGACTAAAGGTCAACAGCAATATCCATCTCACTACCTGAATGCTGTGTTGCCTTGAAATTTCCTTTGCCAGATTAATTAGCTCATCACCTCATAGAATGTCTCAGGACATGGGCAATATGTAGACAACTTCCTAGCAAGAGTGTAATATGAATGCCCTCTAGTCGTATTTCAATAGAGTCCTCTTCCTCTGAAACCTTATAACTCCATTCTTTGTTTTTTACAATCCTATTGGCATTTTAGACTTCTGAGAACCCACCAGAATCCCTCATTAAGCTCCACCTGCAACTTACTAAACCTTTTCCAGCTTTATCTCTAAATATTTCAAACTTCCTCTCCCAACAAACCATCTCCAAAGACTACTGAATCGTATAGATTATTCATAGCAAAAACCCACTCACTGATTTAGTCAGCTTTTTCACCACTGTGACCAAAAGATCTGACAAGAAAAATTTTAAAAAGGAAAAGCTTATTTGCTGCTCATGGTTTCAGAGGTCTCACTCCAAAGACACACAACTCAATTGCTCATTTAAAAAAATTTTAGTAATCAATGGACTTTTATTTATTTATATGCAGTGCTGAGAACTGAGGAAACAGCAGTGCACCAACAGCTGCAGGATGTGAGATACCAGCAGTCTCAGGCATTACTAGGAGAACATGTGGCATGGCCATTTTGGAAGATGATGTGCCAGTTCTTCCAAAAGCAAAAAGTCCAATCAATAACCCAACAGTGTCCCTATAAGTCATCTTCTTTTAGAGAAATTCTTTGAAAAAGTATGTCAAAACAAAACTAGTATGTAATTATGAATAGCAGCTCTATGATGCTGATCAGATCATAAATAAGAATGTCCTCCCAGGGCTGGGGATGTGGCTCAAGCGGTAGCATTTGATCCTCAGCACCACATACAAACGGCCCGGGTTCGATCCTCAGCACCACATACAAACAAAGATATTGTGTCTGCCGAAAACTAAAAAATAAATATTAAAATAAAAAAAATGTCCTCCCATACCTAAATGCATAACCAACACAGAATATAAAGGAATGAACCTACAGAGAAATAGATAAATTCTACCTGGTACACTAAGTGAAATAAGCCAGGCTGAAGAGGCTACATACTGTATGGTTTACCTTTCATGACATTCTAGAAAAGACAAAATTACAGAGGAAGAGTTGTGCAGGATTAGGCCCAGGTGCCTAATAATTCCAATGCAACCATTTAAATATGATCAAAAGTGCATGTACTTTTCTAATGAATCCAACAAATATGAGAGAAATACTCAA
Organism: Ictidomys tridecemlineatus; assembly: GCF_052094955.1. Classification (NCBI taxonomy): domain Eukaryota; kingdom Metazoa; phylum Chordata; class Mammalia; order Rodentia; family Sciuridae; genus Ictidomys; species Ictidomys tridecemlineatus. Next base: position 133,226,583 of record NC_135487.1, on the reverse strand, counting down.
CTGCATTCTGAAAGCCACTTTATAAGCACATAGGGGCACCAACATTAGGATAAAATGTAATCATGGCATTTACTACATGAAATAAACCTAAATACTAATAAATACATAATTTCAAAAGAAAGACAAATTTCTGAAATCAAAAGCAAATTGATACATTTTTAAATCATATTTTGAACAGAGGCAAACACTTAAAAGAGGTCTCCCACAAGAATTTTTTACAACATAAAGTATCGTGCTCATTAGAAGGCCCATCCCTTTGTATGCAAGGAATAAGATAACTTTCTGATGAATATAGAACTTTAATAGGACATATGGAAATGCTTTCTAAATTTGAAATGTCATCATCCCTCTTCTCTTTTAAAACTGATTTGAAATTTTCTTAGAATAATTTCATATAAATTTGGAAGAGGCACTTTGGTATATGTGTATATGTGTAAATACATGATCTTTTTTTAAAATTTTTCTTTATTTTTAGTTGTAGTTCAACACAATACCTTTATTTTATTTACTTATTTTTATGTGGTGCCGAGGATCAAACCCATGGCCTCACACGTGCCAGTCGAGTGCTCTACTGCTGAGTCACAACCCCAGCCCCAATACATGATCTTTTGAAACTATATCTCTCATGCTTGAGTCCTGTCAAAGACATATTCTGTGTGTGTGTGGTGCTGGGATGGACTCCATGGCCTCTCACATGCCAGGCAAGTGCTCTGCCACTGAGCTGCACACCCAGTCTCAAACATGTCTTAATAAATGGAAATTAATTAAAATCATTTGATTATGAGCCTTTTCAAACAAGACAATTCTCTCAAACAAAACAATTCTCTCAATCAAAAACAAAGTAAGCTAAAAGAAATTTTTAAAATATTCCTTATTGGTGTAATCAAATAGAAAATAAATAAAAAATAGAAGTTCACAGAATTAAAAATGCTATACAGGGCTAGAGTTGTGGCGCAAAGGCAGAACATTTGTCTGGCATGTGTTAGGCCCTGGGTTCAATCCTCAGCACCATATATAAATAAACAAAATAAATAAATAGAATAAAAAGATCCACTGACAACTAAAAAAATATTTTAAAAATTCTGTAGAAAACTGAAAGAATATTAATTAAAAATTGAACAGCAAAAACCTATTACACAGAACCAAAGGCCATGGGGAATTACAAAGCAAAATAACTCTAAAATAAGAAAAATAAATGAAACAATTAGCATAGAAAAGCTTGGACTGATACTTAGAGTTCTCCCACTGGATGGGATCCTGGGATCATCAGGGCTCAAGGCTGGCTGTCATCTGCCCTTTAACAAATTCTGATTTTAGTTCAAATGTTCATGATCTATAGAGAATAAAAGAGAGAGAAAGGTGACTTTTCTAAATTTATTTTATGGTATGTCAAATTTTGATACTAGTCAAGATAATTCATCCAATGCAGATGTCAGTGTTTACACAAAAGATGTTATTTGTGCACCATTACAAATATACTGCCAATTAGCACAGCAGCCAGGGAGCTGATCATCCTAGACTAGCAGGGGCAGAGTCTGGAGGAGGGGGATGGAAGGTCAGGAGGAGGGGGAGCCTGGAAGATAAGTGGGGTCTGGAGAAGAGTCAAGGTCTTAAGAGAAGAAAGGTTGGGCTGGGGTTATGGCTCAGTGGTAGAGCAGTTGCCTAGCATGTGTGAGGCACTGGGTTCAAACCTAAACACCACATAAAAATAAACAAAATAAAGGGATTGTTTCCATGTGCAACAGAAAAATATTTTTTAAAGAGGAGGGGTGAGGTCTGCAGGAGGGGTAGGACAGGAAGAAGGGAAAGATCTGGAGGAGAGAAAGGGTCTGAAGAAGGGGGAGAATGAGTCACAAGGGGGCAGGGCTTCACAGAGGGGTGGGACCTGAGGAAGGGACAGGCCCTGGAACTTGAGTAGGACCTAGAGGATAGGCAGGGTAGGAAGGAGGGGAAAGGGTGGTTCAGGAGGACAAGCATGGCCATTGAATATAGGTGGGTTCTAGAGGAGAGGCAGGGTCTGGAGGGGAAGGCCTTAGCAAGAGGTTCCTGGAGGGGTGGCTTCTTGCTAATTAAACTCTCCACCAAAAGAAAAACGTGTGGCTGTGGTAGCTCAATGGTAGAGCACTTGCCTAGCATGTGTGAGGCACTGTTTTTGATCCTCACCACTACATAAAAATAAATATATTGTGCCCTTCTACAACTAAAAAAAAAATTGAAAAAAAAAAACTAAGCAGAGATTAAAGAAAAAGAAAAATGTGGTTCATGAGTTCGGTTCCACAAAAAACATGAGATTTTTAAAAATAAATTCTGGCTTTGTTAGAAGTAATATATTTAAACTAAAGCGGCTCAAAAGGCTAAGGCGGAAGGATCTCAACTTCAAAACCAGCCTCAGCAAAAGCAAGGCATGAAGCACCTCAGTAAAACCCTGTCTCTATAATACAAAATAGGGCTGGAGATATGGCTCAGCAACAACAACAACAACAACAACAAAAAGATAAGTATTGAGTTCAATCCCCAGTACACAAAAATAAAAATTAAAAATTTTTTTAAGAGAGAGATGAGATGAGAGAGAGAGAGAGAGAGAGAGAGAGAGAGAGAGAGAGAGAGAGAGAGAGAATTTTTTAATATTTATTTTGTAGTTTTCAGCGGACACAACATCTTTGTTTGTATGTGGTGCTGAGGATCGAACCCGGGCCGCACGCATGCCAGGCCAGCGCACTACCGCTTGAGCTACATCCCCAGCCGCTAAAAGAATTTTTTTAAAATAACATAGTGGGCTGTTAAGATATGTACTTTTCAATTTTTTTCTACTATTTTAACACTGCAAGAAAAAGCAAACCATTTAAACACTAAGGAAAATAAGGAAGTGGACTAGGGTCTCCTTCACTTAGGCTGTACATTCCTCCCTCTCTACACATTCCCCCTTCCTCCCTGCTAGGTTCCCTACAAACCACCCTGGGTCACTATATTAAGATGATGAGGGTCATAGCCTAAGGAAGGGTCACTGCTGCACAGGGAGCCAGGATGAAATTGTGAAGGACAGAGTGGGGCTGACAGCCAAGGCTGCCCTCAGCTCTCAGGTCCAGGACAGGGTTTGCTCCTCATGCTTCCCACCATCCCCTCACCGGCTGCCAGAGTTGCCAGAAGCTTCTGAGCCATCTCTCTGAGGCTGTTCTGAGGAAAAAGGAATCACAGGTGTCCCTAGAGACATGACCCATGAGGGTCCCCATGCTACGCATCTCCTCAAGCTGCTCTGAGCAAAAAACCCCAGGCTTCCCTAAAAATATAACCCATGAGAATCCCCAAGCCAGGCATCTCCCCAAGGCTACTCAGAGGAGCAGGGAACCCCAGGCATCCAAAGAGACATAAACCACGACCATGAGGGTTCACACACCAGGCATCTCCCTCAGGCCACTCTGAAGAGAAAACGCAGGGCCTACATAGAGCTGCGACCCACAAGGCTCCCCACATCTGCCATCTCCCTCAGGCCAATGTGAGGAGAAGGGAGCCCCAGGCATCCCTAAGACATGACTCACAAAAGTCCCTAAGCCAAGAGTCCCTGCTAAGGCTGCTCTGAGAAGAAGGGAGCTCCGTGAGCCCCTGGAGGCATGACCCACGAGAGTCCCCAACATGGGTCTCTCTCAATCTGCTCTGAGAAGGGAGGTCTGCCCTTCCATGTGGAGTGACCCAACACTCCCAGGAATGGGGCTCCCACAGGTTGGTCCTGAGGGGGAAGCAGGCTCCTCACTTTCAAAAAGGCAGCATTAAAGATGGCGGTGAGGCCCCACCCCTGATTGAACACGCCCCCTTTGACCAAGCACAGCAACCCTGGCAACCGCCCCAGGCAGCTCTGAGGAGCAGGGAACCCAGGGCTACTAAGAGACGTGACCCAGGAGGCTCCCCAGGCCTGGCATAGCCCTCAGGCTGCAGTAAGGATGAGGCTGCCCCGCAGTGTCCCTACAATGTGACCCACGAGGGTCCCCAAACCAGGCGTCTCCCTCAGACTGCTCTGAGGAGAATGGAACCCCAGGCATCCCTAAAGACATGACTCACAAAAGTCCCTAAGCCAAGAGTCCACTGAGACTACTCAGAGGAGAAGGGAGTTCCATGAGTCCCTGGAGGCATGACCCATGAGAGTCCCCAACCTGGGGACTCAATCTGCTCTGAGAAGGGAGGTCTACCCTTCCATGTGGAGTGACCCAACACTCCGAGGACTGGGCTCTCCTGGATTGGTCCTGAGGGGGAAGCCAGCTCCTCACTCTCAAGTAGGCAGCCTTAAAGTGGCGCTGAGGCCCCGCCCCTGGTTGGCCATGCCCCCTTCGGCCACACGCAGCAACCCTGGCAACGACCCAGGCAGCTCTGAGGAGAAGGGAACCCAGGGCAACTTAGAGACCTGACTCAGGAGGGTCCCCAGACCTGGCATCTCCCTCAGGCTGCTGTAAGGATGAGGGAGCCCACCAGTGTCCCTAGAATGTGACCCAAAATGGTCCCCAGGCATCTACCTCAGGCTGCTCTGAGGAGAACAGAACCCTGGGTGTCCCTAGAGACATGACCCAAGAGGGTGCCAGAACCAGGCGTCTCCCTCAGGCCACTCTGAGTTGAAGGGAACCTCAGGCACCCCTAGAGATGTGGCCTACGAGGGTCCCCACACCCAGTATCTCTCTCAGACTGCTGAGGAGAAGGAAACCCCAGGCATCCCTAGAGACACAACTCACAAAAGTCCCTAAGCCAAGAATCAATGCTGAGGCTGCTCTGAGGAGAAGGGAGCTCCGTGAGTCCCTGGAAACATGACCCACGAGAGTCCACAACCTGGGTGTCTCTCTCAATCTGCTCTGAGAAGGGAGCTCTCCGAGGACTGGGGCTCACCCGGGTTGGTGAGCCCCAAGAATTATGGGTAGTACAGTTTGTCATTTGACCCATGCTGCCCTCACTTCAAAAGACTCTGGTAACTGCAATAAGGATTCTGTAGTTACCCAGGATTCAGGGTACTGCAATCCATCATAATCTTTACATCTCTCACCCTAGAGGCTCCTGAGAGCTACTTACTGCATTTTCATGAGCTCTTATTCTCAGGCCCCAGTGAGACTCCAGGCACTGGTCCCTCCCTACACCACCTTGAGGGGGCATTTGTGTCCTTAGACACTCAAGCCACACAAAATGCATTGACATACCATGATAATGAGCAGCCAAAGCATCAGTAAGAAATACTGTTGTTGTTGTGAGGCTGAGGATGTGGCTCAAGCCTTAGCACACTCGCTTGGCATGCGCTGAGGTGCTGGGTTTGATCCTCAGCACCACATAAAAATAAATAAACATGTTGTGCCCACCGAAAAGTAAAAAATAAATATTAAAAAAAAGAAATACTGTTGTAAAATAAGTTCTGCTAACCCTAACCCTAACCTGAGAAAGTAAAGAACATGGCAGAACTTACTTCTCAGCACACCAGGCAGTGCACAGGAAGCTTCTTCCTCATGTTTTCCTCACATGGACCTCAGTCATCCTGAATCCACAGTGGAGTCTCCATGGGTAGGTGCCAAGGAGAAGGAAGCTCTGGTGCTCACCATAGATATATCCACCAGGCATTCCCAGGCCATGATATCTTTCTAGGTGTGTCCCCAGGTTTAAAAAAAAAAACCCACTGGTCTACAACTTAGATAGAGCCCCTAGCAGTCCCTAGATGTGGCATCTCTCAGGTGAGTCCCCAGGAGAAGGAAGTTCGATTAGAGCACAGAACATAGCCCCCAAAAGCAATTGATCAGAGAAAGTGGCCCCCTGCTAGCCACTGTAGACAGTGCAGGATGCTGGGTGTTCACTGTTCAGAGCTGCACCCCCTTGTGCTAGGCACAGTGAAGCTCTAAAATTCATAGTTCTGACTATCCCAGGTCATGATTTTGGAAATCAAAAAGAAAATGAGCCTACCATCCTATGTCTTGATCAGAATGAATGGAGATAGCAAGCAGCAAAATACATGGCCCATAGACAAAATTTCATTGATTTCAGCAATCATGTAGAGGAAACAGTGAAATTTATGAACTGGAATAAGAAAAATTTTAAAACATTAATATTTCAAATAGAGACCCCAAATTTGAAGTACTTTCATGTAAGTCTTAAAGTATAATCATTCTTTCAGAAATTCTTGAAATGTTTAGAAAGAAATCAAATGAAATATAAATAAATGCAGATATACTTTGTTCAGGTCTCAATATAATTAAGATGAAATTATCTCAAAACTGACCTGAAGATTCAGTACATTCCATAAATTCCCAACAAACTGTTTTTAAACCTAAACTAGACATCACTGACTGCAAAAGGACCCACTTCAAGAAGCCACACATATGCATGCCGGAACCTATCAAAATACTCTCTAGACTTGCATTTAAAATGGGAAACTGTAAAACCATAGAAGATGTGCATGACCACATGTTTCATGATGAGGTTCTAAATACAGCCCCCCCCCAAAAAATCCATGAAAGCTGGGGATGTGGCTCAGTGGTTAAGCACCCCTGGGTTCAATCCCTGCTACCAAACAAACAAACAATAACAACAACAAAACCTTGAAAGAAAAACCTGATAATGTGGACTGTATTAAACTGTTCTGTTAAAAAAATCATATTAAGGAAATAAAAAGACAAGTCAAAGACTGGGGGAAATGTTGGAAAGTATATGTCTAAAACAAACTTGTGTAAAAATATAGTAAGACACTCAACAATAACACAACATAATGGGTAAAGATCTAAACAGACAATGCACAAGAAAGATACAAGATGGCAAAGAAGCATAGAAATGACTCCTAGTATCACCTGTCATGAGGAAAGCACAAACTAAGACCCCAAGGTGCACTGCACAACTACTAAGCTGCTAAGGTCTTTACTAAGTGCAGTATCAACCATGAGGATGATGAGCAGCCACAGGAACTCTTATGCATTGCTGGTACAGCACACAACAGCTCACCACTATCAAAAAAATGGCCATTTTCCCCAAAGTTAGACATGGTGTCACCATATAGTCCTAAAAATATAGAAAACTGCCTCAAAAATGTATATCTAGATAACAGCAGGCAATTACATATAGCAGTTCTATTCACAATGCCCCAAATACCTTAAGCAATCAGGATGTGCTTCAATGGGTGAACAAATAGCATAACTGCTATGAATCCATTCCACAGAGGCCCTGGTGTCTCTGAGCTCTCCCAGGTCTCTACTCTGGTCTGGACCCTGGACTGCCTTTAACTTTACACACCTCACAGGGGGAAAAGTGAATTCTGAATAGAAACACCTGTAAATGCAGCTGATAAACTCAGGCTCAGAATGCAATTGCTGCCTATGGAAAGAGATTAAAAAGTTCTGGATGTGGGTGGTAAACTCAGAAAATGCAAGCACAACAACCCAGGCCTGCATCTTTGTTCATAGGAGCTTCCTGGGGAACAACAGACAAACATGGAGGCAACTCCAGGATCCCCAAAGAACCACATCTAGGGGAGAACCTGGAGGTGGCTGCCATTAGGGCCCCTATGTCTCACCTCTGATTAGCTTAGAGGACATAATGCTACAGCTTCATACCCCCGTCCCAATTTTAATTTTCTGTCTTTCCTCAGGTTGCAAATGCATCCTGAGCTTGGATTCTATTGATTGATTAGCTTGTTTAGTGTTGCAGAGAGCTGTGCCACTAACTAGTCCTGATGCACAACCTCAGAAATTCACTGTTCTGGTTATTCAACATATGTTTGCATATTTTAGCTAAAATAGAGCAGAATGCTTCAATTCAGTGGTGTATGGGCACCCCCTGACATTCCTGAGAAATGGATGAAATTCAGTACTGTATCTACATTATTCAAGGCCTTGATTTTGGAAATTCAAACTAAAATAAAACCCAGTATCCTTGTTTTTTTTAAGAAATGGTGATTGAACAAGTTATTCAAACCATGTTGAGTGAAATGAATGTAGACAAAAACAGAAACTCCTACAAAAATTAATTCATAATAGTCCATAACTAAAATGTGGTAAAACTAAAAGAAATATGAAAAAAAAATAAGAAAATCTATGTGATCTTAGATTTAGTGATGGTAGTGTATATTTGTTTCTGGTATGAGGGGTTGAATGCAGGGCCTCACACATGCTATACAAACTTTCTAATGCTGAGCTACTTCCCCAGTCCTTGATGATGAGTTTTAACTCACAATACCAAATACCAACTGACTGAAAAAAAATACCAATAACATGAACTTTATAAAGTTAAATTTTTACGAAGTGCACTGTTGCAGGCCAACAATCCCAATTACTCAAAAGGCTGGGGCAGGAAGATTGCAAACTTGAGTGCAGCCTAGGAAATTTTTTAGAGGATGGGCTATAGCTCAGTGGTAGAGCACTTGCCTAGTTTATGTGAGGCCTGAGATTCAATCCCCAGCACTACACACACACACACACACACACACACAATTTTTTCCTACTCTGTAAAACATGGCAAATAGTTATACAAAATTATGTTCAGCATCCCATATCATCAGGGAATCATAAATTAAAACGATAGTGAGGTAGTATGACACAGCTATTAGAACTGCTGAACTCTAAGAAACAGCAGTGCACCAACAGCTGCAGGATGTGAGATACCAGCAGTCTCAGGCATTACTAGGAGAACATGTGGCATGGCCACTTTGGAAGATAATGTGCCAGTTCTTCCCAAAGCAAAAAAGTCCAATCTATGACCCAACAGTGTCCCTATAAATTATCCTCATTTAGAGAAATTCTTTGAAAAGGTATTTCAAAACAAAACTAGCATGTAATTATGCATGGCAGCTCTATGAGGCTGATCAGATCATAAATAAGAACGTCCTCCCATAGCTGAATGCATAACCAACACAGAATATAAAGGAATGAACTGCCAGCCTACACAGAGACATAGATAAATCCTACCTGGTACACTACTAAGTAAAATAAGCCAGGCTGAAGAGGCTACATGCTGTATGGTTTACCTTTTATGACATTCTAGAAAAGACCAAATTACAGAGGAAAAGTTGTGCAGGATGAGGCCCAGGAGCCTCCCAGCACAGGAGAAACTGGGAGCTAGATGGGGTGTTATGATAAACAAGGGGTGAAGGCAGAAGGATATATGTCATAAGGGGTCAGAATCCACAGACTGCAGATCAGTATAAACTCACATTTTGTTTAAAACATTTACAGATAGTTCCACATAAACATAGTTATAACTAGGGGATATGAAAAGAATAGAATACATATACACTTCTTTGCATTGTCAGTTGTGTGGATTAAGATGCAAGATGAAACACGTTTTATAGACTTTTTTAAAGATCTTTATTTTATTTGTTATTTTTATGTGGTGCTGAGGATCAAACCCAGTGCCCCACACATGCCAGATGAGTGCACTACCACTGAGCCACAGCCCCTGCCAGATGAAAGATTTTATTATCACTCTCTAATCAAAGGAGCCAGGACTCTTTGAAGAAATGGCTAATACTAAGAGTAAGACAGTAAATATATAAGTCAGGGTAATTTAAATATCAGAAAGAAAAAACTTTGAGACAAAACCAGAAAATATGTTAAAGGACAACAGGAGATAATGGAAAGATCTCCAATGGAAAGAATTCTCAATGGTTAAAGTAGGGATGAATTGAGCAGCAAAGTAGTATTTAAAAAGGGCAGGGGAGAACAAAAAACAGCTTAAGGAAACTATCCAGATGACTGATATATATAAATGACTGAATACACAAACAAATGAGGTTGAATAGAAACCTCTGGTGCAGAAGAATTCCATATAATTGAGAGAGACACAGTCATTAAGGAGGTAGAGCTAACTCTCTGATCCCTAAGCATGGGCTCTGCATTATGACTTCCTCCAGAAGAACAGACAATGTGGACATGAAAAAAAAAGAGTAACACCACAGTAAGAAACCTGAAAGGCCCTCAAGCAGGTGAGCACAATCAATACTACCATTTCACCTTGAGGGCATCAGATGATAGAGCTGCTTTTCATCTCAGTGACCAGCTTCCCCCAGTCCAATAGCCCCAGGCTAAATATGACAAACACAAGGAAACCTGAAAGGCACTGCCTCAGCCAGGTGAGCACAGTCAATACTAATATGACAATAAGGACAAAAGATGACAAAGCAGCTCTTCACCTCTGTGACCTGCCTCCCCCAGACCCACAGCCCCAGTTTAAATATGAAAAAAGGAAAACTCAAAAAAAATTATAAAACTACCTGACAAGTCGTCCTCAATGCTCTCAAGGTCATCAGAACAAGGAAGTTCATAGAAACTGTCAACCCAAGAGAAGTCTATAGAGACATGATGACTGGATGTCATGTTGGCTCCTAGATGGGATCCTAGAGCAGGAAGACACAGAACTGAGAATCCAAAGGATATGTGACTTCAGTTAATGTTAACATACCATTATTTTTTCTTCATGACAAATGGTCTAAGATGTTAACACTTTAGAGACAGCTCACCCAAGTCATAACAAGGGAAGAAACCAGATTGAGGCTACTTGGGAAATATCTGCACTTTCTTTTCAATCTCTGTATAAAGATAAAACTAAGCCTGGCATGGTGGCACATGCCTGTAATCTCAGCATCTTGGGAGGCTGAGGCAAGAGGATTTTGAATTCAAAGCCAGCCTCAGCAACTTAGTGAGGTCTTAAGTAACTCTGTGAGAACCTGCCTCTAAATAAAATATAAAAAAGAGCTGGGGATGTGGCTCAATGATTAAGTGTCCCTAGATTCAATCCCCAGTACCTCCACACCAAAAAAAAAAAAAATTAAACTACTCTAAAGTAAAACCTTAGGACATGGTTATATTTTCTCAAACACTTACTTGTTTAATTATTCATACAGTTAATTACTGGTAACTGACACTCTTAGCTAGTTCTGTATTTTATTATGAACATTCATAACACAAAAATCAAATAGTTCAAACTAACATAAAATTCAAAGTATGTGCTTCTTTTACATATTTCATGTTGAAGTAATAACATAAGTAAACTCCTTATATTTTTATGCTGCCACTAGGTTCTAGGTTTGCCTTCTTAAAACTTGATCAATAGAGGAGAAAAAAAATGACATTTTAGAGATTCTATTTCAACTCCTGGTTTAACTTTCCTGAAAGAGTGACTTTATATTTAAAAAGTCCTAATGCAAATTGACTCACTGTGTCTGAATCATTTATCCCAAAGAATACTTGTCTCTATTTTATTTCTATGCATACCTTTTTAGCAGCAATATAATCAAATATTTGTGACTGGGACAAATAGTCAAAGAAATAGTTATCTCCTCCAAGAACTCTGCAGGAAGTGGTGAGCCAAGAGAAGCAGAGGTGTCAGCTTGGTCCAGAAATTATATTAGATGCTGCTGTGTTGTGAGAAAACACTTTACCTTTTAGAAATCACAAGGAGCTAGGGATGACCACACTCTTGTATGAGTCTAACTCTAGTTGAACTTCTAAGTAATTTTATTGTCACTAGCTCATCATGAAGTTAATGACAACTAAAGGATCTATAAAGCTGGGGATGTAGAAAGATTTCCTAGCATGCAGGAGTCCCTAGGACCAACCCCCAGAACCACAAAAAAATGAATTTGTCTTATTTTTATAATCAAATAGAAAATGAATAATCACTCCTCTTAAGGAAACATGTTGGACCTAAAACACTTGAGACTCTCAGAATCAAAATACTCTTCTTACAGTGTATTGCATAGCTAGATCACCATAAACAGTGGTGTCACATCATAAACCATGTTCACATTAAGCATACCATCAAAAACCAACAAAAAGGCTTTATTGACTATTGATAAGAAACATATGATATAAACATAATCTAGCTTAGGAAATTATTAACACATTGGAAACATGATACTGACATCAAAATCCTCCAGGACAAGCCAGGAACTTTGACTCATGCCTGTCATCTAAGCTATTTGGGAGGATAAAGCAGAAGGATCACAAATTTGAGGCTGATATTAGCAATTCAGCTAGACTCTGTCTCAGAATGAAATTGTAACAAAGACTGGGGACATATGTAGTTCAGGGCTTGCATAGCACAAGCAAGGCCCTGGGTTTAATCCCCAGTGCCAAAAAAAAAAAAAAAAAAAAATTCTCCAGGTGAGATATCTGACAACTATGGCAGGTACAGAACAAGGCATAAGCTTTTATGTCAACCTCCTCAAAATGATTAAAGTAAACCTGCACTTTGTTCAGCTCACAATACTAACATGTCTGATTTCTGCTTCTAATAATTCAAATGCAACCATTTAAATATGATCAAAAGTGCACGTACTTTTCTAATGAATCCAACAAATATGAGAGAGATACTCAACTGCATTCTGAAAGCCACCTTATAAGGGGCAACAACATTAGGATAAAATGTAATCATGGCACTTACTACATGAAATAACCCTAAATACTAATAAATACATAATTTCAAAAGAAAGACAAATTTCTGAAATCAAAAGCAAATTGATACATTTTTAAATGATATTTTGAACAGAGGCAAAACACTTAAAAGGGGTCTCCCACAAGAATTTCTGACAACATAAAGTATCATGTTCATTAGAAGGCCCATCCCTTTGTATGCAAGGAATAAGATAACTTTCTGATGAATATAGAACTTTAATAGGACATATGGAAATGCTTTCTAAATTTGAAAAAAAAAATATCTTTTTTTAAAAAAGCTTACTTTTAGTAAATGTATCTGAATTACAAAAAAGCAACTACTGACTTGTCTCTTACATTTTGTAATGATTTGCATCTCAGGAGATTTCATCTATAGTGGTTTTAAATATCATGAAATATCAATAGTTAACATTAAAAATATCATCATCCCTCTTCTCTTTTAAAACTGATTTGAAATTTTCTTAGAATAATTTCATATGAATTTGGAAGAGGCACTTTGGTATATGTGTATATGTGTAAATACATGATCTTTTTAAAAAATTTTTTCTTTTAGTTGTAGTTCAACACAATGCCTTTGTTTTATTTACTTATTTTTATGTGGTGCCGAGGATCAAACCCATGGCCTCGCACGAGCCAGTCGAGTGCTCTACTGCTGAGTCACAACCGCAGCCCCAATACATGATCTTTTGAAACTATATCTCTCATGCTTGAGTCCTGTCAAAGACATATTCTGTGTGTGTGTGGTGCTGGGATGGACTCCATGGCCTCTCACATGCCAGGCAAGTGCTCTGCCACTGAGCTGCACACCCAGTCTCAAACATGTCTTAATAAATGGAAATTAATTAAAATCATTTGATTATGAGCCTTTCCAAACAAGACAATTCTCTCAAACAAAACAATTCTCTCAATCAAAAACAAAGTAAGCTAAAAGAAATAGAAAAGAATGGAGCACTTCCAAATTCATTCTATGAAGCTAGTATCACTCTCATATCAAAACCAGATAAGGACACATCAAGTAAAGAACACTGCACACCACTATCATTGATGAACTTAGATTTTTTAAAAATATACCTAATAAAATATTAGCAAATCATGTTCAACAACATACTAAGAAGATTGTACATCATGATCAACTTGGTTTTATTTATTTATTTTTTTTTAATTTTAATATTTATTTTTTAGTTCTCAGCGGACACAACATCTTTGTTTGTATGTGCTGCTGAGGATCGAACCCGGGCCGCACGCATGCGAGGCGAGCGCGCTACCGCTTGAGCCACATTCCCAGCCCCTCAACTTGGTTTTATACCAGAGATGCAAGGATGGTTTAATATACACAGATCAATAAATGTAATTCATCACATAAGTAGAATTAAGGGCAAATATCATTTAGTCATCTTGATAGGTACAGAGAAAGCCTTTGATAAAATTCAGCACAAAATTTGACAAAATAAAAGCAATGAAGAAACTAGGGATAGAAGGAACCTACTTCAATACCCTAAAGGGTATATATGAAAAAATCTAAAGCCAACCCCACAGTAAACAGGAGAAAACTGAAAGCATTTCCTTTAAAATCAATAATAAGACAAAGATGTCCACTCTCACCACTCCTGTTTTAATATAATTCCAGGCGGAACAATTAGGCAAGAGAAGGAAATAAAGGGATTAAAAGTAGGAAAGAAAGGAGTCAAATTATCACTATTGGCAGATAATTTGGTCCCATACTTAGAATATCAAAAAAAAAAACACCACCAAAAGACTATCAGGGCTAATAAGCAAGTTTGCCAAAGTAGCACGTTACAGAATCAACATAAAAAATCAGTAGCTTTCCTATGCATCAATAATTAATCTGCAGAGAAAGTAATGAAGAAAACTATTCCATTCTCAATAGTCTCAAAGAAAATAAAATACCTGGGAATAAATCTAACCAAGGAGGTGAAAGATCTCTACAATGAAATCTATAGAAGATAGAATAAAGAAATTGAAGATGACTCAAGCACTTCAAGTCTTATCAACAGAACGTCAGCTTCCTTGTTCGCCATATAAAAAAGCAGCAGCTCTGGGAGTCCAGACATCATTGACACTATTCCACTGCTTACCACTCAAAGCCATCAATTCTGAACATCCTGCCATCACAGGCTGCAGATCCCTTTGCTACACAATGAGTCCCTCTAGCTAATTACAGCCCTGACCTCTACGACGCAGGCTCCGGAGCAGCGCAGACCCCTCTGCATTAAGGATGCGACCACTGCCTGCCCGCTCAGAGGGAGCTGTCGCTCTCCACCTGACCTTCACCTTAGGACCTTGGCGCCCAGTCAGAGTTCCGAAGGCGGCCATGGACGGCGCTTTCCAGGGCGCCACTATATCCCAGCGCCATATAGCAGCGGCAGGAGCCTCAGCGCCCCGGTCCCCCAGCACGCCCCCATCCCGCCTGCCGCGCCCGCCCTCTCGCTCTCCGACGCCACGCAAATTGGGAGCCTGCGCTCACCTGCGCGTAGGCAATCACGACGGACAGCAGACCCACAGTAGCGTCCAGGTGAGCTAATGGTGTGCACGGGAGGACCAGCGGAAGAGAGAAGGAAGCGCGCCGCACTGGGCTGCCTGCCATTGCGCTTGGGTTCCGTCTAGCCCCCTGAGCCTCAAGGGCGGGGTCTCTTTCCAGGTCGCGATCTGCGCAGTCGCACAGCTGGAGCTGGGGTTCCCGGGTGAGCGACCCCAGACCTCTGTTGCTCACTCAAGTGGACTCCCAGGAAAGCTAAAGCCAAGGCTGCCCGGTGTCCTTGCAGCGGGAGGTTCCATAAAAAGGAATCGACTTGAGTGGGTCGGTAGACCATGGAGTCGGCTCCTTTGGGTGGTGCTGCTTGCTGCAGACGGTGCCCTCCTGTGAACCCAAGCAGAGACACACTAGAAACCACTCACGGAGCTTAAGCAAAGTCCAACCCATTGACTGTTGAGCATGAGTTAAGGCTCCAGTGTAACAGTATTGCATCTCAGTGTCACAGGAACTTAATAACCTGTGTTTGCCAAGTACAAGTCCTCCCTAGTAACTTATTACCATGTGGTATTTTATAGAAGTTGACTGTGCTACTATTCTCATTGTTAAAACAGAGAAATGAGTTTTTAAATTATTTAGAAGTGAGATAATTATGGAGGTCTGTGTTAGTAATGATATGATACTTGGTTTCACATATCATCCCCTAAAGGCCTCCAGAGCAGCCTCTTGTTTTGTTTGGTAATTTTAGCAGGCCCCCTGTCTTGCAGAGTGATGCCAGTGTGGTGAGTTTTCTAACACTCATCCTTGAACCTCTCCATGCCAAAGAGCACTTATCTGGTCCTATAGCCCTGTGCAGTCACAGCCACACCTTCCACCTGAACATCTTTAGCAACCTCTTCAGCTTCAAGAGCTCAACCCTGAACTATTACTTTCTTAATTCCTCATTATGACAAATTTTTTACTCTCACCCTCCATGTGAAAATTATGTGGTTTTTCTTTTTTGCCACAAAATGTTACCAGGATTCTACTAAAGTAACTTGAAAGTTTAAATCATATCTTTCTCCATTTAAAAACATGTGGTGAAGGGCTGGGGTTGTGGCTCAGTGGTAGAGTGCTTGCCTAGCACGCATGAGGCACTGGGTTCGATCCTCAGCACCACCTTAAAATAAAATAAAGATGTTGTGTCCACCTAAAACTGAAATAATAATAATAAAATGTAAATAAATAAATAAATAAATAAAAACATGTGGTGAGCCAGTGCTGTAGGGCATACATATAATCCCAGCTACTTGGGAAACTGAGGCAGGAGAAGTCCTGGAAAGTTCAAGGCCAACCTGGACAAACTAGCCATCCCTTGTGTCTCAAAATAACAATAAAATAAAGGGCAAGGAGAGACAGAGATCTTGCCTAGTGGCAGAGCACTTGCCAAACATGCAGAAGCCCCTAGGTTCAATCCCTAGTACTGCAAAAATAATAGCAAAAACAACATAGTGGACTGGGGTGGCAGCTCTGTGGTAGATCACTTGCTTTGCATGCATGAGGAACTGAGTTTCAATCTCAGCAGCACATAAAAATAAGTAAATAAATAAAGATATTGTGTCCATCTGAAGCCAGATTTAAAGATAGGTAGTGTAGTTAGGTAAAATTGAAAATGAAGACCATGTTGAGAATGGAGTCTGGGAAAAGCAAAACAACTCTTGGAATGTTAATGTCCCCAAGGCCCAGAGCCCATCCCAAAGAAATGTTAATGAAACAACTCCCAGCAAAAATGGAGATGCTAATCCAAAAGTCCTTCCTGCCCAGATTACTCCTTTGGCCCACCTGTGCCCCATCCTATATTCCATCACTGAAAGATAACACAACAAAGGACAGGAATGGGGGAAAGCTGGATGAAGACCTTAGCTATAAAAAGGTGAACACATTCACCCTTCCATGGATTCCACCTCTTGGATCCCCTTATTCCTCCAGGGAGGGGAGAAGTCTTTTCTGCTGTCCTTTAATAAAGCCTCTACTTTCCACTCTAAACTTGCCTCAGCGTGCTGCTCTGGTGTTATACTTCAACATTGGGGAAGCAAGGACTCTTCACTGGTAAAACAGCGGTAACACATCTACAACTAAAAAATAAAAATTAAAAAAAACATAGTGACACCTTTACCAATTCTTAAAGCCTCTATTGATGTCAGTATAACTTACAGACATTTGGGGACTCGGTGGCCACCATAGATGGGAGATCAATATGACAACTGTAAAGGTCTGGCGAAATGTCGGAGGGAGAGAATACCCAAGAGACTGACTCCATGCAATTGGCAAAGGGGATATTTATTGGGTATCCATTCCAGCGCGCTGGGACTCTGTGCTCACTCAAGAAGGGAGAGCAGCCCAGAGCCCAGAGCAGAGTTCAAGCGGAGCTTAAGTACACTTTTTGGAGAGGGTGGGGGGCTTTGCATACATCAGAACAAATCATCATGAGGCGCTGGAAAATTGAACAACCCTGAGTCAGGATTAGTGCATACATTGGCGGGAACAATCAGGCAGGAGTGATTGGTGCTCCTAGGTGGGGTACACATTCAAACTGATTGGTTTAGATCCTGCAATGCCTACGTGCCAAGCAACTTGGAACTCTTAGCTATTAAAACAACCAGAAAGTCAGTGGAAATATTTACTGGGCAGTTCCAGTATTGTCCTAACAGCTACAGGGATTACAGGTTTTGGGGGTAGCAGAGGGACTCTAACAATACCTAGTCTTTTACTTTTTAACCCAATCTCTGCACTTTGGAAACTTTAGGATGCCTGGTCTTTTACACTTTAACTCAGGCTCTGCGGCTTAGAATCAGCTTGGAAATTTTACCTTTACACAACAATAGTTCCAAGGTCATCATTCACACATACACCTTGTATCTCAGACAAACTCAAAACAACCATCAAAAGTATAATCCAGAAGCCCCTATGGAACAAGAAGCTCTTTCAGAGGGTCCATAAAGTGAAAACTTTTCATGGTATAATACATTATTTGTCTTTTTATTATCATCATTTCATATTTGTATAGCAGAATTTGACCAGAGACTACCAGACTTACATTAACCCAAGAAACTGAATGCAGAAGCAAATTTCAAGAATCTGGTTTTTTATCATGCTAGACTTTAAAATATTTGCAAAAGAGTAAAACAATACTGCTCTTCTCACTTTTTTGATTATTATTTATAACAATTTTATGTTAACTTGTAATGCATTTATAGGTGTGTGTGTGTGTGTGTGTGTGTGTGTGTGTGTGTGTGTGAGGTGTGAGCCCAGGGATGTGGGCCACTGAGCTACATCCCCAGCCCTCTGTTTTATTTTGAAACAGGGTCTGGCTAAGTGTCCCAGGCTCTCCTCAAACTTTTGATCCACTTGTCTCAACTTCCCTCATCCCTAGGATTTATGAATGTGTGCCAATGTGCAATTAGTAAATTACTAATTGTGATAAGCAGAATAATGGTCTTTCAAAGATATATACATGTTTCATCTGTGGGAAATTTTCAATATGTTATCTTAAGTGACAAAAGGGATTTTGTAGATATGATTAAGAATCTTTTGCTGGGCTTGGTGGTGCACATCTGTAATCCCATGGAGCTGAGGTTTATCTTGGGAGCCAGATGTCAAGAGATTGCTGCCTGGCATACCTTCATTTTAGCCCTGTGAAACTCATCTTAGACTTCTTACTACAGGAGCTAGATAATAATTTCTTGTCACTTAGTCATTATCTGTGGCAATGTCCTTGAGCAGCCATAGGGAATTGACACAGTAACTCAAACTTTACTAAATTTTAATTCCCAAAACAATAAAAAATAATTAATTTCATCTTATGATAAAGGCTCTTTGTGATGAATAATGTTTAATAATGAACAAAAATGGGATTGTGCTCTGTTGCACAGAATTTGTCTCAAATTCAAGACCTCTCAAGTGATCCTCCTGCCTCAGCCTCTCTGCCTTTGACACAAAAAATTTAAGAACCACTCCTCTAAATGAATCCTGTGTCATTATGACTTGCCACCTCTCTTTTCACCTTGGTTCTTGCTGCTCTGAGTGCCTAGAATATCCTTGCCTTAATTAAAATCTTCACCATTGTTTAAGGTCCATCTTACTGTGTACCTCATCATCACTCCAGCCAGAAGGCTCCCTCAGTCCTGTTTTCTGACATTCCATGAGGAGGTAACCATCTCTGCAAATCTGCTCTCCACAATTCAAGGTCCCTGGCTCTCTACATAGACCCCAGCTATACTGCCATGATAAAATCTCAGGTTCTGGATGCTCCACAAAAAAGCCAAGATTCCCAGTGAGTACTGCTGTCATAGACTCTAATTTACTAGCTCATCATGTAAAGCCCAGCATCACTGTGAGTCCTACCATCAAGAGAACCCCAGTTCCATTTTTCTAAACATAGAGTTCAGAGGAACTGACTGCCCTGCTGATACCACTGAAGCCAGATATAAAGATAGGTAGTTAGTGTAGTTACATAAATCAGGTCTAATATGGAGTAAGATAAAGAAAATTGAGGCCATTATCAAAAACTGGAGTCCATGAAACCAGAGCAGCATTTGGGGAAATTGAAATGTTAATGTCCCCATGGCCCGCCTGGAACTCATTCTAAGGAACTGTTAATGAAACAGTGCCCAGCAAACAGGGAAGTGCTAATCAAACCACCCCAGGCCCTTCCTGCCCAGATAACTCCCCCAGTCATCTATCTCCCACATTTTGGCCTTCCCACCTACATTCTATCACTGCAGGATAAAGGGAAACAAAGGACAAAAATGTGGGAAGACTAAAAGAAGACCTTAGCTATAAAAAAGGGAAGACCTCCCCCATCATGGATTCTCTTTTTCCTCCTGGAGGAAGACTTTTCTGAAATCCTTTAATAAAGCCTTCCACTTTCCACTCTACACTTGCCTCGGCATGCTTCTCTGGTGTTACACTTCAACGTTCGGGGAAGCAAGGACTTGTCACCAGTAAACAGCTGTAACACTGCCAGTTATCAGTGACAACTCCTGCTTCCCCACATGTTGAAGTTTTAACATTAGAGAAGCACACCAAAGCAAGCATATGACCAGGGTTTATTTTAAAGGGGTAACAGTGAGGGAGAAGGGGGCCATAGCTGTTATCCTGGTATCCCAAGAGATGAGGTGTTCTGCCCTTTTTATATGTTCTAGAATTCCTTTGTTCTTCTGCCTTTTTCCCCTGATCTTTCTCCTTCCTGCCTAGTGACTAGACCCAGGAATGCCCAGTGGGATGGCCAAAAGTTGGAAAACTGGTGGGCTGAAGGGAGAAGGGCAGGGCAGAGTAGCCAAGGACACTTGAACAACCTTATAGCTCCCTATAGGGAGGGAAAAATCTTGGGACAGGTTACCTTGGCAACGGGTTGGAGCAGGGGCAGGTTCTTGATAAGATCCCTCAGGGGACAATATCCAACTGCCCATACTCACTCAAATTGGCCTCCTAGATCTGACCTGACTCAATTTACCTATCTACACTGACTGCCTGTCTAATTCTGGCTTCACTGCTAACAGAGAAACCCACTTACTTGTCTCTCTTGTCGACCCCAGGAGACCAGGAATTCTTCCATAAATAGAACCTCAGCTTCAATGCTTTTCATTAAATATTAGCAGGACAGATAGTCCAACCTCCTAGAATTGCAGTCCCCTGTGGGTTTTTTGTTGTTGCTGTTGTTGTTTTGGTGATGCAGGTTGAACTCAGGGGCACTTGACCACTGAGCCTCATCCCCAGCCCTTTTTTTTTGTATTTTAAATTCTTTAGTATGTATACATATGTATAAACTAATACAATGACTCTCCTATGAACTTTAATACTAATATGATAGTCAAAAGTACTGAGAGTCCTGTCATCATATAACCCCAGTTTCTTGTGATTTCCATGTAAATTCCACCAGACTAGATTTTCCAGGAAACATTAAAAAAAATAGTTCACTTGCTATATCCATGGAGAACAGCAGTCCTGAGAGTCATGTCATCATAGAAACCAAATTCCCTTGCTCTCCATATACTGGAGTGAGTTCTGACATGATAGAACCCCATTTCCATGTCTCCAAGTAAAGCCAAGAAAACATTGGAGGCCAATTTATCAAACCTGTGTTTCCTGGCTTTCCACATATCTCATAGCAGCTCTGGTGTTTATGCTATCATAGAAAACAGTTTATTTTCTCTACATAAAGATTAGTTGTCCTGCTGTCATAGAACACCTGTTTTCCATGTCTCATTCTAGAGTCCAGGAACCCTGTGCATCATGCCATAAACAGAAAACCTGTTTTATTGTTGTTTTGTTTTTTCATGTACAGCTCAGACACAATGGGAATTCTACTATCAATTTAATTTCATCCCATTGTTCTCTGCATGGACCACAGTAGAACTTTGAGTACTGTCAACATAAAATCAAGATCTCTCAATTTTCACCAAGAGGCCAAAAAAAAATGTGAATCCTGTCATAATATAACCCCATTTACCTAGGATACATAAATCTCAACAACTTTGTGAGTTTCACCATTATACTGTCAAATCTCAAGTTATGTCATAATAGAACCTCAAATCCCTGACACTCCACAAAGAGTCCTGCAGCATGGAAATTCCTGTCATCAGTACTCAATTTCCTTGATTCTCCAAATATGATCATGAAGACTTGGAATCCCTGCTATTTTATTTCTCCTGTTCTCTGGCTAACCATGAAAAACCTAATATTTCTATAAATTTTGTCATTATAGAATTTGTCATTTTTTACTCTCCACAGAGATTCAAGTAGCTTTGGGTGTCCTGTCATCAAAGAAACCCAGTTCTATGACTCCACATATTTTGAGGCAACTTTGGGTATTAGGAAATCATAGATTGCAATTGACCAGGCCTCCTTGGAGAGCCATGCAGTCCTTGGAGTCAGCCTTAATTTAAATCCTGTTGCCTGGATTTACAAATAAAGTCCATCAGCCTTCAAACACCTATCATCATAAACCCTATTTCCCTGACTCTCAAAGTAGAATCTGGCAGTCTTGCATGTCTTGCCATCCTATAATGCCAGTTACCTGTCTCCATATGTAGACCCAGCAACAATAACCACATTGCCAACAAAAGAAATTCAGATCCCTGGCTGGCCACTACAGAGTTTAAAAGCCCAGGGGTACCGACCATCACAAAAAAACATTTTTCTGTCTGCACAGACAGCTGAGCACCTCTGTGTGTTATGACATGAGAGAAACCCAGTTCCCTAGCTTTAGACACACAGTAAATCCATCAGTCATTTGACTTCTACCAAAATTAAACCCCATTTCACTTGCTTTTCACATAGAGACCAGCATACCTTTATAACTGCTATCATAAGACACTACTTATCTGGATCTCCAAATAAAGTGCAGGAGACCTGGGGATCCTTAGAAAATATAACACCACTTTTTTTTTTAGAAGAGAGAGAGAGAGAGAGAGAGAGAGAGAGAGAGAGAGAGAGAGAGAGAGAGAATTTTTTAACATTTATTTTTTAGTTCTCGGCGGACACAACATCTTTGTATGTGGTGCTGAGGATCGAACCCGGGCCGCACGCATGCCAGGCGAGCGCGCTACCGCTTGAGCCACATCCCCAGCCCACAACACCACTTTTCTGACTCTCTTTGTAGATACCAGCAGATTTGCTTTCCTCCCATCATAGAAACTGGTTCCTTTTTCTACACATAGAGGTCAGCAGATCTATGAATCCTGCCATAATGGAAAGCCAGTTATATGGCTCCCATAGACACAAGATGATATGGTAGGTTTTTCATCATAAATCCCAAGAACCATAGGAAGATCTCAATAGTTCTGGGAATTCTAACATATTATAAACAGTTAACTATGTTCTACATTTTGCTCACCAGGCTTGTGTATCCTACCATCATATAAGATGAGTTATATCATAGAGTCCAGGAGCCAGTGAAACTCAATAATAGAAACCCTATTCTGTGGTTATGCACATATAGCCAGTATCTCTGAGAGTGGTACCATCAATAGAGCCTAAATTCCCCAGGTTACCATGTAGAGTACAATACTGCTGTGAGTCTTGATATCATAGAAATCGGTTCACTGACTCTAACTCTAATCCTAACCCCTGACCCTAACCCTAACCATAACCCTAACAATCTTACCTTAAACCTAACCCTGCAATTAACATTAAAATTGTTGAGCTATATTACCTACAATTCTTAGGGTAGTAGTTCCTTGGATTCTATGAAGCTAGGTGGCAGTTTTGAATATTTCATTGTCCCCAGTCTTATGGTTCTTGAAACTTTCAGGTGTTCCTGAAATGAGTGGTGAAATTGCTAGACTACATTACCCACCATCCCACATGGACATGTTTCCCAGAATCTCTGCAGTGTTCAAAGTGTGAGACTACCTAACCCATAATCTTTATTTAGGAATTTCCCCAGATCCTCTACATTGAGAAGGTAAATCCAAGAAATACATTGCCCACAATTGTAAGGGTTAAGACCCTTCAAGTGTCCATCAGTAAGCAGTCAAATTGTACTAATTTGACTGCTCACTGATGAACAGTTTTTTAATGCACAAGTTTTCTAGTAATCCATACAGTCATCTGGCAAATTACAAGATAACATTCACCACAATACTTAGTGAAGTAGCTCCCAAAATCCTCCACAGTAAGAGGGCAATTCCAAGGACTACAAAACCCACAATGCTATGTCACTGAATGCTCCTAAGTTTTCCTGCTATGTGATAAATTGCAAATATTCATTACCCACAATCCTACATGGACAAATTTCCCAGAATTCTCTGAGGTAAGTATGCAAATATGGGGATTATATTACCCATAGTTCTTAGGGAGGAAGTTTCCATAATCCTCTACAGCAAGAGGGAAATTCCAATGACTAACTTGCCAACAATTGTAAGGGGCAGAAACTGCCAGGGTTGCCCATCAGTGACCAGTCAAATTGAATTATTGTGCCCATGATCCTTTGTAAGTAAGTTTTTAAGGAATCATTGCAGTTTACAGTCAAAACTTGAGACTACATTAGCCACAGTCCTGGGAAGTTCCCAGGATCCTCAACAGTGAGGGGCATTCCATGGACTACATTTTCCACAATCCCAAGGGGTAGTAAGCATCAAGATTATCTAATGGGCAGTCAAATAGGACTACAGTGCCCACAATAATTTTTAACAAGTTTCCCAGGAATCCCTGAAGCAAACAAATAAATTTGGAAATGTATTACCTCCAATTCTAAAGATGTAGGAAGGCCCCAGAATACCCCATGTTGAGTGGTTAAAACCAGGACTAAATTAACCATAATTTAGTTATCCATAATTATCTATAATTTTCTAAAAAGAAAGACTCCAAAATTCCTCATTGTGAGGCCAATTTACCCACAATCCTACTATGGGCAGAAATTCTTAAGATTCCCCAAGTGATCAGGTAAAACGTGGGACTACATTACATACAATCCTAATGGGAGAAAGTTTCCAAGATCCTCTGACATAAGTGGTAAACCCAGAAATGGATCATGTACAGACTAAGGTTTAGGAACTCCTAATTCCCTACTGTGGGCCAGCTAAACCAGGGATTATACTATTTACAATCCAAAGAAAAAAGGGAAGCTCCCAGTATTGCCAATGCTTATCAAGGGAAAATGAGGGCATGTTATTCATAAATCTTGGAACTGTATTACCTAAGGCAAAAATGTTCCAGGAACCCCTTGGCCTGTGGTAAACCTGACTCTGTATTTAAATCTTTATGGGGGGAGGAATTTCCCAGAATCCCCCAGTGAGTGATAAACCCAAGACTGCATTACCCACAATCCTCACTGGGAGAGTAACAAGTCCACAGGAAAGAAAGCTTCCACAAGTCCCCTACTGTGTAATATGTGGGACTACATGACCCACAATTCTATGGCACAGGAAGTTCCCAGAATTCTTTGAATGGAGAGGGCAAATTATGGGACTACATTATCCAAAATCCTCAGGGAGGAGGCTCCCAGAATACCCAGCAGTGGGCAGGAAATTTGGACTACATTACCCATAATCCTTGTTTGAGACCCTACTGCTATCAGGGAAAAACCTGAGACATTAACAATAATACTAAAATGCAGGAAGTGGGATACTGGGAACTTCCTCCATTTTAGGATTATGAGTAATGGTGTCCCCCTTCCCCTCCGAAGTGGTTATGTCTAGAACTATAATACCCATAATTATATGGGCTCAAAGCACCCAGGATTCCCCAAAGTGAGCAGTAAATCTGAAATTACATTACTAATAATTCTTAGGGGAAGAGTCTCACAGGACAGCCATTAGTGAGCAAGCAAATAATGGAACTTTAATTTCCAGAATTCTATGAAGATGTATTTTCCAGGATCTCTTACAGTAAGCAGGCAAAACTTGGGATTACATATCCCATAAAACTAAGGGGTAAAATGGCTTCCAGAATATCCGGCAGTGAGCAAACAAATGTTGGAACTACACTACCCATAATCCTTAGCAGAGGAAATTCTCAGGATTTCTCCATGAAGAAGACAAATTATGAGACTACATTACCCACAATTCAAATAGGGAGAAAGCTTCCACAATTCCCCACTGATAGTATAAATTATGTGACTACATTACCCACAATTCTGAGGGGAGGAAGTACCCAGAATTCCCCAAAAGTGAGTGGCATGCTCCTGACTACTTCACCCATCATCCTCAGGGAAGGAGGAACCCAAAATACCAAGTGGTTAGTGGAGAAATAGTGGGACTATGTTACCCATAATACTAAAGGGGAGGAAGTTTCCAAGATCCTTTGCACAAAGAGGACAAATCATGGGACTGCATTACCCACAATTCTTTTGGGTGGAATTCCCAGAGCTGCCCAAAGTAAGTGGTATGTTCTTTACTACTTCACCCACGGTCCTTATGGAAAAAGGCTCACAGAATACCCAGTGGTTGATACTATGTCATTCATGATTCTAAGGAGGGGAAGTTCCCAGAATTCTTTGCTCAGAGAGGCTAAATCATGGGACTACAATACCCACAAGTCCACAGAAAAGGAAGCTTCCGCAAGTCACCGCAAGCTTCCGCAAGACTGTGTAATACTTTGCACTACATGACCCACAATTCTATGGCTCAGGAAATTCCCAGAATTCTTTATGTGGAGAGGGCAAATCATGGGACTACATTACCCAAAATCCTCAGGGAGGAGACTCCCAGAATACCCAGCAATGGGCAGGCAATTTGTACTATATTACCCATAATCCTAGGAGGGAGGAATTTCCCAAGATCCTCTGCACAGAGCCAATAAATCATGAAACTACATTACCCACAACTCTAACAGGGGAGGAATCACCCACAAGTCTCCACAGTTTGAATAAAACATAGGATTATATTACCCACAATTCCATGTGAATTGGTAGGAGGGATTACCCAGAATTCCTCAACCTGAGCCATACACCTCTTAATACTTCACCCACAATATTTGGGGAGAGCCTCCCACAATACCAAGCTAAAATCAGGAAATATTGGGACTACATTATCCATAATCCTAAAGGGAAGAAGTTCCCAGGATCTCCAGTGTCAGTGGTTAAACCTGGGCCTATACTACCCATGGTCTTTGGTGGCAGAAATTCAAGAATACCTCTTGGTTTTGTAAATCTCACTAACCTTTGCCCTGTGGCTAATTTTTGCCTAGCCCTATCCCTACCCCTAAAATTACTCAGAATCCTCAGGGTATAAGGGCAAGAATGTACATTCAGCTTTCATGGGTCTCCTGGCAGAGGTGTGTGGGTAAGATCAAGGACTACATCACCCATAATTCTTAGGGTGAGAAAGCGCCCAGAATCTCCCAAGGAGAGTCAGAAAAACCCAAACCCTAACTCTATTCTTGTTGTAATGTAGTTCAGCATTTTGCTAGCTGTTCATGGGGGGTTCCTGGGGCTTCATCTTCCTTAGGATTGTAGGTCATTTAGTCCAGACCTTTTCCCACTCACAGGAAGAGGTGGAAATAATTCTCCTAAGAGTTTCTGACCCTGAGGACTGTGGGTAATGTAGTCCAGCATTTTGTCAGTTTACTCCTGTGAGGTGACCCCCCCATGGATTGTGGGTAATGTAGTCCAGTATTGGTTCTCTCTGCAGAACCAATACTGAACTACATTACGCACAATCTGCCCCATTAGGATTGTAATAAAGTCCCTGTATTTTCTGGCTCAGAGGGGTTGATTCTATGCACTTCTACCTCTCCCTCCGTGGATTATAAATAATGTTGTTCAGCATTTTGCCTGCCTGGGGGGTGGAGAAAGGGGGCTCTTGAGAACTTCTGCAACAGAGGGCTGAAGGCACTGTAGTGCAACATTGTGCTGGCTCTTGTGGGGGAATCTGGAAGCCTCTGCCACTTCAGGATTGTGAATAATTTAGTCACATGTTTTACCAGCTCACTTGAGGCATGGGAATCCTGTGATTTCTGTCCCCCAGGATTGTGGGTAATGTAGTCCCACGTTACAGCTCATGGTGAACGAATTCCTATGAACCACCCATTCCCACCTCCACCCCAAGCATTGTGGGTAATGTAGTCTAGTGTTTTGCTGGTTCTCTGTGGGGGATCCTGAGAGCTTCTTCCCCCTTAGGACTGTGGGTAATGTAGTCCCACACTTTGCTAGTTCACAGTGGGGAGCACTCCTGTAAGCTGCTACTGCCCCCTGAGAATTGTGGGTAATGTAGTCCAGCGTTTTCCCCACATATACCTCTGTCAGATGTCTATGTAAGCACAGTTATCACCACAGTGGCTTCTGGGAATTATCAGACAAATCACTCAACTGTGTGCAAACTTACCCAGAATAAATATAAACAATGAAGCAACATTAGCCTTTGCCCTCAGGCACTAGTGAGTCCCCTGTGCTGGGAACCCCAGGCCTCCCCTGCACTGCCCTGAGTTTGTGCCTTAATTTCTCCTTTTAGTGTGCTAGGTTTTCTCCCCATAAAATATACCTTCTCCCCATAAAATATACTATGACAGTGAGCACTCAAAGCCTCACAAGAAATACTTTCATAAAATTAAGTCCCAACAAAATATTACCTACAAAAGTATAAACAAGGCAGAGCTTCTTTCTCAGCACATGGGATAGTGGAAAAGAGGATTTTCATAATTCTTCCCCCACCTTTTCCTCTGATAGACTTCAGTTATGCCAAAACCACAGTGCCATCCACATGTAGATGCCAAGGGGAAAAAAATCTCATGGTACACACGGTCCCTAGGTGTCCCCAGCCAAGGCATCTCCCTGTGAGGGTATTAAGGAAGCTCTGTCACAACAGTCATTGCTCCAAGGTGCCTTTAGCCTGCACCCATGGTCCCTTCCTGGGTGGGTTCCCAGTTTGGGGTTAGAGTTACCTCGCTGTGGACATGGGCACCAGGTGTCCTCAGCTACAGCATTTCCCTGTGTGGGTCCCAAGGAGAAGGAAGCTTTTGTCACCACACTCATAGCCCCAAGGTGTCCACAGCAATGGTCTCGCCTGGTGGACCAGAAGGGTGAGGGTTACAGGTTTGGGTTACCTCATTGTGGACATAGACCCCAGGTACCCCCAGCCATGGAATTCCACCAGGTGAGTCCTAAGAAGAAAGTTTGCTGTGGGAATAGTGAAGCCAGATTTAAAGTTAGGTAGTCAGTGTAGTTACGTAAATTGGGTCTAATATCGAGTGAAATCTAAAATGGAGGCCATGCTTGGAATGACTCAGGGAAAACACAGGACAATTCATGGAATGTTAATGAAGTCCCGAAAAGGCCCTAGGCCAAAGTCCACTTCAAAGAAGTGTTAATCAACAGCCCCAACATATTTGGAGATAGCCCATCCCAGAGAAGTGATAATCCCATCCCAGAAGGTGATAATTAGGCCCACCTGTGTCCCACCCCTTCGGGCCTTCCAACCTACATTCCATTACCAAAACTATAAAAAGGGGAAACAACCGCACTTCCATGGATTCCACCTCTTGGGTCCCCTTCTTCCTTCGGGAGAAGTCTTTTCTGCTGTCCTTTAATAAACTTGTAATTTCCACTCTGACCTGTGCTTTTCTGGTGTTATTCAACATTGGGGAAGCAAGAACTCACTGGTCAACAGCGGTAACAATAGGACATCCATTCCTGGCAGTCATATGATTCAAGGGGATTAGAAAAAGTCACTCTGAGAACCCTCTTCTGGCCATTGTGGGCATTTGAGGATAATCAGTGCTCACTGTTCAGCATTGGCCCTGCTCCCCCTTGTGGCAGTCCTGGTGAGGCTCTGAAATTCATGGTTTTGATTTTATGAGGCCATAATTTTGGAAATTAAACAGCAATAGAATCCACCATACCATGTTCATAAAGGCAAAATACATAGTCAATAAGAAAAAATCAATTGATTTCTTATATATCAGCAAAACTATATAGGAAAAATTGGAATTTAAAAACTAGAATAAGGGGCTGGGGATTTGGCTCAAGCAGTAGCGCGCTCGCCTGGCATGTGTGCGGCCCTGGTTCGATCCCCAGCACCACATACCAACAAAAATGTTGTGTCCGCCGAGAACTAAAAAATAAATATTAAAAATTCTCTCTCTCTCTCCCTCTCTCCTCTCTCTCTCTCTTTAAAAAAATAAATAAATAAAAACTAGAATAAGAAAAAAAATTGAACTATTTCATTTACAATAGCACCCCCAAAATTGAAAACTTATATGTTTTAAATTACAACTATACTTTTAGAAAATCTTGAAACAATTGAAAAAAACAAACAAAATATAAATAGAGATATTCGTTGTTCAGGTCTCTACATAGTAAAGATGAAATTCTCTCACAGTTGATTTGCAGATTCAGCACAATCACACTCAAATTTACAGAAATTTTTTTCTGAACCTAGAATAGATGTCACAGACTACAGAAGGACAAAGAACTCGCACATCTGTGTCACAACACTTGAAGTAGTGAGGAAATGTGATGCTGTGAAGGAATACACAGGTAGATATAAATAGAGATGAGTGGAGAGCCCAAAACTCACACATGCCTACAGGCAGCTGATTTTGTCAAAGGAAAAAGACATTCATGAAGAAAACAGCATCTACTGCACAGATGGTGTTGGAGTGTTTGGAAACCCTATGGGAGAAATGGACAGGGAAAACCTTTATAAGGTTCACAAAACTCACTCTAAATAGTCCATGGCTTACATCAAAAATGTGAAACTATAATAATAATACTAGAAACTACTATGACCATGTTTCATATTGAGTTTTTATTAAAAAAATACAGCTGCAAAAACAAATCCATGAAAGAAAGAATTGATAATGTAGACTTAATTTACATTTAAATTGTCGCTGTGCATGGTGGTGCATGCCTGTAGTCCCAGCTATTAGGTAGCCTGAGGTGACTTAGCAAGACCCTGTCTCAAAGTAAAACAGTTAAGAAGAGCTGGGAATGTAGCTCAGTGGCAGAACACCCCTGTGTTTTATGCTCAGTACCAATTTTTAAAAAAATATTTTTATTAGTTATTGATGGACCTTTATTTAGTTAATTGCTTATATGTGGTACTGAGAATCGAACCCAGTGCCTCATGCATGCTAGGCAAGTGCTGTACCACTGAGCCACAGCTCCAGCTCCCCCCAAATTTTTTAAAATAAAAACATCTACTCTGAAAAATTCATATTAAAGGAACAAAAAAGTTAAGCCAGAGACTGGTGAAAATATATGGAAAATACATGAAGTCCATCTAAAATGGACTTGTATCCTAAATATGGTAAGAAACAATTGAATTAAAATGGGTTAATATCTGAACTGACAACTCAACAAAGAAGATATGAAAATGGCAAAGAAGCATAAAAATGCTGCTCAGCTACACCTGACATGAGGGGAAATGACCCACAATGCTGTATGGAACTTCAACTGCATTCAATGGCTCCAAACTTTTTCAATTGGAAGATGTAGAACCAGAACTCTCATTCATTGCTGGTGGAATGCATAATAGTTCATCACTTTTAAAAGTTTCAAGTTTTTTTCCAGAGCAATACATAAGCACACCATATGATCCAATAAAAACTTAAGAATTTAGACAATTGCTTAGAAAATATGTCTTGAAAATATGTATATACAACATGCATTTATACACAGAAATTCTATTCAGAATGGCCAAAGAGATTCAGTGTTCTCTTTATTCCACAACATAAGTTTGGACATTGAAGCTGAAATTGAACCCATTATCCCATGCCTGAATCTAAAAACATGGCACTATGGCTTGAATGTTTGCATTCCACATGTGTTTAAAATTTCATGTGTTAGAAACTCAATCTCCAAAATCCCAGAATCCAGAAAGCCCACCAATCTCTCATGCCCCCCCTAGCCATCCACAGTTTGGAACAGCCGAGGTGTCCCTTTTAATCTCAGCAGGAAGGGTGTCTCAGGAAGGCACAGAAAATGATGCTCCACCTGCTCATGGTATCTCATCTGTGTCCACTGGGCCCAGACAGCTTTTTAAGAAAGTGAGGGTAGAATAAGCTGGGGGCTACAACCCTCTTCTCAAACCCAATGAATTACAATTTAATCAAAATTCACCATTGTCAACCCTTCCTGGGCCTTCCTCAGTCAGGTTTCCCTCTCAGTACTCAAAGGAGATGCCCCATGAATACAAGTGTTTCAGAATGCAGCCCACACCCCATTTAGAAGGCTAATGGGGTACAGGAATGTGATCTTCTGCACAGGTGGTGGGAAAGGGAACACTTCCCTCTCTAGGTTTGACTTTACTGCACATAGGACACAGGGAGCTCAATTCTGACCTGCAAGACATTGGCATTAGGGGTTCATGGAGGCTCCCACTGGGATTTCAAAGGAAAACCTGGAAGGTCAGGAAAAATACTCTGGTGATGGCTGCTGCATGGGTGGGTAAATCCTGTAAGGAAAGAAATTCCACAACCCACTGGAGGAAGGAGGGAGCATAGTCCACATGCAGTATAACACAACCTCAAGTAGGGAGGCAGACATGGCATCAAGCCCAGCTATCCCAGGCCACCTGAGCCAAGTTCATCACTGCTATGCCCCAGCCTCCCTCTCTAAACCCTGGTCTCCAACTAAGGAAGGAGGGGAACTGAGCAGGAGAGATGGCCCAGGGGATGACAGCACCTGGCAGCCAGTGGCCTTGAAATTGTGTTTGTCCTAGATTTGTGCTGTAAATCTATATGCCTGGGGATTGTGGTTCTATAGATTATGATTTGGGGTCCTCTGGCATTAGTGGTTGTGGTTGAATGGCACAGGTTTTGTTGGTCCTAATGGCTAAGCAATGGGTGAGTTTTAGGACAATGACCAGATCTGAGGGCAACAGCAGACATCCTTGTTTTGATTCTGCAGAAAAGAGGCTTTATCTCATTTATCCAAATTTACAGTGAGAAAGAGGGTCGTTGATCAGTTGTCCCCTGTACAGACATTGGCTGAGATGCATTGGCTAAGTTGTCCCCTACTTACCACATGGTAAGAGCCTCTAGGACCCTACTTCTCATCAGGTCAGTGACCTCCCTTCTGTCACCCTGGCTCTTGACCACTTGAACCAAGCTTGCCTGTGGTTCACCCTGACCCTGATTATAAGCACTTCACTCTCTTTGCACCTCAATGTCACCCTCAATCTCTCCTAGAAGCACAGTGGGCAACCTGCCCCCAGGTTCTCTTAGTCATTTTTCACCCTTTACTCTCCTTATACCCCAAATGCTAGGGAGCACCCAATGCTCCAAGGATTCTCCACAATAAGCAGGCACATTATAGATTACCTTACCCACAATCTGAAGTGGCAGATATTTCCAGGATCCCATGTAGAAATCAGCAAAGGGCAAATACTAACCCAACCCCTAGCCCTTGCCCTAATCCTAGCCCTAACCCTAACTGCTCAGAATTCTCAGGGTACCAGGGCAAGCATGAGGCATTCATCTTTATGTGACTACTAGCAGAGGTATGTGAGCAAAACTCAGAATTATATCAACCATGATGCCAAGGGGCAGAAGTTATCAGAGCCCTCCTTTTATAATGAGTGGGCTAAATACAGGAATACATTACCCACAATTCTAATTGGAGGAAACCACCAGGATCCCTAGAAGATATCAGCAAAATGCTAAACATTGTATTTAATCCCAGAGGTTTGGGAGGCTGAGAATGAAGGATTACAAGTTCAAAGCTGGCCTTAGCAATTTAGTGAGGCCCTAAGCAACTTAACAAGACCCTGTCTCAAAAAATAAAAAGTTTGGAGTTGTGGCTCAGTGCTTAAGCACCCCTGGGTTCAATCCCTAGTACCAAAACAAACCCTAAACTTACCATAGCCCTAATACTGGCCCTAACAATACTCAGAATCCTCAGGGCACTAGGGTATATGGCTTTCAGTTTCCATGGGATTCCTGACAGAGGTGAGAGGGCAAAACTCACAATAACACTACCTATAATTATTGCATTTCTCATGACTAAAACACTTAGGGTCACTCCATGTAAACTGAACTGGGTTGCATGAAGTAATCACACAAGAGACAGAGAAACCTTTTTCTTTGGGTCCTGTGAAGGCTCCTCTGACCTTAGGGGTTCATGGAAAGAGAAAGAGAACATGTGCTGAACCCTTTAATTGGGGAGAAGCCATTCAAATAATGTAAGTGGTCAGGTTTCAGGGGGTTGAGTGTGGCTTCATGATGTCTGATGTCAGCAGGTTGACTGACATCTAGAAATGCCATGCTCAAAAGCATGGCCTTTTTTTTAGGGAGTTTCCATGGAACGTTCTATCCCAAAAAGGGCAAAGAGGTAGTGTTACAAAAGAATAGGTGAGTGTAGCTCAACCTCAGGGGTATGCCTACTCAGAAGACTGGCCTTGCTATCTGAATGGGGGAAAAGACCAAGTCATGAGTCATGGCACTACCACGCCAAATACAGTGATCTTTCAGATCCTTGTGGTGCATCAGGACTGGAAGACATGGTAGCTCAATGTGGTTCCCCACATATTCCCCCTTTCTTAATATTTAAATACCATTGGGGAATTATATCTTGTAGTCACTGGATTCTTGGTCCGAGGTCATCATGATCTACTATTGAAACACAAAAGGAATTAGTAGAAAACATATTATCTCAATGACACACCATGTGGAATGTTTCAACATATTTAGGATTAAAGTCATTTAATTAACTTTGGAAGATCCATGTTATTATTATTATTTTGCCAATGCTTATCAGAAGATTCTTAATCTTTTCCCAATTTCATTGGGAAGCATTCTATTTGGCCATAGTAACAGACATTTTTATTTGGCATCGCATTTAGGCCTTTTCACAAACCATAGAGCAGAGAGCTCATTCAGAATATTTATTACAGTGGCTTTTTAGAGCATTTTAACTTAGTTCCAATCCTTCCATCAGCACTTATCTGACTATGAAGAATCTTGGAAGTAATTTAAGTCAAATATTAAGAAAATCAATATAAGTGTTAAGATATAAGAACTATTATATTGAATTATTGTACAAGCAAGGAATAATATTTAAAATATCACTTCAAGGATCATGAAATCAAGAGCTTTCCTAGGTATGGTTAATTGGCATGCACCTGTTTTAAAGCCTGAACATTGGGGCTGGGGATGTGGCTCAAGCGGTAGCGTGCCCCCCTGGCATGCGTGAGGCCCGGGTTCGATCCTCAGCACCACATACAAACAAAGATGTTGTGTCCACCGAAAACTAAAAAATAAATATTTTAAAAAAATAAAAATAAAAAAT
Source organism: Ictidomys tridecemlineatus (assembly GCF_052094955.1). Classification (NCBI taxonomy): domain Eukaryota; kingdom Metazoa; phylum Chordata; class Mammalia; order Rodentia; family Sciuridae; genus Ictidomys; species Ictidomys tridecemlineatus. The sequence continues at coordinate 133,191,989 of NC_135487.1, read as the reverse complement.
AAAGCCTGAACATTAACTTCAGCATATAATAGATCTGAAATATTAGCTAGAAGTAACTAGAGATAACAATAATATAAGTTGTATTTTTCATCCTTACTCTTAATTCTCACATTTAAGGAGTTTATTAGGTCTGTCAATAATATAAATATTTTGAAGGTTGGAGTCAAACTTCAAAACATCTTTTTGGATGCCATCTCACTGGGAGTTTAAAGTTTCTAGGAGTTATGGCATCCTCATGTAATTGTTCTTGTCCATTCTAGGAGACCAGCCTAAAATATATACTTTATTTCTAGATATCTTGTGTTGTACTAACAAGACATGCACAATCCATCCACTTAGAAAAGGTATCAACTTCTATTGTAGAAATATTAGGGTAATAATACATTGGTGGATATTCTATGTAAATAACTGTCTTGAATAGGAAAAAATCTATTTTATTAATTTTTTTAAAAGAGAGAGTGAGGAGAGAGAGAGAGAGAGAGAGAGAGAGAGAGAGAGAGAGAGAGAGAGAGAATTTTAATATTTTATTTCTTAGTTTCCAGCAGACACAACATCTTTGTTTGTATGTGGTGCTGAGGATCGAACCCAGGCCGCACACATGCCAGACAGGCATGCTACCGCTTGAGCCACATCCCCAGCCCCTTTATTAATTTTTCTGACAATCATCTAGATAAGTAAATATAGTCTTAATCTTAGGAATCAGCATGATTGGCTGGTTTAGGTTTCTTATATGCTGTCTTTTTCTCAAATGATACTTCCAGATATCCTGTTTACCATAGGATCAACATATAGGTATAATTGACCACTACATTCAGTGAAGACAGAATTAGACAGGTAGTCAGTATAGATAGGTACATTGACTCAGGTCAGGTCAAGGAGGCCAATTTTGAGTGAGTCGGGGAAGTTGGAGACTGTCCCCTGAGGGATCTTATCAAGAACCTGCCTCTGCTCCAACCTGTTGCCAAGGTAAACTGTCCCAGAAATTTGCCCTCCCTGCAGGGAGCTATAAGGTTGTTAAATATGTCCAGGACTATTCTACACTGCTCTTCCCTCTTCAGCCCACCTATTTCCCACCTTTTGACTTACCTGCTGAGCATTCCTGGGCCTAGTCACTAGAAAGGAAGGAGAAAGGCAAGAGAACAAAGAAAGCCTAGGTCATATAAAAAGGGCAGAACACCTTGCTTCTTGGGATACCAGCTATGACTCCCTTCTCCCTCATGGGAGAAGTCTATGTTACCCCCTTTTAAATAAACCCTGTTTCATATGCTTACCTCAGCATGCTTCTCTAATGTTCAAACTTCATGGGGAAGAAGGACTTGTCACTCAATAACTAGTGGTATCATTAGTACAGTTAATCTAGTTTCATTGGTGGACTTTCCAGTCCACACTGCAATGTACATTAAAAATGGACCTGAGAAATGGGTCCATAGAAGTCTCCTCATAATTTTTACTGACCTGACAAGCTCATGAATCTACATGGCTATAAACTCTGCAGCTGAAAATTTAACTTCCTGTGCCAGGTTTCTCAGTCATTATCATGATGACAGGTTTAAACTTTATCTTTTGAAATCTGATTAATTTACTGAATCATGTTCAGTAACAATAAGACTCTCAGTATCACAATTTAAGAAAATTTTAAAATATTTGTAAGATGTAGTGTATTGCTGAGAGCCATTACCAAGTAGGAATGACGCATCGTAATCCTTGCCAGCATACCCCATGTTAAATGGACTTGCCTTGGAAATTTGCTGCAACCTTGCTTGTGTGTTTGAGAAAGGTGACCCTGCTCAATCACCAGGGTGGATCCAGGATTAGGGTGTATCCTGCAGGAAGTATCCCCCGTCCTTGGGTTTAGGGCGTGATAATAGGAGTTTTAGGGAAGTCTGAGGTTGAAGATTATTCCTGCTGGGAGTAGGGCGTGCCTGCTGCCTGAGTTTCTGCTGAGTTCTCATGAAGACAAAGTATTTAGGACGTGAATTGTGTGTGTGTGGGGGGAGATTGGCATTGCCCCTGAACCTGTGTGGAGGTGGTGTGAGATCGGGAATAAAGAATTGCTGTTTGAATCTACAAAGCTGTGTGGTGGCTCGTGATTCTGTGCCAACCCGAGACATTGGCATTTGGCATTTGGTGGCCTGTACGGGGAACGTCTGAAACTTGGAGGTGAGTAAATTGCCCGCCCCTAAGGGTAGGCGAGAGAATGGGTGACCATTTCAAAACACAATGTGTCTTGTTTTGATTTATTTCGTTTTTGTTTCAAGTTGCCTGTCCCTAGAAATTTCTCAGGCAAACTGGGAAAAATGGTTGGCTCAAGGTTTGAAGTTTGTTAGCCCCAAGAAAGAGAAAATTGATACAGTGAATTTTTATTCAGTTTTTGTTTCATTCAGTTGCGGTTTTGATTTGTGTTATCTTATTGGGTTGCGTTATCTTTATAGAAGATTAGAAATTAGTAAAAAAGAAACCGAAAAGGTGTTAAGCAAATTGTTAGAGATTCAGACCATGGAGAAAGACATTTTAGATCAAGCAAAAGAGAAGGTCTCTCGAGCTAGTCAGAGAGAGGAAGAAAATTTAAAGGAAAAGGGGTTATTAGGAAAAAGGCCACAACAAAAGGCTGTTACTAACTCCGTTTTATTACCAGAGGGCGTAATTCAACCAACAGCCCCACCGATGGAGACAGCTGAGTGGTTCTCAAACCCCGTAGTTGATAAGTGGGATCCTGAGACAGGACCTCAAAGATTAGCATGCCCTGTATTTGAACAGGTAGGAGGGCAGCGAATTCACTGTGCTTTAAAATTTAAAACAGTGAAGCAGTTAAAGGAGGCTGTAACAACCTGTGGTCCTCAAGTCCCCTTCACGGTAAGCATGGTGGAGTCCATTACTAACTTGGACATGATGCCAGCAGATTGGGCTAGCATGTGTAAATCTGTGCTAAATGGAGGACAATATTTGTTATGGAAGGTTGCCAATGAGGAATTTTGCATGGAGACAGCTAGGCGAAATGCAGCAGCCGGTTACCCTCAAAGAAATCTAGAGATGTTGTTAGGAAAGGGACCTTATGAGGGTCAGCGGCAACAAATTGAATATGATCCTGCTGTATATGCACAGATTGCTGCAGACGCAGTTAGGGCATGGAAGACTTTACAAGGACATGGAGATTTACAAGGTCAGCTATCTAAGGTAATACAGAGACCTAATGAACCTTACACTGACTTTGTAGATAGGCTTATTCAAACGGCTGCCAAAATTTTTGGTAACACAGAACAAGCAATGCCATTAATAAAACAACTGACTTATGACCAAGCAAATCGTTGCTGCAGAGAGGTTATTAGACCATGGAGACATGAAGATTTAAACACATATATTAAATTATGTAGAGATGTTAATGAACAAGGGCAAGTCTTGGTGAAGGAGTACAACAGGCTTTAGATGCCAGGCCAGAAACATGCTATAATTGTGAACAAACAGGACATTTTAAAAGGAGTTGCCCCATAAGAGGAGGGTTTAACAAAACTAGAAATCAAAGGAATAGAATACCGGGTATTTGCCCACGATGCCATAGAGGGAGACATTGGGCTAATGAATGCCATTCTCAAACCACCATAGAAGGTACTCCTTATCAAAAAATGGACAAGGATCAGGTATTTACCCACGATATCATGGAGAAAGGCATCAGGCTTCATTGCCAAAAAACAGACTGGGGGGCTCAATGCTCCGGGGCCCACAACCACAAATATACAGGGCAGTGGAGGAACCCAGCAACACCATCAGGGTGGTGCCCAGGACACATTGTCCATTAAATCCCTCATCAGACAAACCTGAGGGAGCGCAGGGTTGGACATCTGCGCCTCTGCCAGAGCAGTATTAACTCCAGAGATGGCAGTTCAAATCATTCCTACAGGAGTAAAAGGACCTCTTCCCCAAGGAACAGTAGGCTTATTATTGGGACGTAGTTCATCTACATTAAAAGGACTTATGATAAGTCCTGGGGTAATTGATCCCAATTATGTAGGTGAAATAAAAATTATAGCTAGTTCTCCAGGAGGTATATCAGTAATTTCACCTGGAGATAGAATAGCACAGTTGTTAATAATACCCAGCCTACATAATAAGTTCTCTAGTCTTAATGTAGAAAGAGGTTCCAAGGGATTAGGCTCCACAGGTGTAGATTGGGCTATGTTGTCTTTAAATTTAGATTCTCGCCCAATGCTAAAACTAAATATTCAGGGTCATGAGTTTAATGGACTGCTGGACATAGGTGCTGACCTTAGCATCATATCTCTTCAAGAATGGCCAAAACATTGGCCATTACAACAAGCCACTCAAATGCTTTGAGGCCTAGGAGTGGCGACTAATCCCCATAGAAGTGCTATGGTATTACATTGGAAGGATCCTGAAGGATGTGAAGGAACTATACAGCCATATGTTTTGGATCACCTTCCTATTAATTTATGGGGACGAGATGCCCTAGATCAACTAGGTTTGATATTAACAAATAATATCAATCCTAATGTGCCCACTACTAGGGCTAGACAAGGTATCAGGAAAGAAAAAAGATTAGGAAAACAAGAACAAGGTATAGCAGCACCAATTCAAATAGATCAAGGAACAGACAGACATGGGTTGGATTTTCAGAAGGGGTCACTGAGACAATCAAAATTACTTGGAAATCAGAAAGACCAGTGTGGGTTCCTCAGTGGCCCCTGACTAAAGAAAAGATAAAAGTAGCCCATGATCTGGTCAAACAACAATTAGCGGAAGGACATTTACAACCTTCTGTATCTCCCCATAATACTCCCATTTTTGTCATCAAAAAGAAATTGGGTAAATGGAGATTATTGCAAGATTTAAGAGCCATTAATAATGAGATGGTTATTATGGGACCTGCTCAATCAGGGATTCCTCAATTGTCTGCTTTACCAAAAACGTGGCATGTTTTAGCTATAGACATTAAAGATTGCTTTTTTTCTATTCCAATTCATCCTGAGGATAGTCCACATTTTGCATTTACTATCCCTGCACTGAATCATGAAGGTCCTGATGAGAGATATGAATGGAAAGTACTCCCTCAAGGGATGGCTAACAGTCCAACTATGTGTCAAATATATGTTAATAAAGCAATCCAGCCACTTAGAAATCAAAATCCTGAACTAAAAATATTTCACTATATGGATGATGTATTACTAGCACATAAAGATAAAAACACATTGTTGGTATGTTATGCCACACTTACAAACTTATTAAAAAATTATAATCTAGAGATAGGAATAGATAAAGTACAATTAAATTTTCTAATTAATTATTTAGGAGTTCCATTATCCTCAACCATGGTCTGTCCACCTAAAATTCAAATACGAGTAGATCAACTCAAATCACTTAATGACTTTCAAAAGTTGTTGGGAGATATAAATTGGATAAGGCCTTATCTAGGCATACCAACAGGAGAGTTGGGACCTTTATTTGATATCCTAAAAGGTCCATCAGATCCAAATTCACCCCAAATGTTAACTCCTAAAGCTAGAAAGGCATTAAAAATTATTGAAACATATATGGAAAATATGCATCTAGATAGAATTGATATAAGTTTGCCTTTATTATTTATTGTACTACCAACAAAAAATATTCCTACAGGAGTATTTTGGCAAGAAGGTCCATTATTGTGGATACATTTATCTTATTCTCCTAACACTATTCTTACTAAGTATCCTGAGGCTGTAGGACAATTAATACTCAAAGGAATAAGAGCAGCAAAGGGAGTGTTTGGAATTTCTCCCAATAAAATTGTTACTCCATATACTATGGAGCAAATTGATGAGTTAGCTAATGAGTTAAATACATGGGCAATAATCATGTGTAAATCAAATGTTTCATTTGATAATCATTTACCATCTAATCCTTTGTTGTCTTTTTGGTCTAAGCATCCTGTAGTTTTTCCTAAAATGACAAGAAAAACACCTATCGTGAATGCTCCAAATACATTCACTGATGGGTCTAATAATGGTACAGCTGCAGTAGTTACCCATGATCAAACTTTTACATTTTTAGTTCCTAAACAATCAGCTCAAAAGGTAGAGCTTAAGTTTTACAAGCTTTTGTGATGTTCAAAGATTCTGTATTTAATTTATTTTCTGATAGTCAGTATATAGTTAATGCTATAATATCCCTTGAAGATGCTGGTAGGATTTCCCCTTCCTCTACTGTTTTCTCTTTGTTTTCCACTATACAAAGTCTAATCTGGGATAGAAAAGATCCATTCTTTATAGGACATATCAGGGCACATACAGGATTGCCTGGAGCCCTTAGTTTGGGCAATGATTTAGCAGATAAAAGTACACATGATATACATATTTTTTCTACTGTAGAAGAAGCTACAAATTTTCATAAAAGGTTTCATGTTAATGCTAATACTTTACAAATGCCTTTTAAAATAACTAAGGAACAAGCCAGGCATATAATAAAACAATGTCAAAATTGTGTGACCTTTTTACCACAAGTTAATCTTGGAGTCAATCCTAGAGGACTGATACCTAACCATATTTGGCAGATGGACGTCACACACTTGCCAGAATTTGGAAAATTAAAATATTTACATGTTACAGTTGATACTGCTTCCGGATTTTTGATGGGCTCCCTTCATGCCGGAGAAAAAAACTAAAGATGTTATAGCTCATTGCTTACAAAATTTTGCCACTGTGGGTGTTCCTAAACAGTTAAAAACTGATAATGGTCCTGGTTACACTTCTAACTCTTTTAAACAATTTTGCTCATCATTTGGTATTACTCATATAACAGGAATCCCATACAATCCACAGGGACAAGGCATAGTTGAAAGAGCTCATCAAACTATTAAAACGTACTTATTAAAGCAAAAAGAGGGAATTGGAAAGGGGTATATATCCCCCAAAGATAAACTTAAAATAACCCTTTTTACTCTAAACTTTCCAAATTTGGATTCATCAGGACTTAGTGCTGCGGAAAGACATATGTATCCGAAAAATGTACATAAGCCTAAGGTACTTTGGAAAGATATTCTAACAGGACAATGGAAAGGTCCTGACCCAGTTATTTTCTGGAGTCAGTGTTCCGTTTGTGTGTTCCCACAGGGAGAACAGCAGCCAATTTGGATTCCAGAGATGTTAACCAAAACAATTTCTACAGAAAAAGAAGATGATTTGACTGAAATCCATAACAGCTGATATCCAGAGCTCCAGCTTGGCTATTCTTACATCTGCGACAGTGATTAACCATGGTGCTTTTTTTCAATATCTATTTTATTATTGCATTTTTCCCACATCATAAAGTTTTATTTCATTTTTTGAGCTCATACAAACCTAGGTTAATGTTTTTCTGATCAGTTTTGTTTTTTGACTGTGTTTTATTTTTTGACTGTGGAGTTTTTAAACATTGCAATGGAGATTTTACCTAGGTAAAGCTACAAGGCCGTTATTATTGTCTTATGTGTTGTATGTTATGTGTGCACTGTTTTGTGTTGCATGTCAGTATGTGTGTATGTCCATATTTTTATATGAGGAGCGCTCATGAAAAAATGGATCCGAATTTTTTTTTATTCACGTGATTTAAGTGGTTTAATCTAAATTAGGTAAACAGCTGTTAATGATTGTTTTCAAAAGTGGTTAACAGATCTGTTTGCTTATTAATTTAAATTACGTAAACAGCTGTTAATAATTGTTTTCAAAGGTGGTTAACAGATCTGTTTGCTTACTATTGTTTTTAAAGGTGATTAACAGGTCTGTTTGTTTACTTTCACTTTTCCTTTTCATTATATTTAATAATTCTGTTCAGGATAATGTCTCTTTAACATCATTGCCAGAATTCCCATCTCCATCCCAGTGCCGGTGAAGACTAAGAAAACCAAAAACTACAGCTTCTATGATAGCTATCACAGTAAACTGTATAAACTGATGCATCAATGAATATAACTCAACAAGTAATGCTCAATCAAGGACTTGATTTACTTTGGGAGGAAATGGACATATTGATAGACTCTTCCACTTTGAACTGCCTGCAGAACTTGCCTGGACTATATATCAGTTGCATGCATTGTGAACTATCGTCTGGTGCAGCAAATTGCGGTACTGCTGGCATATTTTTGCTGATGGTGTCACCAGTGAGGCAATTTCCTTGCCAGTGCACCCCATGTTAATTGTGGTAATGCTGGCATCTTTGCTGATGGTGTCACCAGTGACGCAATTTTTCCAAAGGAGCCGTCAATTGGCTTAGTGTCATGGCATTTCTGTATCTTCCTCCCTTCTACTAGTGATGGTCTAAAATTTGGGGGCCAACAGAGGTGAGGCAAGAACCTCACCCCCCCACTGGCACCAAGGTTAAATTTGGGGGCCAACAGAGGTGAAGCAAGAACCTCACCCCCCCACTGGTGCTTAGGCCTATCCACAAGCATGGCTGAATGCTGGACCGGTAATCAGTGATGGGTTGATCTGGTTGCAGTGGATTCAACCTAAGACAGGAAACTGACATCTAAAGGTCAGTTCTCCCATGACGGGTAAGAACCATATGTTGAATTGGACAACCTACCAGGCACGGTCCTTAAGCCACATTGCTTGTTGTTTAATTAATCAGAAGTGGGGAGTGTATGCCTGTGGAGTCCTGTTTTCCCCCTTTTCTTAATAAAATTGATTAAAGGTCTGGTGTAGATTTTAATATATTAATATATGAATCTGGATCTCTTGGAAATCTCCCTGAATTTATTTTGGTCTATATTAAGTTTGAGAGGTTTCCTTTGATTATAGTTTCTGGTAGGTAAAATTTTAAGCCTAGATATGAAAATGAGATACCTTTTATTGATTATTGTAATTTCCCTATATAGATATCTAATTTATTCTAAAAATTTAGAAACAACCATCAACCTCTTTCTGAGACAAAGTCTTAAAATATCTCTATGTTTCAGAATATTATCCTTTAATTAGGTGTCTCTTAATTGTCTTTTAGAAAATATGATTAAGGTTACATACAGTGTAGAGGGTGATATATAAATCTTATCATATTTTTTTTACAGATAATAGGTCCAGTCATAGAACTTATAAAGTACCAATGAATTTTCAACAAGATTTGTTAACCATTATTGCTCAAAACTAACATACAACTTTAATTTAGAAAACCTCAGTCCTAATAAAATGTTCTCCCAAATCTCATAATTATCCAAGAAACAAAGTAACATGTAAGAATCAGCAGTGTATTTGAATCAATCAAATTTAGTAACCAAAGAGAATTGTCAAAATTGGGATCTAACTCAGCAGTTTCATATATTTAGTGTTTAATTAAGGATATGAATTTATTGAAAAAATTAATCCTTGCCTTAAACAATAGAAATCATTAGGTAATAAAGACCTTCCTTAAAGAAAATAAACTTAACATTTTAATATGTCTTTATCATGTCTAAATATGGACAAAATATTAACTCATATCAGCATAGTAAAATCAGGAAAATAGTCTAAAATATTCTTAAATTAATCAGTTAAAATTCTTAGAGTCAGTCCAGTACATATAAATCTTTTTTCCATTGTTTTAACTTTCTCTATGATCTGTCTGTCTAGATAATGATATAAAGATCTATTTAGGAAAATATCTTTATCATTAAAAACCTAGAATAGAAAGACATTGTTTTACCCAAAAATGATTTTTTTTCTTCTTCTGAGGACCTCCAATGTGTGCTTCTTCTCTGTTGAAGCACCTTCTTTTCTTTTAAAACTTTTCCTGGTTATAATTTGGAACAATTTCTGAAAACTTTAGAATCAAAACAAATTATTGTACCTTGATAAGAAAAATATCTTCATGAAAATATAGTTAAAGTACTTGGATATTTCTGTAGACAGAATTATATGTGTTTATCATTTAATACAGTTTGTATACTAATATGAGATTACTTGATTGTTGTTTGACCTCTTGAAAGAAAATATATAGTAAAATACATTTATCTCAAATATCTGCAATTAGAAGGCAGAGCATCAGATAAATGCATATACAAGAAATGTATAAATTGTGTGTTTTATATTAAAGAAAAACAATTATATGAATATATATTAACTAAACAATTAAACACTCAGACAACTAGACTGCTCTGGAAGGGAACCCAGGGGTGCGCCTAGAGTCGAGGCCCACAAGGGTTTCCCAGCATGGCTCCTCCTAGGGCTGCTCTGAGGAGAGGGGAGCTCTGCCCTCCCTATGGAATGACCCATGTTGTCCAGCAGTCAGGGTTCCTCTGCTCAGCTCTGAGGAGAAAGTTCCCTTCTCAGCCTGAGGCCCAGACAGCATCCAAGATGGACCCAGGCCCTGCCCTCAGCCTCCCACTATGGTAATCACCTGAAACTTTGCTGGGAGTGGAGATGCCCCATGGGAGAAGAGACACCCTGCTGGGAGGAAAGACACTCCCTCTAAGGGAGTCACATCCCCTCTAGGGGTAGCACTCCTCCTAAGGGAGAGATACCAGCTGACAGGGAAGCCAACCCCTGGTACGGGAGATACCCTGATGGTAGGGGAGATGCATGCCCCCACAAACCCAGACAACCCCCTACGAAAAAGAGACACACTGCTAAAAAGGGAGACACCCATAGGACTGGAGCCACCCCCTAGAGGTAAAGACACCCTGCTAGAAGACCAGAAGCCCCCACTCTATGGCAGACACTTCCATGGGATGGACAGACACCCTTCTGGTAAGGGAGAAGCTCCTGCTGTAAGAGAAGAATCCTGGGATTCTGGAAACTCTGCTTCTTCCTCCACCATGGAAATATTCCCACTGCTGTCACTAGGTATGGCTGTGATTTCTGTGGCATAAGGAGGAATGAAATCTCTAGAGATCAGAAAAGGGGGTTCAGGAGCCATCTCCCTGCAACCCAGCCTGATCCCTACCAGGTCAGGACTGCTGTGGCCAGGGGTAAGGCAGCCACAGTGAGCCCTTCTTCACTCCTGTGCCCAAAAGCAGAGGCCAGAAAGGGGCCACCACAGAGGCCTCTGGAAGTGGTCTTTGACACAGGGTGACAGAAGCCCACTTTAGGATCAGGGGTGTGAAGAAAAGCAGTGAAATCCCAGCCCATGGTGGCAAATTTAGGAGTTGGGAACACTGAACTCCGACCAAGCCCCAGCAGCTCTAGGAGCTACAGGCTGCCCCTGCCCCCCGCCTCGAGTGTCCCAAGAGACATACTTATCCCACCAGGGTGCCTAGGCCTGGCATCTCCCCTAGGCTGGTCTAAGGAGGGAACCCCGGGCATTGCTAGAGACATGGTCCATGAGCATCCCCAGCCTAGCACTTCTGAAGGCTCCTCTGAGGAGAGGAAACCTGGGCATCCCTAGAGACATGACCCACCAGGGTCCCCAGGCCTGCTCTGAGGAAAGGGAACCCCATGTGTCCCTAGAGAATTGGCCGAGTAGGTACCCAAGCCAGGATTCTTCCTCAGGCTGGTTTGAGGAGAGGAACCCGAGGCATCAGTACAGATACAGCCGAGAGGGTCTCCAGGCCTGGCATCTCCCCCAGGCTGCTATCTGAGGGTACACCTGGGATACTCTTAGAGACATGCCCTGAGAGGTTTTTCTGGCTTGTCATCTATCCTGGCTGCTCTGAGGAGAGGGGGACTCTGCCCTCCTTGTAGAATGACCCACCTTGTCCAGCAGCCAGGGTTCCTCTGCTCAGCTCTGAGAGGAAAGCTCCCTACTCATTCTGAGGGTGACAGAGATTCCAATATGGCAACCAGTACCTGTCACCAGCCCCTCTGCCCACAAAACTCACCTGAATCTTGGCTGGGAGAGCAGATGACCCCTAAGAGGGGAGACACACTGCAGGAAGGAGAGATGCTCACCACCATGACCCCAGATGCCCGCCCCCCCCAACAAAGAGAGACACTTTGCTGGGAGGGGAGACACCCCTGAGAGTGGAGCAAGCCCCTGGGATTGAAGACATCCCACTAGGAGGGAAGAAGCCCTAACCATAGGGGAGGTGGTGGCTCTGTTGTCTGTAGCTGAGGAGGGGAGAGTCTGCCCTCCTTGTGGAATGACCCACCTTTTCCAGCAGTCAGTGTTTCTCTGCTCAACTCTCAGAAGAAAGCTCCCTACTCAGCCTGGGGGTGACACAGAATCTGACTTGTCCCTAGAGACATGGCCTTCCTGGGATGTGAGGACATCCTGCAGAGAGGGGAAAAGCTCCCACTTGGAGGGGAGCTGCCTGGGCTTCCTGGGGACTCTGCTTCTTCCTCCACCTCAGGAGTTACTGGATGAAACCTGCTCCCATGACAGTATCTAGGTCTGGCTTGGTTGTCTCTAGCACCAAGAGGAGTGGAATCTCTAGAGAGAACAAAAAGGAGTCTGGGAGTCACTTCCCTGCACCCCAGCCAGTCCCAAACCATATCAGGCCTGCTGAGGCCAGGGGCCAGGCAGGCACATGGAGCCCTGCTTCACTCCTGTGCCCAAGGAGAGAGGCCAGTAATGGGCCACCACAGAGGCCTCTTGGAAGTGGTCTTTGACACAGGGTGACATAACCCAAATTTGTGGCATCAGAGGTTTGAAGAAAACCAGTGAAATCCTGGCCCTCGGTGGCCACTCTCAGGGTTGGGAAAACCTGAACTCACCAAGCCTCAGCGGCTTCCCGCCCAGAGTGTCCCTAGAGATGTGGCCCACCAGGGATCCAGGCCTGGCGCCTCCCCATGGCTGCTCTGAGGAAAAGTAAGCCAAGGTGTCTGTCCATAGAGATGTGAAGAGTGTCCCCAGGCCAGACATCTCCCTGTGGCTGCTCTGAGGAGAGGGAACCTTGGTATTCCCTAGAGATGTAGCCCAACAGGGTGGCCAGGCCTGGCGACTCCCCCCAGAATGCTCTGATGAGAGGGAAGCCCGGGTGTCCATAGAGACATCACTCACCATTGTCCCCAGGCCTGGCATCTCTTCTAGGCTGCTCTGAGAAGAGTACCCCTGGCATCGCTAGAGATGTCATCAAGAAGGTTCCAGGTCTGGTGTCTCCTCAGGCTGTTCTGAGGACAGTGGACCCCGGGGTGTACCTAGAGTCGTGGCCAAGAGTGTCCCCAGGCCCGGCATCTCCCCGAGGCAATTTTGAGGAGAGGAAACCTGGCAGTCCTGTAGACTTGGCCCACCAGGGTCACCAGACCTGGCATCTCTCCCAGGCTGCTCTGAGGAGAGGGGAGCTCTGCCCTCCCTCTGGAATGACCCATGTTGTCCAGCAGAAAGGGTTCCTCTGCTCAGCTCTGAGGAGAAGGCTCCCTCCTCAGCCTGAGGCCCAGACAGCAGCCACGGTGGCACCCAGGCCCCGCCCTCAGCCCCCCACTATGCTACTCACTTGAAGCTTGGCTGGGGGTGGAGATGCCCCCTAGGAGGGGAGACACCCCTCTAGATATGTCACACCACTCTTGGGGAGAGACACCTGCTGAGAGGGAAGCCAACCCCTGGGAGGGGAGATTTACTGCTGGGAGAGGAGATGCTTGTCCCCACCAACCCAGACAAACCCTAGGGAAGAGGGACACCCTGCTAAGGAGGAGAGCCACCCCTTAGAAGTGGAGCCACCCCTTAGAAGTGGAGACACCCTGCTGGGAGGGCAGAGACCGCCACTCTAGGGGATGAGGATATACCCTGCTGGAAGGGGAGAAGCTCCTGCTGGGTGGGGAGCATCCTGGTCTTCCTGGGGACTCTGCTTCTTCCTCCACACCAGGAGTGTTCCCACTGCTGTCACTACTAGGTCTGGTCATGCTGTCTGTGGCATGAGGAGGAGTGAAATCGCTACAGAGCAGAAAAGGGAGTCCAGGAGCCACCTCTGTGCACCCCAGCCTGTCCCCCACTAGGTCAGGACTGCTGTGGCCAGGGGCCAGGCAGCCACAGTGAGCCCTTCTTCACTCCTGTGCTCAAGGGCAGAGGCCAGAAAGGGGTCACCACAGAGGCCTCTGGATGTGGTCTTTGACACAGGGTGACCGAAGCCCACTTTAGGATCAGGGGTGTGAAGAAAAGCAGTGAAATCCCATCCTAGGGTGGCCAGTCTAGGAGTTGGGAAACCTGAACTCAGACTAAGCCTCAACAGCTTCTGAGAGCTTCAGGTTGCACATGCCCCATGTCTCAAGTGTCCCAAGAGAAGTACGTAGCCCACCAGGGTGTCTAGGCCTGGCATCTCCATTAGGCTAATCTGAGGAAAGGGAACCCCAGGCATCGCTAGAGACGTGGTCCATGAGGGTCCCCAGCCTGGCATTTCTGAAGGCTCCTCTGAGGAGAGGAAACCTGGGCATCCCTAGAGATGTAGCCCACCAGGATCCCCAGGCCTGACGTCTCCCCCAGGCTGCTCTGAGGAAAGGGAACCCTATGTGTCCCTAGACACATGGCCGAGAGGGTCCCCAAGCCAGGCATCTTTCTCAGCCTGGTCTGAGGAGAGGAACCTCAGACATCCGTATCCATGTAGTTAAGAGGGTCTCCAGGCTTGGCATCTCCTCCAGGCTGCTCTCCTGGGTACCCCAGGGATGCCCTTACAGACGTGGCCTGGGAGGGTTTTCTGGATTATCATCTTTTCTGGTTGCTCTGAGGAGAGGGGGACTCTGCCCTCCTTGTGGAATGACCCACCTTGTCCAGCAGCCAGGGTTCCTCTGCTCAGCTCTGAGAAGAAAGCTCCCTACTCAGCCTGAGGGAGCCACAGATTCCAAGATGGCAAACGGTACCTGTCATCAGTCCCTCCGCCCACAAAACTCACCTGAATCTTGGCTAGCAGTGGAGATGCCCCCTAAGAGGGGAGACGTGCTGCTGGGAGGAGAGATGCCCACCCCCATTACTCCAGATGCCCCCCAGCAATGGGAGATACTTTGCTGGAGAGGAGACAACTCTGGGAGTGGAGCAACCCCCTAAGATAGGAGACCCCCTGCTAGGAGGGGAAAAGCCCCACCATAGGGGAGATACCTTCCTGGGATGTGAAGACATCTTGCAGACAGGGGAAAGCTCCCACTTGGAGGGGAGCTGCCTGGGCTTCCTGGGGACTCTGCTTCTTCCTCCACCTCAGGAGTTACTGGATGAAACCTGCTCCCACTACAGTGTCTAGGTCTGGCTCTGTTGTCTCTAGCACCAAGAGGAGTGGAATCTCTAAAGAGAACAAAAGGGAGTCCAGGAGCCACCTCCCTGAACCTGCTAGAAGGGGAGATACTCCTTGGAGTGGAGCCACCCCCTAGAAGTGGAGCCACCATGCTTCGACTGAAGATACCCTACTGGGAGGGCAGATGCCCCCACTCTAGGGGAGACACCTCCCTGAGATGGAGAGATACCCTACTGGGAGGGGAGAAGCTCCTGCTGGGAGAGGAGCATCCTGGGCTTCCTGGGAACTCTGCTTCTTCCTCCACCCCCGAAGTTACTGGGTGAAACCTGGTCCCTCTGCTGTCACTAGGTCTGGCTGTGCTTTCTGTGGCACAAGGAGGAGTGAAATCTCTAGAGAGTAGAAAAGGGAGTCCAGGAGCCACCTCCTTGCACCCCAGCCTGATCCCTACCAGGTCAGGCCTGCTGCACCCAGGTGCAAGTTAGCCACTGTGAGCCCTTCTTCACTCCTGTGCCCAAGGGCAGAGGCCAGAAAGGGTCACCACACAGGCCTCTGGAAGTGGTCTTTGACACAGGGTGACAGAATCCCACTTTAGGATCAGGGGTGTGCAGAAAAGCAGTGAAATCCCAGCCTATGGTGGCCAGTCTAGGAATTGGGAAACCTGAAATCTGACCAAGTCCCAGCAGATTCTGGAAGCTGCAAGCTTCCCCTGCCCCCTACCTCAAGTGTCCCAAGAGACATACTTATCCCACCAGGGTGCCTAGGCCTGGCATCTCCTCTAGGCTGACCTAAGGAGGGAATCCCCGGCATGGCTAGAGACATGGTCCATGAGGGGTCCCTAGGCCTGGCATTTCCCCAGGCTCCTCTGAGGAGAGGAATTCTGGTTGTCCCTAGAGACATGGTCCATCAGGGTCCCCAGGCCTGGCATCTCCCCCAGGCTGCTCTGAGGAAAGGGAACCCCACATGTCCCTAGAGACATGGCCAAGAAGGTCCCCAGGACAGGCATCTCCCTCAGGCTGGTCTGAGGAGAGGAACTTCGGTTGTCCCTAGAGATGTATCCAAGAGGGTCTCCAGGCCTGGAATCTCCCCCAGGCTGCTCTCTGTGGGTAACCCTGGGATGCCCTTGACATGTGGCCCATGAGGATTTTTTAGCCTGGCATGTTTTCTGGCTGCTCTGAGGTGAGGAAAGCTCTGCCCTCCTTGTGGGATGACCCACCTTGTCCAGCAGTCAGGGTTCCTCTGCTCAGCTCTGAGAAAAAACTCCCTCCCCAGCCTGAGGGCAGCACAGGATCCAAGATGGTGACCAGGTCCTGCCCTCAGTTCCTCACTCTGCAAAACTCACCTGAATCTTGGCTGGGAATGGAGATGCCCCCTAAGAGGGGAGACAAGCTGCTGGGAGGAGAGATGCTCACCCCCATTACCCCAGATGCCCCCCCAGCAAAGAGAGATACTTTGTTGGGAAGGGAGACACCCCTGGGAGTGAAGCCATCCCCTGGGTTTGGAGACAACCTGCTAGAAGGGAGAAGCCCCTCCCAGTAGAGATGTGACCCATAAGGGTCCCCACATCAGGCATCCTACTCAGGCTGCTTTGATGAGAAGGGAACTCTGGGTATCCCTAGAGACATGACCCAAGAGGGTCCCCACACCAGTCTCTCTCAGGCCACTCAGCAGAAGGGAGCTCTGGGCATCTCTAGAGTCATGAACCAGGAGGGCCCCCACAATGGCGTATCCCCCAGGCAACTCTGAGGAGAAGGGAACTACAGACCTACTTAGAGATGTGACCTACGAGGGTACCCAGGCCTGCCATCTCCCTCAGGCTGCTGTAAGGATGAGGGAGCCCTCCAGTGTCCATAGAATGTGACCCACGAGGATCCCCACACCAGGCATCTACCTCAGGGTTCTCTGAGGAGAACAGATCTTCGGCGTCCCAAGAGACACCACGCAAGATGGTGCCCACACCAGGAGTCTCCTTCAGGCTGCTCTGAGGAGAAGGGAAACCCAGGCATGCCTAGAGGTGTGATCCAAAGAGTCCCCACACCAGGCATCTCCCTCAGGCTGCTTTTAGGGTAAGGGAGCCCTAGGCATCACAAGAAACATGACCCATGAGGGTCCCCACACCAGGCATCTCCCTCAGGCCATTCTGAAGAGAAGGGAACCCCAGGCATCCCTAGAGATGCCACTCATGAGGATCCCCTCACTGGCGTCTCATCAAGGCACTGTGAGAAGGGAGGCCCAGGCATCCCTAGAGCCGTGCATGGGACAGGAGGGTTCCCTCACCAGACATCTTCCTCAGGCTGCTTTAAGGAGAGGGGAGCCGCCCAGCAACCCTAGAGATGTGATCCACAAGGGTCCCCAAACCAGGTGTCTCTCAGGCAGCTGAGGAGAAGGGAACCCTGGGCATCCCTAGAGACATGACTCATGAAAGTCCCTAAGCCAAGAGTCCACTGAGGCTGCTCTGAGGAGAAGGGAGCTCCGGGAGTCCCTGGAGATATGACCACGAGGGTCCCCAACCTGGCTGTCTCTCTCAATCTGTTGTGAGAAGGGAGCTCTGCCCCTCCCTATGGAGTGACCCAACACTCCCAGAACTGGGGCTCTCCCGGATTGGTCCTGAGGGGGAAGCCAGCTCCTCACTCTAAAGGAGGCGGCATTAAAGATGGTAGTGAAGGGCTGGGGATGTGGCTCAAGCGGTAATGCGCTCGCCTGGAATGCTTGCAGCCCAGGTTCGATCCTCAGCACCACATACAAGGATGTTGTGTCCGCCGAAAACTAAAAAAAAAATTTAAAAAAAGATGGCAGTGAGGCCCCACCTCTGGTTGACCACTCCCCTTTGGCCGTGTACACATGCACAAGCTGCTCACTGCTCAGAGGCGGGGCCTCTCTCCGCTCCCTGGTGAACGTCAGCACATTCTTCGACCCTCAGCAGTTACTGAATAATAAAATATGTTCCCACTGCTCTAACTAGGTCTGGCTGTGGCATCATGAGAAGTGGTATATCAGAGAGGAGAAATGGAGTTCAGGAGACCCCCTCCCTGCACTCCACCAGGCCAAGTGCTGCAGCAGCCTGAGCCAGGTGGGCAGAAGTACAGAGGGAGGCCACCACAGGGAGTCTAGACCCTCTGCCAAAGGGCAGAGGCTAGAAACAGACCACCACAGAGGCTTTCGGGACATGTAGTCTTTTAGACAGAGTGACTTAGCCAGTGATTGCCCCATTTTAGAATCAGGGGTTTTAAGAAAATCTGTTAATTCCCAGCCCAGGGGGACCACTGTAGAAGGGTAGAAGAACCTGAGCTCAGACCAAATTCCCAGTAGCCTCTGAGAGCATTCTAGGTCATTCAGTCTGTCCTGCCTGTCTAGCTCTCACCATGGATGCCACTTGGAACTGCAGGCTACACAGATTCAGGGTTCTCAGGAATTCTGCCAAGTATAGTCTGGTGCTCTGCCCACACAGTCTTTGCCATTCAGGACCATGAAAGCTGTGTGCCATGTGCTGGCCCAGGCACCTTGGAGGACTGTGGCAGTGGAATCTGGTGTTCTACCCATGCAGCCCTCGTCCCAGAAGCCTAGGGGCTGCAAGTAGCACATTTACCCTCATACCCCCACGATTCTGGGTAATGCAGTCTTGTATTCCATAATGCAGCTCAGCTGCAGAGGTCTCTGTGAGCTGCAGGCTACTCAGGCACACCTAGTGATTCTGAACAGTGTAGTCTGGTATTCTGCCCATTCAGCCCTCACTCCAGAAGCCTATGGGGACTTCAAGTAACACATTTACCCTCATATCCCCAACCAGGATTCTGGGTAGTGCAATCCAGTCTTCTACAATGCAGCACCCTCTGCAGAGGTCTCTAGAAATTGCAGGCTACACAGTCACTCAGGCATCCCTAGAGATTCTAGACAGTGTGGTCTGGTGTTCTGCCTATGCAGCCATCACTACAGTGGAATCTGGGAGCTGCAAGCCCCCAAGGATCATGGGTATTATACCCTGGTGCTATGTTCAACTGTACAGTGACTACTTAGAGCTTGGAGCATCCAGGAACTCTGAGTATTATAGTCAGTTCTATTCAGTCAGCCCTGACGCAGAGGTCTCTGAGAGCTGTGGGCCATTGATTATTCTGGGTGGTGCAATCCATCCTACCTAAGTGGACTTCACCATCAAAGCTCTGGGATCTGTGTAGCATAAGCCTAGACACCCTTGAGGAGTCTATGTAGTGCAATACAAAGCTTGCCCTGGCAGTACTCAAAAGGAAGGTGTCAGGGAGCTGCAGGCCTCTAGGGATTCTGGGTATTATAGTCTTGCCTTCTGCCTCCATAGCCATCACTGTGGAGATTTCCAGGCCACATGGACACGGGGAACCTCCAAGAATTCTAGGTAGTGTAGTTCAGCTTCCTATCCAGCCACTCTCACTATTGCAGATGCTGGGAATTGCAATTCCCCCTGAGGATTGTGGATAAGGTAGTGCAGTGTTTTTCCTGCATGCCACTTCTGCAAGGGCATGAGAACTGAAGGCCACATGCTTGCCTTAGTACTGAAGACCTCACTGTTGAAGCCTCCTAGAATTGGAGGCAGCACATTCACCAGTGTGTCCCCAGGAATTGTAGGTAGTATAGTCTGACCTGCATAATGCACAGCTCTCACTTGGGATACCTCTGGGAGTTGCAGGCTGCATACTCACCTGGGCAACACACCCCACCAAGGATTATGGATAGTGTAGATAAACTCTCAGTCCAACATACCTCACCACAGAGGATCCTGAGAACTGCTGGCACCAAGATTTGTGGGTAATATGTCCTGGGTTTTTCCTACTCACTGCAGAAAATTATGAAACTAAAGTTCCCCCTTAGGATTGTGGGTAATGCAATTCCGTGGTTTGCCCACTCACCACAGAGGATTCTGGGAGCTGCAGTCCCTGAGGGTTCTAGATAATGCAGTCTAGGGGTTTTACTGCACAGTCCTGCTGATGATCACAGGAGCTGAAGACCCCATGCTTTCCCTGGTACCCTGGAGATTCTAGGTAGTGTGCTCTACCAATACAACCACCACCACAGAAACCTCTGGGATTTACAGGGTTACAGGGAATGTAGGCATCCCCAGGGGTTCTGAGCATTGAAGTCTGGTATTCTGCCCTTACATTTCTCACACCCCAGAGGCTCCTGGGCAGAGCAGGCACTCAAAAGTAATTGGTAGCATAGTTTGATTTTTTGCCAGTACAGCCCTCTCTGCAGAGGTCTCTGCAAGTTGCAGATCCCCAAGAATTATTGATAGTACAGTCTGTCATTTGACCCATGCTGCCTCACTGCAGAAGTTTCTGGTTACTGCAATGAGGATTCTGCAGTTACCCAGGATTCAGGGTAGTGCAATTCATCATAATCTTTACATCTCTCACCCTAGAGGCTCCCAAGAGCTACTTACTGCATTTTCATGAGCCCTTACCCTCAGGCCCCAATGAGACTCCAGGCACTGGGCCCTCCCTGCACCATCTTGAGGGGGCATTTGTGTCCTCAGACACTCAAGCCACACAAAATACATTGACATACCATGATAATGAGCAGCCAAAGCCTCAGTAAGAAATACTGTTGTAAAATAAGTTCTGCTAAAATATTACCTGAGAACATAAAGAACTTGGCAGAACTTCCTTCTCAGCCCACCAGTGCACAGGAAGCTTCTTCCTCATGTTTTCCTCACATGGACCTCAGTCATCCTGAATCCACAGTGGAGTCTCCATGGGTAGGTGCCGAAGAGAAGGAAGCTCTGGTCCTCACCATAGACACACCCACCAGGCATCCCCAGGCCATGGTATCTTTCCAGGTGTGTCCCCAGGATAAAAAAAAAAGAAAAGAAAAACCTCTGGTCTACACCTTAGATAGAGTCTCTAGGAGTCCCTAGATGTGGCATCTCTCAGGTGGGTCCCCAGGAGAAGGAAGTTGGATTAGGACACAGAACACAGACCCCAAAAGCAGTTGATCAGAGAAAGTTGTTCTGAGTGGCCCCTGCTGACAGTGCAGGATGCTGGGTGTCCACTGTTCAGAGCTGCATCCCCTTGTGCTAGGCTCAGTGAAGCTCTGAAATTCATAGTTCTGACTATTCCAGGTCATGATGTTGGAAATCAAAAAGAAAAAGAGCGTACCGGTAATCCTATGTCTTGATCAAAATAGATGGAGAGAGCAAGCAGCAAAATACATGGCCCATAGACAAAGTTTCATTGATTTCAGCAATCATGTAGAGGAAACAGTGAAATTTGTACTGAATTAAGAAAAATTTTAAAGCATCAATATTTAAAACAGAGACCCCAAAATTAAAGTACTTTCATGTAAGTCTTAAAGTACAATCATATTTTCAGAAAACCTTGAAATGTTTAGAAAGGAACCAAATGAAATATAAATAAATGCAGAGATGTTCTTTGCTCAGGTCTCAGTATAATTAAGCCTTAGTTGCAACACTATGGATATCATATTAGTATTAAAGATAACAGGGAGATACTATTTTGTTTTAGATGTTATAGTATGTATACTATATTTGGATTAGAGACCACATGGCAGCTCTTATATTAGTTTTTGATGCATTGTTGTGAATATTATTTTAGTATTAGAGACCATCATGTGGACATTATATTAATAAGGAAGTTATTGTATTAGAGTTCAAGGCTACTCTATGGATACTGTATTTGTATTAGAGGTCACATGTGGACACAATAGCATTAAAGGCTACTATGGAAAATACATTAGCATTAGAGGCTGCACATGGACAACATGTTAATATTATCACTCCACCATAACAGTATTATGATACTGCCATATCCATGAAGGTGTCACATACCCTCTGGTGGTCATTAGCACTCAGCACAGAATGTTTCAATTTGGTGATGTATGGGCACTCCCTGACATTCCTGAGAAATGGATGAAATTCAGTACTGTATCTAGATTACTCAAGGCCTTGATTTTGGAATTTCAAACTAAAATGAAAACCAGTATCCTTGTTTTTTAAGAAATGGTAATTGAACAAGTAATTCAGACCATATTGAGTGAAATGAATGCAGACAAAAACAGAAACTCCTACAAAAAAAAAAACTCATAATAGTCCACAAATAAAATGTGATAAAACTAAAAGAAATCTGTAAAGAAAGAAGAAAATCTATGTGATCTTAGATTTAGTGATGGTAGTGTATATTTTTTTTTCTGGTACGAGGGATTGAATGCAGGGCCTCACCCATGCTGTACAAACTTTCTAATACTGAGCTACTTCCCCAGTCCTTGGTGATGAGTTTTAACTCACAATACCAAATACAAACTGACTGAAAAAAAATACCAATAACATGGACTTTATAAAGTTCAATTTTTACAAAGCACACTGTTGCAGGTCAATAATCCCAATTACTCAAAAGACTGAGGCAGGAAGATTGCAAACTTGAGCCCAGCCTAGGAAATTTTTTAAAAAATGGGCTATAGCTCAGTGGTAGAGCACTTGCCTAGTTTATGCAAAGCCTAGGGTTCAATCCCCAGCACTACACACACACACACACAAACACACACACACACTCACACAATTTTTTTCCTACTCTATAAAATATGGCAAATACTTATACAAAATGCTGTTCAGCATCCCATATCATCAGGGAATCATAAATTAAAACAATAGTGAGGTAGTATGGCACAGCTATTAGAACTGCTGAACTCTAAGAAACAGCAGTGAACCAACAGCTGCAGGATGTGAGATACCAGCAGTCTCAGGCATTACTAGGAGAACATGTGGCATGGCCACTCTGGAAGATGATATTCCAGTTCTTCCCAAAGCAAAAAAGTCCACAGTGTCCCTATAAATTATCTTCATTTAGAGAAATTCTTTGAAAAAGTATGTCAAAACAAAACTAGCATAGCAGCTCTATGATGCTGATCATATCATAAATAAGAATGTCCTCTCATAGCTGAATGCATAACCAACACAGAATATAAAGGAATGAACTGCCACCCTACACAGAGACATAGATCAATTCTACCTGGTACACTAAGTGAAATAAGCCAGGCTGAAGAGGCTACATGCTGAATGGTTTACCTTTTATGACATTCTAGAAAAGACAAAATTACAAAGGAAGAGTTGTGCAGGATGAGGCCCAGGTGCCTCCCAGCACAGGAGTCTCCATCTACATGGAGTTGGGGTGCACCACCCTTCCTGTGGTTTTTCTCATGACCATCCTCCATCCTGAAGCTGCCCTAGAGCCCACCAAAAGTCCTTACTAAAGCACAAGCCCCTCCTAGGCCCCCAGGAGATTCTGCAGGATTTAGGAGCTCTGTGCAAATAACCAAGATAGAAGAATCAATATTAGGACAAAAGATGCTCCTAACACCTCTGTCACTCAGCAAATATTAAGATTTTAGGAGTGATGCACCAGGAACTGGGTGCAGAGGCTGAATGTGTATTTCTTATTATATCACATCCCATAATCAGGAGCAATAATAAATTCATTGCTCATAATGGAACAATGAATTAATTATATGGCAGAAACTGGGGGCTAGATTTCCCACTGATGGGGTGAGAAGTTATGATAAACAAGGGGTGAAGGCAGAGGGATCTATGTCATAATGGGTCAGAATCCACTGACTGCAGATCAGTATAAACTCACATTTTGCTTAATACATTCACAGTTATAACTATAAACAGTTATAACTAGGGGATATGAAAAGATTAGAATACACATAAACTTCTTTGTATTGTCAGTTGTGTGGATCAAGATGCAAGATGAATTTTTTTTTGAAGAGAGAGAGAGAAAACTTTTTAATATTTATTTTTCGGTTCTTGGTGGACACAACATCTTTGTTTATATGTGGTTCTGAGGATCAAAACAGGGCCGCACGCATGCCAGGCGAGTGCACTACAACTTGAGCCACATCCCCAGCCATGAAATATTTTTTATAGACTTTTTTAAAGACCTTTATTTTATTTGTTTATTTTTATGTGGTGCTTAGGATCGAACTCAGTGCCTCACAAATGCCAGACGGGTGCACTACCACTGAGCCATAACCCCAGCCCCTGCAGATGAAAGATTTTAATATCACTCTCTAATCAAAGGAGCCAAGACTCTTTGAAGAAATGGCTGATGCCAAGAGTAATACAGTAAATATATAAGTCAGGGTAATTTAAATATCATAAAGAAAAAACTTTGGGACAAAACCAGAAAATATGTTAAAGGACAACAGGAGATAATGGAAAGATCTCCAATGGAAAGAATTCCCAATGGTTAAAGTAGGGATGAATTGAGCAGCAAATAGTATTTAAAAGGGGCGGGGAGAACAAAAAACAGCTTAAGGAAACTATCCAGATGACTGATATATATAAATGACTGAATACACAAACAAATGAGGTTGAATAGAAACCTCTTGTGCAGAAGAATTCCATATAATTGAGAGAGACACAGTCATCAAGGAGGTAGAGCTAACTCTCTGATTCCTAAGCATGGGCTCTGCATTATGACTTCCTCCAGAAGAACAGACAATGTGGACATGCAAAAAAAGAGTAACATCACAGTAAGAAACCTGAAAGGCCCTTCCTCAAGCAGGTGAGCACAATCAATACTACCTTGAGGGCATGAGATGATAGAGCTGCTTTTCATCTCAGTGACCAGCTTCCCCCAGTCCAATAGCCCCAGGCTAAATATGAGAAACACAAGGAAACCTGAAAGGCAGTGCCTCAGCCAGGTGAGCACAGTCAATACTAATATGACAATAAGGACAAGAGATGACAGAGCAGCTCTCCACCTCTGTGACCTGCCTCCCCCAGGCCCACAGCCCCAGTTTAAATATGAAAAAAAAACAAGGAAAATTCAAAGGAGAACAATCTAAAAAATACCTGACAAGTCGTCCTCAATGCTCTCAAGGTCATCAGAACAAGGAAGTTCATAGAAACTGTCACCTCAAGAGAAGTCTATGGAGACATGATGACTGGATGTCATGTTGGCTCCTAGATGGGATCCTAGAACAGGAAGACACAGAACTGAGAATCCAAAGGATATGTGACTTCAGTTAATGTTAACATACCATTATTTTTTCTTCATGACAAATGGTCTAAGATGTTAACACTTTAGAGACGGCTCACCTAAGTCATAACAAGAGAAGAAACCAGGTTGAGGCTAACTGGGAAATCTCTGCACTTTCTTTTCAATTTCTGTATAAAGATAAAACTAAGCCTGGCATGGTGGCACATTCTTGTAATCCCAGCACCTTGTGGGGCTGAGGCAGGATGACTTCAAGTTCAAAGCCTCAGCAACTTAGTGAGACCCTGCCTCTAAATAAAATACAAAAAAAGGGCTGGGGATATGGCTCAGTGATTAAGTGCCCCTGGATTCAATCCCCAGTACACTCACACCAAATATATACATAATATTAAACTACTCTAAGTAAAACCTTAGGACATGGTTATATTTTCTCAAACACCTACTTATTTAATTATTCATAGAGTTAATTACTGGT
This sequence comes from Ictidomys tridecemlineatus, assembly GCF_052094955.1. Taxonomy (NCBI): domain Eukaryota; kingdom Metazoa; phylum Chordata; class Mammalia; order Rodentia; family Sciuridae; genus Ictidomys; species Ictidomys tridecemlineatus. The sequence continues at coordinate 133,166,509 of NC_135487.1, read as the reverse complement.
AACTGACATGCTTAGCTAGTTCTGTATTTTATTAGGAACATTTATAACACAAAAATCAAATAGTCAAACTAATATAAAATTCAAAGTATGTGCCTCTTTTACATACTTCTTGTTGAAGTAATAACATATATAAACTTATTATATTTTGTTAAGGTCTGTAGACAAGTCAAAATAACACCTGGTATTTTGCCAGAGAAATGTTAGAGTTCATAAACAAGTCTGGATGGTGCCTGGCAAAATGGCAGAGGGAGTGGTTTGAGAAGTAACAAAAGCAGCCATTAAGTGTGGAGATTCCTTATTGGTTGACTGATGTATCTAGTTTATGCTAATTAAGATAAACTGTGCAAAATGTATAAATAGCTCTGTTGTCCTACAATAAATGGCTCCTATTCCTGCTGTATCAACATACACAAGTTATTTGTCACCCCTCCCCCCCCCCCCCGGGCTGCGGCAATATTTTTATGCTATCACTAGGTTCTAGGTTTGTCTTCTTAAAACTTGATCACTAGAGGGCGGGAAAATGACATTTTAGAGATTCTATTTCAACTCATGGTTTAACTTTCCCGAAAGAGTGACTTTAAAAAAAAATGTCCTAATGCAAATTGACTCACTGTGACTGAATCACTTATCCCAAAGAATCCCTGTCTCTATTTTATTTCTATGCATAACTTTTAGCAGCAATATAATCAAATATTTGTCACTGGGACATATAGTCAAAGAAATAGTCATTTCCTCCAAGACCTCTGCAGGAAGTGGTGAACCAAGAGAAGCAGAGATGTCAGCTCAGTCCAGGAGTGATATTAGATGCTGCTTTGTTGTGGGAAAATACTCTACCTTTTAGAAATCACAAGGGGCTATGGATACCCAAACTCTTACATCAGGCTCAATCTAGTTGAAATTTTAAGTAATTTTATTTTATTGAAGCTAATAACAACTAAAGGATCTATGGGGCTGGGGATGTAGCTCAGTGGTAGAAAGATTTCCTAGCATGCAGGAAGCCCTAGGACCAACCCCCAGAACCACAAAAGGAAAAAAAGAAGAATTTGTGTCTTATTTGTGTAATCAAATAGAAAATAAATAATCATTCCTCTTAGAAAACATGTTGGGCCTAAAACACTTGAGACTCTCAGAATCAAAATACTCTCCTTATAGTGTATTGGAATAGCTAGACCATCATAAACAGTGCTGTCACATCATAAAGCATGTTCACATTAAGCATACCATCAAAACAACAAAAAGGCTTTATTGACTATTGATAAGAAAAATGAACATAATCTAGCTTAGAAAATTATTAACACATTGGAAACATGTGATACTGACCTCAAAATCCTCCAGGACAAGCCAGGCACTTTGACACATGCCTGTCATCTCAGCTATTTGGGAGGATAAAGCAGAAGGATCACAAATTTGAGGCTGACATCAGAAATTCAGCTAGACCCTGTCTCAAAATGAAATTGTAACAAGGACTGGGGGCATATGTAGCTCAGGGCTTGAATAGCACATGCAAGGCCCTAGGTTTAATCCCCAGTGCAAAAAAAAAAAAATCTCCAGGTGAGACATCTGATAACAGACAACTATGGCAGGTACAGAACAGGGCAGAAGCCAACCTCCTCAAAATGATTAAAGTAAATCTGCACTTTGTTCAGCTCACAATACTAACATGTCTGATTTCTGCTTCTAATAATTCAAATGTAATCATTTAAATATGATCAAAAGTGCACGTACTTTTCTAATGAATCCAGCAAATATGAGAGAGATACTCAACTGTGTTCTGAAAGCCACCTTATAAGCACATAGGGGCACCAACATTAGGATAAAATGTAATCATGGCATTTTCCACATGAAATAAACCTAAATACTAATAAATACATAATTTCAAAAGAAAGACAAGTTTATGAAATCAAAAGCAAATTGATACATTTTTAAATCATATTTTGAACAGAGGCAAAACACTTAAAGAGTTCTCCCACAAGAATTTCTGACAACATAAAGTATCATGCTCATTAGAAGGCCCATCCCTTTGTATGCCAGGAATAAGAGAACTTTCTGATGAATGTAGAACTTTAATAGGACATATGGAAATGCTTTCTAAATTTGAGAAGAAGAAAATATCTGTTCTTTAAAAAGCTTATTTTTAGTAAATGTATCTGAATTACAAAAAAGCAGCTACTGACTTGTCTCTTACATTTTGTAATAATTTGCATCTCAGGAAATTTCATCAATAGTGGTTTTAAATATCATAAAATATCAATAGTTGACATTAAAAATATCATCATCCCTCTTCTCTTTTAAAACTGATTTGAAATTTTTTTAGAATAATTTCATATGAATTTGGAAGAGGCACTGTGGTATATGTATGTATGTGTAAATACATGACCTTTTTAAAAAATCTTTATTTATTTTTAGTTGTAGTTGGACACAATACCTTTGTTTTATTTTCTTAGTTTTATGTGGTGCTGAGGATCAAACCCAGGGCCTTGCATGTGCTAGGTGAGTGCTCCACTACTGAGCCACAACCCCAGCCCCAATACATGATCTTTTTAAAGCATACCTCTCATGCTTGAGTCCTGTCAAAGACATCTTCTGTGTCTGTGGTGCTGGGATGGACTCCATGGCTCTCACATGCCAGGGCAAGTGCTCTGCTACTGAGCTGCACATGCAGTCTCCAAAGATACCTTAATAAGTGGAAATTAATTAAAATCATTTGATTATGAGCATTTCCAAACAATAAAATTCTCTCAAACAAGCCAATTCTCTCAATCAAAAACAAAGTATAGTAAAAGTAATTTTTAAAATATTCCTTTAAAAAAAATAAGTTCACAGAATTAAAAATTCTATAGAGGGCTAGAGTTGTGGTGCAAAGGCAGAGCATTTGCCTGGCATATGTTAGGCCCTGGGTTCAATCCTCAGCACCACATATAAATAAACAAAATAAATAAATAAAATAAAAAGATCCACTGACAACTAAAAATATATTTTGAAAATTTCTGTAGAAAACTGAAAGAATATTAATCAAAAATTGAATAGGAAAAACCTACTGCACAGAATTGGAGACCTGCAGACCATGGAGAATTACATTACAAAATAATTCTAAAATAAGAAAACTAAATGAATCAATTAGCATACAAAACCTTGGACTGGTACTTACAGTTCTCCCACTGGATGGGATCCTGGGATCATCAGGGCTCAAGGCTGGCTGTCATCTGCCCTTTAACAAATTCTGAATTTATATCAAATGTTCATGATCTATAGAGAATAAAAGAAAAAGGTGACTTTTCTAAAGTTATTTTATGGTATATAGAATTCTGATATAGTCAAGATAATTCATCCAATGCAGGATGTCAGTGCTTATATGACATTATTTGTGCACCATTATAAATATACTGCCAATTAGCACAGCAGCCAGAGAGCTGCTCATCCTAGACTAGCAGGGGCAGAGTCTGGAGGAGGTGGAGAGAGAGCAGGAGGAAGAAGGGGCCTGGAAGATGGGTGGGGTCTAGAGAAGAGGCAGGGTCTTAAAGAGGAGTACAGTTGGGCTGGTGTTATGGCTCAGTGGTAGAGCACTTGCCTAGCATGTGTGAGGCACGAGGTTCAAACCCCAGCACCCCACATAAAAATAAACAAACAAAATAAAGGCATTTTGTCCATGTGCAACAACAACAAAAAAAATTTTTAAAGAGGAGGAGGGTGAGGTCTGCAGGAGGGGCAGGACAGAAAGAAGGGAAAGATCTGGAGGAGAGACAGAGTCTGAAGGAGAGGGAGAATGAGTCACAAGGCAGCAGGGTCTGGCAGATGGATGGGACATGAGGGAGGGACAGGCCCTGGAACCTGAGTAGGACCTAGAGGAGAGGCAGGGTAGGAAGGAGGGGGAAGGGTGGTTAAGAGGACATGCAGGGCCATAGAATACAGGTGAGGTCTGGAGGAGAGGAAGGGTCTGGAGGAGGAGGACTTAGCAAGAGGGTCCTGGAGGGGTGGCTTCTTGCTAATTAAACTCTCCACCAAAAGAAAAATGTGTGGCTGTGGTAGCTCAGTGGTAGATGCTTGCCTAGCATGTGTGAGGCACTGGGTTTGATCCTCAGCACCACATAAAAATAAATAAATAAAATAAATGTATTGTGCCCTTCTACAACCAAAAAAAAATCAAAAATAAACTAAGCAGAGATAAAAAAAAGAAAAATGTGGTTCATGACTTCGGTTCCACAAAAAACATGGGATGTATTTTTAATAAATTCTGGCTTTGTTAGAAGTAATATATTTAAACTTAAGCGGCTCAGAAGGCTGAGGCAGAAGAATCTTGACTTCAAAATGAGCCTCAGCAAAAGCAAGGCATGAAGTAACTCAGTAAGATCTCTAAAATACAAAATAGGGCTGGAGATATGGCTCAGTGGTCACTTGTAACCACCCAAAAATAAAAATTTAAAAAAATTTTTAATTTCTTTCGTCTGTCTAATTGCTCTGGCCAGTGTTTCGAGAACTATGTTGAACAGAAGTGGTGAGAGAGGGCATCCCTGTCTTGTTCCAGATCTTAGAGGGAATGCCTTCAATTTCTCTCCATTCAGAATGATGCTGGCCTGTGGCTTATCATAGATTGCTTTTACAATGTTGAGTTATGATCCTGTTATCCCTAATTTTTCTAGAGTTTTGAACATAAAGGGATGTTGTACTTTGTAGAATGCTTTTTCTGCATCTATTTTTAAAATAACATAGTGGGCTGTTAACATATGTACTTTTCAAATTTTTCTACTATTTTAACACTGCAAGAAAAAACAACCATTTAAACACTAAGGTAAACAAGGAAGTGAACTGATGTCCCCTTCCCTTAGGCTGTACATTCCTCCCTCCTCCCTGCCAGGTTCCCTAGAAACCACCCTGAGTCACTATGTTAAGATGATGAGGGTCACAGCCTAAGGAAGGGTCACTGCTGCACAGGGAGCCAGGATGAAATTGTGAAGGACAGAGTGGGGCTGACAGCCAAGGCTGCCCTCAGCTCTCAGGTCCAGGACAGGGTTTGCTCCTCATGCCAAGATCCCCCACCAGCTGCCAGAGCTTCCAGAAGCATCTGAGCCATCTCTCTGAGGCTTTTTTGAGGAAAAGGGAATCACAGGTGTCCCTAGAGATATGACCCATGAGGGTCCCCATGCTAGGCATCTCCTCAGGCTGCTCTGAGAAGAAAACCGCAGGCTTCTCTAGAAATATGACCCATGAGGGTCCCCAAGCCAGGCATCTCCCCCAGGCTACTCTGAGAAGGGAAACCCAGGCATCCAAAGAGACATAACCCACGAGGGTCCACACACCAGGCATCTCCCTCAGGCCATTCTGAGGAGAAGTAAACCCCAGGCCTAGTTAGAATTGTGACCCATGAGGCTCCCCACACCTGGCATCTCCCTCAGACCAGTGTGAAGAGAAGGGAGTACTGGGCACCCCTAGAGACACGACTCACAAAAGTCCCTAATGCAAGAGTCCACTAAGGCTGCTCTGAAGAGAAGGGAGCTCTGCGGGACCCTGGAGGCATGACCCACGAGAGTGCCAATCTGGGTCTCTCTCAATCTGCTCTGAGAAGGGAGCTCTGCCACTCCCTGTGGAGTGACCCAACACTCCAAGGACTGAGGTTATCCCGGGTTGGTCCTGAGGGGGAAGCAGGCTCCTCACTCTCAAGGAGGCGGCATTAAAGATGGCGGTGAGGCCCCACCTCTAGTTTACCACGCACCCTTTGGCCAGGCACAGCAACCCTGACATCTGCCCCAGGCCACTCTGAGGAGAAGGGAATCCCGGGCCTAATTAGAGACATGACCTACGAGCGTCCCCAGGCCTGGCATCTCCCTCAGGCTGCTGTAAGGATGAGGAGCTCCCCCAGTGTCCCTAGAATGTGGCCCAAAATGGCCCCCACACCAGGCGTTTCCTTCAGGCTGCTCTGAGGAGAACGGAACCCCAGGCATCCCTAGAGACATAACCCATGAGGGTGCCCATGCCAGGTGTCTCCCTCAGGCCACTCTGAGGAGAAGGGAGCCCCAGGCGCACCTAGAGACGTGGCCCAAAAGGGTCCCCACAACAGGTGTCTCTCTCAGGCTGCTGAGGAGAAGGGAACCCCAGGCATCCCTAGAGACAGGACTCACAAAAGTCCCTAAGCTAAGAGTCCGCTGAGGCTGCTCTGAGGAGAACAGAGCTCTGTGAGCCCCTGGAGGCATGACCCACGAGAGTCTGAAACCTGGGTGTCTCTCTCAATCTGCTCTGAGAAGGGAGCTCTGCCACTCCCTGTGGAGTGACCCAACACTCCCAGGAATGAGGCTATCCCGGGTTGGTCCTGAGGAGGAAGCCAACTCCTCACTCTCAAGGAGGCGGCATTAAAGATGGCGGCAAGGCCCTGCCCCTTATTGACCACGCCCCTTTGGCTATGCGCTGTGCAGGAGCTCCTCCCAGCTCAGAGGCGGGGCCTTTCCTGGCTCCCTGGTGAATGTCAGCACCTCTTCCACCCTCAGCAGTTAATGAATAAAATATGTTCCCACTGCTCTAATTAGGTCTGGCTGTGGCACCTGAGGAGTGGAATCTCAGAAGAGGAGAAATGGAGTCCAGGAGACCCCCTCCCTGCACTCCACCAGGCCAAGTGCTGCAGCAGCCTGAGACAGGCAGGCAGAGGCAGAGAGGGAGGCAGTTACAGGGAGTCTAGACCCTCATCCCAAGGGCAGAGGCCAGAAACAGACCCCTCAGAGGCTTCTGGGACGTGTGGTCTTTGAGACAGAGTGACTTAGCCTGGGACTGCTCCATTTTAGAATCAGGGGTTTTAAGAAAATCTGTTAATTCCCAGCCCAGGGTGATCACTGTAGGAGGGTAGAAGGACCTGAGCTCAGACCAAATTTCCAGTAGCCTCTGAGAGCATTCTAGGTCATTTAGTCTGTCCTGCCTGTCCAGCTCTCACCGTGGATGCCTCTGGGAGCTGCAGGCTACACAGATTCAGGGTTCTCAGGGTTTCTGGACAGTGTAGTCTGGTGCTCTGCTCACACAGTCTTTGCCCTTAAGGACCATGAAAGGGGCTGGGGATGTGGCTCAAGCGGTAGTGTGCTCACCTGGCATGGGTGTGGCCCAGGTTCCTTCCTCAGCACCACATACAAACAAAGATGTTGTGTCTGCCGAAAACTAAAATGTAAATAAAATATTTTTAAAAAAAGATTACAGATCAGGGCTGAGAATATAGCTTGGTCAGTAGAGTGCTTGTTTTTTTTTTTTTTTTTTTAAAAAAGGACCATGGAAGCTGTGTGCCATGTGCTGGCTGGCCCAGGCACCCTGGAGAACCATGGCAAGTGGACTCTGGTGTTCTACCCATGCAGCCTCACACCAGAAGCCTGGGGGGGAGGGCAAGTAGCACATTCACCCTCATACCATCAGGATTCTGGGTAGTGCAGTCTTATATTCCACATTGCAGGCCAGCTACAGAGGTCTCTGTGAGCTGCAGGTTACTCAGGCACCCCTAGTGATTCTGAACACTGTAGCCTGACATTCTGCCCACTCAGCCCTCACTTCAGAGGTCTATGGGGGCTTCAAGTAGCACATTCAACCTCATACCCCCACCCAGAATTCTGGGTAGTGTAATCCAGTCTTCTACAATGCAGCCCCCACTGCATGGATCTCTAGGAATTGTAGGCTACACAGTCACTCAGGCATCCCTAGGGATTCTAGACAGTGTATTCTGGTGTTCTGCCCATGAGCTTCACTACAGTGGATTCTGGGAGCTGCAAGCCCCCAAGGATCATGGGTATTATACCCTGGTGCTATGTTCAACTGTACAGTGACTACTTAGAGCTCAGAGCATCCAGAAATTGTGAGTACTGTAGTCACTTCTACTCAGTCAGCCCTGACGCAGAGGTCTCTGAGAGCTGTGGGCCATTGATTATTCTGGGTAGTACAGTCTATCCTACCTAAGTGGACTTCACCATCATAGCTCTGGGATCTGTGTAGCACAAGCCTAGACACCCCTGAGGAGTCTGTGTAGTGCAATACAAAGTTTGCCCTGGCAGTACTCAAAAGGAAGGTGTCTGGGAGCTGCAGGCCTCTAGGGATTCTGGGTAGCATAGTCCTGCCTTCTGCCTCCATAGCCCTCACTGTGGAAGCCTCTGAGAGTTCCAGGCCACATGGTCACGGGGCACCTCCAAGAATTCTAGGTAGTGTAGTTCAGCTCCCTACCCTGAAGCCCTCACTATTGCAGATCGTGGGAACTGCAATTCCCCCTGAGGACTCTGGATAAGGTAGTCCAGTGTTTTGCCTACATGCCCCTACTGCAAGGGCCATGAGAACTGAAGGCCACATGCTTGCCTTGGTACTGAAGACCTCACTGTAGAAGCCTCCTGGAATTGCAGGCAACACATTCACCAGTGTGTCCCCAGGAATTGTAGGTGGTGTAATCTGACCTGTATAATGCACAGCACTCATTTGGGAGGCCTCTGGGAGTTGCAGGCTGCATACTCACCTGGGAAACACACCTCACCAAGGATTCTGGATACTGTAGATAAGCTCTCAGCCCTCACAACAGAGGATCCTGAGAGCCGCTGGCACCGAGATTTGTGGGTAATATAGTCCTGTGTTTTTCCAACTCACTGCAGAAAATTCTGAAACTAAAGTTCCCCCTTAGGATTGTGGGTAATGCAGTTCAATGGTTTCCTCACTCACCACAGAGGATTCTGGAAGCTCCGGTCCCTGAGGGTTCTAGATAATGCAGTCTAGGGTTTGCCTGCACATTCCTGCTGAGGATCACAGAAGGTGAAGACCCCATGCTTTCCCTGGGACCCTGGAGATTCCAGATAGTGTGCTCTACCAATACAACCATCACGAGGACCAGAGGAGAGTCCCTGTGTGTGGAAAGGTGTGCTGATGAGAAGGAGTCTTGAGGGAGGACAGTGACATGAATCCTGGGTTGAAAATGCTCTTCCTGTTGTATAAACCACGTATTTATCAGTTGTGGACAAACTGCTGTTGACCTCCATGCGGTGATCCCTGGGATGCCTGAGTACAGAATCACAGAGAATCAGGAGAAAGAGCCTTAAATGTCTCATTGACATTGAGATTTGCTGCTGAAGAGCTAAAGGCCCAAAGGAAGGGCCTTTTGCCCATTGTTTGAAGCTGGAAAACTGCACAGTAAGAACTAAATCCCAGGTCTCACAAGCAGAAGGCCAGGGTTTCCCATTTCTCCACATTCTCTCAATCCCCCACACACTGCTCTGCAAGCTTTCTATTGGGAGAAGAGGAAAAAGAAAAGCTAATGCCTGTCCTCTCTCTCCCTCCCACCATCATTAGCATGAAAGACAGTCCACTTCTTCTCCCTTCCCTCTGCCCTCCTTCGCACCCCCTGTAGCTAAGAATAGACAACTTAAATACTCAGCAGCACCATACTCAGAATTCACCCTGAACTGTAAAATGTTGATGCCAGGTGCCTAGATTTCCTCACTGAGAACAGGGAAAGGGCACTGACGAGAGATGGGAGGGGAGGGGCCTGCAGATCAGGCTGGGTCCTCACAGGCTTGCTTCCCCTGTGCCAGCTTTGCAAAGTCTGATGCCAGCTGTTGGATCGGCCTTGAGTTGTTTGAACTCAGTGGTTGACCATTGATAGAAACAAATACATTAAACTCATGAGATTTCACAGTAAAATTTTATTATCTTCTATTTATAGACCACACTGTTTCTGTTGCTATAAATAGACAATTGTAGGACTAAATTAAATGTTGGCCACAGACCCCCATGCTAAGACCCACAGACACAGAAGTGTCACTGTGATGAAACTTAGAAACCACTGCAGGTTCCAGGACCCTGGAGGGTGCCCACTGTGAGAGCTGCAGTTACCTCTGCCTTGCCCACATTAGAGCAGAGTGAGCAAGGCTTGAGAAGCTGAAGGCTTTGTCAAGATGGGGCTGGAATTCTGTGGCCTGGATGTGAGCTCTGGAATCAGACGTCTGCATCTAAATCATGACTGCACTAGTGAAATATGTCCACCTCTTAACATTTCTCTGTACTTTGGTTTCTCAGCTGTGAAACAGGATGATATGAAGCCTTTGATACATAACCCTGAGGCTGCTGGTCACTCAGGGAGTCTACTCACTGCAAAGACCTGCAGACAGTCTTGGTCCAGTGACCTTTCTCTGTCCCATCCTGGTACACCCGCCCTCCCTGACCTGTACTCCATCCTCGGGGATACTTCAGAGTCGCTGGGCAAGTGGTGGTCAGGGTGAGATCCAATGAGTATCTCCTTTCTGTTCCTCTGCTCTTTTACATATATATGTATGATATATAAATATATATAATATAATACATATATATGTTATGGGTGAACACAATATCTTTATTTTATTTTTAGGTGGTGCTGAGGATCGAATCCAGTGTTTCAGGTGTGTTAGCAAGAGCTCTACCACTGAGCCACAACCCCAGCCCAGGCTCCTCCACTCTTTGACCCCAATAATTCTGTGGGTCTCCTGTCTGTCTAGATCTAAATGTAAGCTTCCTATCTGGGAGACAGCTAGGAACAGAAAACAAATGGCTTTATTGGGTCAGAATAAGAATGACAGTTCTTTCTTCCCACTTGGGGCTTTAGCGACTCAGGAAGGAGGAATGATTGCCTGCTTTGGATTCTGTATGGGATTAGAGTTTTCTCAGGATTAGGAGAGTCCAGGACTTGAGGACGTCAGGGTTCCCTTTCCCCTGGCACCTTCTCCTGTGTGGGTTGTGCTCAGGGCAGTCACGTGGCCCACAGTCACATGGGTCAAGAAAGCCCCTAACAGTAGACCATTTGTCAGAGATAAAACAAAGAAAGAATTCAGCTTGAGGCAGGTGCTCTCCAAGATCACTGGCAGATATCACTTACCAGAGGAATTATTTGAAAACATCTTTAACACATTTTTGCTTCATTAATTTTTTTTCTCATTGATCAATTACCAAGTTATTGGAATGGTTACCACTATACTATATTCATAACAAATATTATATAGCTCTTTAGGATTAAGATTTTGAAGACTATATAATGACATAGATATAAAATCTGGTGGTTCAATATTAGATTAACAAATAAGGAATCAAGTCTATCCATAATGTAGTTGTGCCTAAAATAAACCAAAATGCTCTCAGCTATTATCTCTAATCTGACCAGTGGATTTACTGTTGATTTTGTTGTTGTTGTTTTCCTTATACTTTTTCATACTTCACAAATGTTCTACCCTAAAATATGTATTTATTATTTAATTAGAAAATATTATAAACTAGCGCACACCTGTAATTCCAACGACTTGAGAAGCTGAGACAGGAGGATCTTAAATTCAAGGCCAACCTGGGCAATGTAGTGAGGCCCTAAGCAACTTAGGACTACTCTGTATCTCAAAATTTAAAAAATAAATAAATAAAAAGGACTGAGGGTGTGGCTCAGCATGTAAGCACCCTGGGTTCAATCCCTTGAACCAAAAACAAACAAAAAAATTCGGAAGGAGAATCAGAATGGAGACTGGTACTTTTCTTTCTTTCTAATGTGATGAAATTCAAAATGTTTTAGGAAGTTTTTATTTCTATGAAAAATAAAAGTGGAGTGGCAGATGGCTTGAAGATTTAAGAAAGTGTTGATGGATATGTTGATAGTATTGGAATTAACAAGTCCTTTATGAATAAAAAAAATCTTAAAATTTGACTTAAAGAAATAAAAAAAAATGGGGCTGGGGTTGTGGCTCAGTGGTAAGAGTGTTTACCTAACACACATGAGGCACTGGATTCAATCCTTGGCACCACATAAAAATAAAATAAAGGTTATTGTGTCCACCTTCAATTAAAATAAATATTTTTAAAATAAAGTCAATTAAAAAATAATAAATAAAAATAATTGTAAAAAAGAAATGACTCAAAACAAGTCAAAAGCAAAACCATTGATCCAGGAGAAACTTTGTAGCAAACATAATGGCCAACAATGTTCTTGATTTACAAAGGGATACCTAAACCACTAAGGAAAATGAGGCATTTGCCACTGGAAAACAGGGACAAGTCCTTGTCACAGGGGCCTGGCCTTCGGGACTGACTGCTCCTGGAGCAGCAGGAGAGCTCACACAGTGGTGGATGGCAGAGGACAGGGTCTGGGATGGTGTGGTAGAGGTGTGGACCCAAGCAAAGCCCCTTCCCCTGGGGTCCTGCCAGTCTTCAAAGGGCAGCAGAGAGGTAGGCTTCTGATCAGAACGTCTATCAGGACTGCCTGAGGGAAGCTGTGATGCTGGCATGAGAGAGGAGGAGAGAAACTGGAAAGACAAGGCTGTGGCCTGGACAGTATCCACTGGGCTGCAGAAGAAGCACCAGGTGAGGAGGGCCAACAGGTAACCTAAGGAGAGCTCTGAGAGACAGAGGCCACCTTCTCAACAGCAACACTGAGAGTACGGCCCAGGACTTCACTAGCAGAGCAGCAGAGGGTCACAGAGAGTGGAATTCCCAGCCTCAGTTGATGCTTTGGTGAAGGCGATCCCCCACTCACTGTCTTTTTTTTTTTTTTTTATTGTTGGTCGTTCAAAACATTACACAGTTCTTAATACATCATCTTTCACAGTTTGATTCAAGTGGGTTATGAACTCCCAACTTTACCCCGTATACAAATTGCTGTATCACATCAGTTACCCTTTCATTGATTGACATATTGCTTTTCTAGTGTCTGATGTATTCTGCTGTCAGTCCTATTCTCTACTATCCCCCCTCCCCTCCCCTCCCCTCCCCTTTTCTCTCTCTACCCCTTCTACTGTAAATCATTTCTTCCATTTGTATTATCTTGTCTTACCCCTCCTTTCCTCTTATATATCATTCTCACTCCCTTTCCCTCCCACCTCTCATCCCTGTTTAATGTAAATCTTCTTCTCAAGCTCTTCGTCCTTACCCTGTCCTTGTTTACTCCCCTTATATCAAAGGGGTCATTTGGTATTTGTTTTTTAACGATTGACTAGCTTCACTTAGCATAATCTGCTCTAATGCCATCCATTTCCCTCCAAATTCTATGATTTTGTCGTTCCTTAATGCAGAGTAATACTCCATTGTGTATAAATGCCACATTTTTTTTATCCATTCATCTATTGAAGGGCATCTAGGTTGGTTCCACAATCTTGCTATCGTGAATTGTGCTGCTATGAACATCGATGCAGCAGTGTCCCTGTAGCATGCTCTTTTTAAGTCTTTAGGGAATAGACCGAGAAGGGGAATAGCTGGGTCAAATGGTGGTTCCATTCCCAGCTTTCCAAGAAATCTCCATACTGCTTTCCAAATTGGCTGCACCAATTTGCATTCCCACCAGCAATGAACAAGAGTGCCCTTTTCTCCGCATCCTCTCCAGCACTTATTGTTGTTTGACTTCCTAATGGCTGCCAATCTTACTGGAGTGAGATGGTATCTTAGGGTAGTTTTGATTTGCATTTCTCTGACTGCTAGCAATGGTGAGCATTTCTTCATGTACTTATTGATTGATTGTATGTCCTCCTCTGAGAAGTGTCTATTCAGGTCCTTGGCCCATTTATTGATTGGGTTATTTGTTATCTTATTGTCTAATTTTTTGAGTTCTTTGTATATTCTGGTTATTAGGGCTCTATCTGAAGTGTGTGGATTAAAGATTTGTTCCCAGGATGTAGGCTCCCTATTTATCTCTCTTATTGTTTCTTTTGCTGAGAAAAAACTTATTAGTTTGAGTAAGTCCCATTTGTTGATTTTAGTTGTTAACTCTTGCGCTATGGGTGTCCTATTGAGGAATTTGGGGCCCGATCCCACAGTATGTAGATCGTAGCCAACTTTTTCTTCTATCAGATGCCGTGTCTCTGATTTAATATCAAGCTCCTTGATCCATTTTGAGTTAACTTTTGTGCATGGCGAGAGATAGGGATTCAGATTCATTTTGATGCAAATGGATTTCCAGTTTTCCCAGCACCGTTTGTTGAAGATGCTATCCTTCCTCCATTGCATGCTTTTAGCCCCTTTATCAAATATAAGGTAGTTGTAGTTTTGTGGATTGGTTACTGTATCCTCTATTCTGTACCATTGGTCCACCCACCTGTTTTGATACCAGTACCATGCTGTTTTTGTTACTATTGCTCTGTAGTATAGTTTGAAGTCTGGTATGGCTATACCACCTGATTCACACTTCCTGCTTAGCATTGTTTTTGCTATTCTGGGTCTTTTATTATTCCATATGAATTTCATGATTCTTTTATCTATTTCTACAAGAAATGCCATTGGGATTTTGATTGGTATTGCATTGAACTTATAGAGAACTTTTGGTAATATCGCCATTTTGATGATGTTAGTTCTGCCTATCCATGAGCAGGGTATATTTCTCCATCTTCTAAGGTCTTCTTCTATGTCTTTAAAAATATGGAACGCTTCACGAATTTGCGTGTCATCCTTGCGCAGGGGCCATGCTAATCTTCTCTGTATCGTTCCAATTTTAGTATATGTGCTGCCGAAGCGAGCACCCACTCACTGTCTTGACAGGGTCACAGTGAGGATGAATGCTGGCAAAGCCACGCTGGTTGCTGGGTAACCGAAACCATGAGACCCTTTTTTATGTAATTGGGACTTTGCATTTTCATGCTTATGTTTCTCACAGGAGGCATGAGTATGTTAAATGCCAAACAAATTAAATTTCAGATGGCTAGAACAGAACAGGCAGTTCATGCCTTGGAGGCTGTTCTAATACCCCTCAGCATATCAAGGACAAAGTAAAAGGCTATTCTTCTATCTTAGTACATTGTGGACAAACCTAATAACGGACAACAATCATCCTCTGAAAGGACATGAGAACTAGTGCACCTTGACTGAGAAACAAAGTAACTTTGAGAACTAGTGCACCTTGACTGAGAAACAAAGAAACTCTTTGAGAAAGGAGCTCAACCAGTTTTATGAGAATCAATTTAGGAATCAATTAAAATAGCTTTGTAAGACACAGTTTTAGAATAATGTTAGAAATATTATTTTATTTAGATTCTTAACTTTAGAAATTCTTAAGTCATTAGTTGTATAGGTTTCTGATATGTTTTAAGGATGATTCATAAACTTTAGGACATTTTAAATATAAGATTTAAAGGGACTTTTTTAGATGGGAATTTTAGATTAAAAATAAGGTACAAGTGTACTTTAAGTTAATGATTAGTTAGGAGACTTAGAGTCTGGTTACGTAGTTTGGCATTAGTTAATAAGAAAATAACATATCTTGGGAAAAATAGTAAATCTTGGGAAAATCTGAAGGGTGTAAATTGGTGACATGTTTTATTGATGATTCTGTACTTTGATGATTGTATGGCTGGGGGTCATATCCTGGAAGGATGTAGATTGGTGTGCTCTCAATCATGGTTAAGGAAATGTCATGTCTTGGCAAAGTTTTAAATTATATAATCAATGACGTATTGTGAATCTATAATGATGAGAAAAATTGTAATAAAAGGGGACCCAGAGAAAGCTGCTTTAGCTCTCTCTCTGAAGATTGCTCAAACGGAACGACTCCTGTCTCATCTTTTCACCGACGGCACTCATCCTTCAGGACTCCCTGGACCCCACTAGGGCAGGACCCCGGCAATATAGGGTCAAACATTTGGTAACACTGAGGATCGTCCCTATATCAGGCGCAAAGAAAGACATTTACACTGTTTGCCTCCTATTTAAGAGGACACAGAGACACAGAAGGACTTGGAGTTTTATGTGAAAAGAAAAACTTAGGATGCAGGTCTGTCACCAGACAGGAACGTTCTCCCACCCTGCGGTTATTTCAAGGTGAAGGAAAGTCTGAGAGGGAATAACAGGGAAGGCCATTTTAACCTTTAATTTACCTGCAGATATCTTCACTGAACTTTACTGATTTTTGCTGTAATTGAAATGTCTTCATGACAATTAACCTCTCTTCACCAGGGTTTTATTTGGTAACGTCTAATCAATTACTGTCTCAAAACAGGCATGTACTGACACCAAAGCAAGTCCCACTCACCCAGCCTCTGTGGGCAGATTCCTGAGCAGACTCCACATAGGCCCAGAGACATCTGTGCAAACTTCACTGCAGGCATGAACTTAGCTGTCTGCCTCAGTGGTCAGCAATTGTCAATCAGGGCAGGGGTCACACCCAGGGAACACTGGGCCTGTCTATGGGCATTTTGGGTTGTTAAAAATTGTAGGGAACCGTGCTAGGGTACCTATTAGACAGGAACCAAGGATGCTACATCATGAACAGGGAAGCCCCTCAACAAGGGAAGCCTCGGGTCTCTCATGTTAACAGGCCAAGGCTCAGGAACCCTGGTCTAGATCATAAAGGCTACAAAGAAGGACACCAGCCTTCTCCAGTTCATTGATTTGTCCCCAGTGCTTCAAGCACAGTGATTTTCTCATGGTAGGTGAGGAAGGAAGAAAGCGGGGAGGGAGAGGGAGACGCACCGCATATTCGCAGGAGAAACTTAAAGCCTGGGGCAGGGGAACTACTAATTTGAGCCTGATTCTTGTGCTGCAGTCTCTCTGTCAGACAGTCTGACCATACTTCTAAAGTTTTCCAGTCCAAGTTTAGTTGTTGATGTCAAGCCAGATGTGCTCCTTTAATACTCGGCAAGATTCCTCCTCAGCAGGGACCTTCCTCGAGTGGAGAAAGTCGTCTTTCCTCCTTCTCTAGCCCGAGCATGTGCAATGAATGAGTCATTGAGCACTTCACCTGCATGTACACACACACACAGACCTAAAAATTAACAAGCAGGGTCACTGGAATTCGCTGCTCCATGCTGGAGCTGGTGACCTGTGAAGATCTCATCCCAGCTGCAAGGAAAACCTGTTGACTGTTGATCGCAAACATTCCAGAGTGCTCTGTGCAGTGCTCCACTTCCACTTACAAGTTACCATCAGAGAAAATATAAGCTCCAGTGAGAAACAGTCCCTTGCTAAGCCAGTCACTGCCCTCTGCTCTCTGGGAAGCTGTCCTTGTCCCAAGCATGCTGAGCTCTCTCCAGACAGGCATCTCTTGGTGACAGATTGGAGATCAAAGGACAGACTCTTGATAGGCATCTTCATTCTCTGCTCTGCTGGCCAAGCTTTATTTCAAACTGGAAGTTTCTCCGTTAAAACAGAGTCCTTCTGCTCTGCAGTCACCCAGAAGTCTGTTTGGTGTCTGGGAAGCATGTGATCTAAAAAACCTTAAACGCAGGCCCTGCCTGGAAAGACCAGAGAGCAGGCTTGCTAGGAGCACCTGCGGTTTCACTTTCTTCCAGGAGATGGAAAGTGCTTGCCTTAACCATGTCATTTACCATTGGTACTCTGTTTATTTAATTTTGGGGCTTTTTGACCCTGAAGGGTCTGCCCTCCTAGGCTGTTTTGTGTGTGTGTGCGTGCACGCACATTGGGGGTGGGTATTCAGCACATTGGGGGTGATTTCAAAGCCAGGAGCATTCTACAACTCATCCACAATAGAACTAGATCCCTGGCCCCCTTTTAAATTTTATTTTGAGGCAGGGTCTCACTAAACGGTTCAGGTGGCCTCAAACTTGTGATCCTCCTGCCTCAGCCTTTGAGTCACTTGGATTACAGACATTTACCTGTGCATCCAGGGTATTCCTTCTTGGAGATAGCTAATTCCTAGAGAGTCTGCCCTCTCCCCAGCATGTACCTCCTACCCAAACTGATCCAGTTCTCACACCACCAGTTTCCTCCCTTTTGGGCTCCCACCCTCTGGGACCACTATCCTAGTGCCCTAATCACACCAGGTCCAGATGCCAGAGAACCAGAGATGGGCCTTGTCCTCTAGAGTCCACTGAAATCATTGAAACATACTAACCCTAAACCTGCTTAGACTGTCTCATCTTTTCTTCCTGCATGAATTAAAGAAAGACTGTTTCCCATGTTTTCCCTCAGCTTCCACACTCTCTGCCTCCTGACCAACCCTGGTGCTTCCCGTATGGTGTGTTACAACTGTCTGAGGAAACTGCAGAAGTCTGTGAGAGTCCAATCTCTTTCTGTGAGTCTTACCCTACTAGATTGAAACACACCCAAGGTGCCCTTACAACAAGGCCAAACTTGCCAAGCTTCTCAAAGGGTCAGGTCAATTGCATTCATACCCTGAGCCCCTGGGCCTGGGTCATGGGGGTGCAGCCAGTCCTCTGATTTCTGTTGGGCCCTCCCCATTAGAGAGCTGAGAAACAGGAAGGGCTGTCGGAGGTGGGGGGGGGGAGGAAGGCTACTGCACCTGGAATGTGGGAATTGGGCAAGCACTATTTCCGTTGTACACACTCTCTTCTGCCATGGCTACAAACATAGGTCACAGAAGAGGCGCAGGAGCAGACAAAAGTCCACAATAATCTGAAGTAGAGCTAGACTTTAATCCAAGATTTCAATGCTAGTTTTCTTCCCACCTTCTCAATACCTTTCCGATGAACACTTTAAAGCATAAAAAAGCAGGTGATTTTCTTTTCTGGGTGTCCTTACAACCAGATTAGACTTCCCATGAGAAGGAAATAGCCTGTTTTGACTTTATGACCTTCTCCTCCTGACTGTATTATCAGGGCCTGTGACCAGAGCTCTGCCGGTCTCAGGACTGAGCACTGTGGGAAATGGTCAGCCTGCCTTGCACAGGGACTACAACCAGTAAAATTCTCATGGATTTTCCTGCTACAGTACCATGGCCATGGCTGCCTCTGCTCCATGCCACTAGCTGCATATCACCTCCTGGACACTGCGGTAAAATCGCCCTAAGCACACTGACACTTTAGGGAATCTGATGGGACTCAGGGAAGCCAGTGGCCTGGCTGTGAAGTGCTCCTTGTTACCTGAAGAAAAGTGCACTCTCTCCCTGTAGTGGTCTCGAGGAGCAGCTGCGGGGACCTCCACACCATGACCCAGGATCTTCCATATGAGTAAAACGTGGTCCAATTATGGACAAAGAGTGACATGGACTTCAGGCCTTAGACAACAGATTAGGTACTGCTTCCACCTCTGGAAGAGAAGTAAAGGTCAAAATGTTTACAGGGTTTTGACTATTGGGCTTGGGTGTGGTTTAAAGGGGACACTGCCCCAGGATTCTCTGGACTCCTGGGCACTTGGGAACTATGTGAAGGCCCTGGAGTCTCAGGGTCTGTCTATCTTAGCTGGAACTGACCAACTCTGGAAGACAGTCTGGCTGGGGTGTTAGGCCATCACAAAAAGGATTTTTTCAAAGTGGTGAAAAAGATCGTGTTCTTGGAGGAAAGACCAAAACAGGAGGTAATCCCCAAGTGTGCACCTGGAGGGGTCATGAAAATTAGAATCCCTTCATCTGAAAACTGTAGGTCTGTGTGTGGCCTGAGAATCTGCATTGCTATCAAGTTTTCTGGTGAAAACCATGTTGGTCTGGAACCCACTCTTAGAAACCTATTCCCAACCATAGTGTGACTAAAGCAAGACTGCTTCCTGTTAAATGATAGGGGACAGAGAGATGTGGGTTGTGAGTACATGAAGTTAAGAGAATAGTTCTATAAAGTGGTCCCATTTGTGCACCATTCAAAATCACCCTGCACTTGTTGCAGAGTCTTCAGGCTCATTCTGGAAAATTAGAGCTAGCAGGTCACACCCGAACATAAGTGACCTCTGTGCTCCTCTGCCACAAGCCGTCTTCAGGCATGCCTGCAGTCTCCCTGCACTCTCAGAGCAAGATGAGGGAAGTCCCAGCTTGTCTCATTGAGGAGGCCAGCATGTTCTACCCCAAATGTGGCCTCATCACCAGGCTCCTGGTTCTGGTCACTGCATTCTTAGTTTCTGACCACATACCCTTGCCAACCTATGATATTCAGGAGCTTTGGCACCTTCTGGCACTTTTTTGCATGAAAATTTAGTCATGTAACTCCCAAATTACCTTTTTTGTCATTACTACTTGTTAAGTGTTCTGGGAAGGGTTTGCACAGTGTCCCCAGGAAGCCAGGCAGTACTAGGCTGAGCACAGTCATATCTTTGCCCACTGACCTTCTGTCCAGCTGCTGCTAAAATGTCTGCCAGAGGCCAATCTCCATGAGAATATAGAGGACCCACCAACTTCAAAGACAAGAAGGGCTTTTGAGAGCATGGGAGAGAGCCAGTTCACTGTACAGAGAAGGAAGCCAAGTGCTGATGGCCCCGGTCTCCCAATCTTGCACAATCATCTGAGACAGATCTGTATTGGATCAATTTCCCCAGACTGCTGGCATAAGTTTATCACTTATTAAAATGACAAAATGTCCAGCTCAAATTACATTAAACACATGGTTTCAAGGACAGAGAGTGCAAACCCCTCACTCTAGAATAATCTAGTCTCTGTGGTATGCCCAGGTAGTCACAAAGACATTTTCTCACCTGGGAGATGAACCACATGACTTGATAGACTCTAATGATCATATAGAAAAAGAAATCAGAGGCTTGGGTCACCTAAAAAGATCTAAAGAGCGCTACCCCACCCACTCTCATCCTGAAGACTCCAAGACTTCCCATTCTGTGGATGGAGAAGCTCAAACCAGCATATAGATTAAATTTCATTTTTCTTAGAAGAAAGATGGAGTCATCGTGACTTAGAGGACTTAGGCTGTGGTGTGGGTCCTTCTCTCACAGGTGGCCACTCTGCTCCCTGCTGCTCAGCCCTTTTCCTCAACTGAGCTTCAGTCTGGCCACCTCTGGCTCCTCTCCCACTACAAGTGGAGGATGGCAAGAGGGGTACTGCTTCCCACCTGGCCAGATTCAGCACAACTAGACAGGAGGAGAGCTGAGTAGGCATGAGAGACAGAAGGAGTCTAAGGGGACAGGGGTGCGAACAATTTAAGGGCAGAAGTTGTACCAAAGAAACAAAATTCCAAGGAACGCTGGTCTTGTGGGATGGTGGGAGAGAACAGAAATCCTCCCTCAACCAAAAATACTTCCTCCACCCTCACTCTTTGGTTTTACTATTTTGGATAAGCTCTTCATATTTTATAGATTTTTATGATAGCTAAAAACTAGGAGGAACCCAAATATTGAAAAAGGAACAAGATGGCTGAATCAACCATGGTACAGCTGTTCTACAACTTCATTTGCAGACTTATGAACAATGGTTCAAAAATAGGGATGGTTTGAGTGACTCAGGTAATGATAAATGTAAAAAATAGTAAATTGCATGTATGATGAGATTACTATTGTGTTATTTGATGCTGTATTTCTTGAGCAAAATGCCTGAAGCCTATACAACTGTGGTGGTATTAATGAGCATGTGGGGCAATGTAGAAACATTGAAAGATATAACCCAATTACAGTTCCTGTTCCACTCAGAGCCTCAGAGCTGCCTGGGACACCCAACTCTGCCCTGCATGTCCTACCCCGCTGTCATTGGGAACTCAGGCCTGGAAGCTCATCCAGGTGTACCTAGCCTTCCCTGCCTCATGGGAGGTGACATTCAAGATGAATGACACTGAATTTTGCAGAATCCAAATCATCTTGATTGTTTTTCCCCTAAATATTTAGGAAATTGACATTCGTATGGGACTGAATGTGCCAATGTTGCTTAGGCATTGAGCACTGACCCTGATCTCAGTGAGTTTACAATCCAGAGTGAATATTCACAAGTGGATATTTTACTTCTGGCTTCTCCTCTAGCATTGTAATGGAAATCAAGTAACACTGTAACCCAGTGTCACCAATGTATGGAGGCCTATGTTCATATATAGCTAATCTAGGTATAAAAAGTTTCAATGGGAGTGCTCTCTGTGGAGGCAGCCAGGATGACCAGAGTTAATTATTTTCCTACATGTAAAACAATCTCTTTGCAGACTTCTATGCAGATCATCGTGGACCTACTTATTCATTTTGTCTCCTAGGGAAAGAACAGTGCACCACACAACCAATAATATCTCTGGTCTAAGGTTAGATTAGATTTCTGGGGAAGGATCTCCACAGCCAGGAATTGGAGATAGCCAAGATAGGTCCAGGACAAATACTCAAGCATAGAGACTCCCCTAAACCCTGTACCAGGAATTTACCACTTAAATGACCTCCATTCCAATTTCCCAAGAAATCTAAACTGTATTACTTCCCCTGACAAACTATTTCCACATCATTTTTAATGTTTACTGTGCACTAAATATTTATTTTCTGATGCTACTGTTTTTGTTTTAGCTATCTGCCCCAGGTAGCCCATGTACCAGTCATCACTATACTTCTACTTCTTTTACAAGGCTTAAAAACTAACTACTTTACCAGGGAAGCATTGACACAAAGAAGAGAGAGGATTTCACAAACAAATGAGGTAAAAGGAGTCTACATGTTTTTCATAATTTTACTAAACCACAAAACAATTCTCTATTGTTGAGAGCCACAGTTTAGTCGGAATGACGCCTGGCATTTTGCTAGAGGGAATGGTTGAAAGGTGACCCTGCTCTGGGATTAGGGTGGCTCCGGGATTAGGGTGGATCCTGCTGCCTCGGGCACCCAGCTACTTTGGAGTTCCCATTGAGTTCTCCCGGGGTTCCAAAGAATTGGCGAGTGGAGCCTGGTGGAGGGAGTGTGTTCCCGGGAAGTGTGTGTAGAGTGCTGGTGAGAGTTGGGGAATAAAGAGTTGCTGTTTGAACCTACAAGGCTTTGTGGTGGCTCGGTTATTTATGCTATAGACTGCGGCACTCTATAGCCCCATCAGATAAGGAGTATGTTCTCAGATGCTTTCATAATACTCCAGTAAAAATATCATTTCTTGCAGCAGTTTAGCCTTTCCATTGCTGGTGGAATGTGATGTGATTCAATTGTAGCTTCATTCAGCCACGCTGCAGGGACAGAGTATACATGTCCTAGTGGATTGTATCAGTACCATTAGTCTGTCATGGCAATGCAAAAGATGAGGTGAAACAGAAATTTATTTGAGCTAATTCCATAGTCTCCATATCAAGGTGCCTGCTGGAATGATTTCCTTTGAGCTCCACTCTGTGACATGTCTATTGCTATCTTCTGTCTCTATGTTTGCATGACATTTTTCTGTGCTTCTCTGTGTCCTTAGTGTTGCTTTTTATAAGGAGAAAAACTTAATTGGATTAGACTTTACACCAATTAACTGAATTAACATTATAATGCTCGAATTCGGGACCCCCAAAAGACCACCAGAGACCAAGATCCATGTAATAAGCAAAGAGGCGTTTATTGCGAGCTAGCTCGGTCCTCTGCGCACACAGCAACTGGTGATGCTGAGAGACCCCGAGCCCAGGGTTTGCAGCAGTTTTATACACTCTCTGGGGGAAGGCAGGGACTTCACATACATCATAGCGTCTCTTAGCAAATCATCACACACCGTGGGAAAATCATAAAATAACTCTAAAACATGATTAGCACATTCACTGGTGGGAACAAGTTGGGTAAGGGTGATTGGTTAGTAAAAGAGGGGGATTCATTTGAACTGATTATTTTAGGCCATGAGGGGAGGACGTGCTGAACTACAGGTTTCCCAACATGTTATCAACCACCATAAACTACTGGCATCCCAGGTATTTCCCTGTCTCATGCTGATTGGTGGTTGCTCGGGGGTTGCTATGGGCCCTCACCTAGCCTGAGTCAGGGACACCAGACACAGCAGATCTCTCCTGTTATTTGTAGATAAACAACTCAGCAGGGTGGGAATGTGCCTAGGAGTGCTCTGTGGGCCTTTCCTAGGACAAAGGTCATGTCCCTTCCTTGGATAGTCTTTGCCTGAGGTAGAGGCTGGTTTTTCACATTAATCATGTCTGTAAAAATTATGTTTAAATAGATTCACAGTCTGAGGCACTAGGTATTTGGAACCACACTATATGAGACTTGGGGAGGGGACACAATTCAGCTAAGAACATAACTAGTCTCCTGCTGAAGGCAGACTTCCTGGAAAGGGAATACTGAGTGAAGGGCTATGCACATGGAACATTTTAACAGCACAGAAGAGCTGCTGAAGTCACATTGCCACAAGAAATCTTTGGGTGTAGCTGCTTCTCTGCAGCCAGGCTTCCCTGGGTGTTGGCATTTAAACAATTATTTTTCTTGGTTAATCTCTTTTCCCTATGGCAAATAAATCACACTGTTATATTTTTTTTTTCCAGTTTCCCAATTGTAAATTTGAGTTACCTCAAGTTGGTAACTCAACTAAATGATTTATCAACCATTTAGATTTTTTTCTTCCCTGAGTCAACCCAGATTTGGGGGCCTGTGTTGTGCTCTCTTGCAATTGCCCAGTGAGGAACCTGGGTTGACATAGCTCTGACACTAAAGACTTCCCTTAACATGAAAACAGGATAAACCATAGTCTCTCAAGTCAGAGGAACCTCTTAGGACATCCTCACTAGGCTCGCTGTTTAAAATGAAGAAGCAATAATATTTCTCTATATATCAGTAGCAAACCAGACTGAGAAGCTTAGAAAGAATTTCATGCAGTTCTTCCCTGGCCAGCTCTCAGTTCTGACACATGCTGCTTGCTGAGAAGCCATTTGATACCTAGAAGCCTGTGTTCTCTCATCTCTACAATTGGATGTTTTTAGAGGTCTCAGGTGGATAATGGCTTCATGGGGGCTCTTGATATAAGTCAGTGCTGTGCTTCCACAGCTGATAAAACACCTTGAAGTTGTTGTGTAGATACTGCTAAACCATCTCTGACACCATATCAATCATCTTTCAGAAGTTAATAACCTATTCATCATGGGCACTCATGTCCTTCATGTGCCCCAATACAATATTTCAAATCTTCCTGGTCTGACCTCCAGATTCCAATTCTCTGATCTTTCGTGTACTGCCAGTAATTATATGTCATCCTTGGCCTCCTTTTGCACTATGCCATCAACAAAAGAAATGTGCTGCAGTCCCTCTTTACTTTGAAAACATAGAGCTTAGTGCTCCTTTACATACCTCTAGATCAGACTATTCTATAATTTATAAACCCTGATTAAACATATCATATGTTCCATATCAACCTATATTTTCAATTGTAAAGGGTGTTGAATTAAATTCTAGCTGGTGTTTGCCTTTGAGGTAAACTGAAACATGATTCCATGGAGCCTGAAATGGGAGCCCCAAGATAACAGAGATCTATGAGAATGTTCTGTTTGTGTGGCACTATGTAATATGCAGGACTGCATTTTATATACATATATCACAAAGCCTGCTCTTTTGAATAATTGTCACTTTCCAAGTCTGATGAGAATAAGGAATGTTGCAAGAGTCTTGTGATCTGTTGGAGGTGTTTCGGCTTTGGAATCAGACACAGCTCATCCTGACTCCCGGCCCACTTGCTTATTAGTTATGAGAGTCTGTCCATAGGAGGAAACATATATTAGCTGTAGCCTGGTCACTAGGTATAAACTCAAACTGCTAAATATGTTTGCATTTGATTTATTTAAACAATAGAGTCAAGACTGCTGCAGATTACAGGCTATGTGTTCCTAACCTCCTGTGACCCCATCTTCCTTTTCTTGCTGTCCAATACCTACAATGGGAAGAACCTGAGACCAGTATGAAGTGAGAAAGAATGATCTACTTTTGGACACTTCCTGGTTGGAGCTTCCTGCTCCCACTCAGGGCATTATTTCTTCTAATTTTTGGGCTTGAGGAGAAACATTAGTGGGAAAGTGTACCG
The DNA here is from genome assembly GCF_052094955.1 of Ictidomys tridecemlineatus. Lineage (NCBI taxonomy): Eukaryota > Metazoa > Chordata > Mammalia > Rodentia > Sciuridae > Ictidomys > Ictidomys tridecemlineatus. Next base: position 133,140,969 of record NC_135487.1, on the reverse strand, counting down.
CTCAAGTCTAGCATATAAAGAGATAGACCATGCCCATAAAGTCCCTGATATTAGGGGACCCATAGCTCTCAAATCTGGAATGTGGTTCCTGTGAACTGAGATATGATGGAGCGAGTCAAACTTGAGGATGTAGTTCCAAAAGCACACATACTTCATTAGTAGTATTCTATTAGGTTAGTCACAGAAAGATAATAATCTGGATATTCTGAATTATGTTATTATATCAATTTCAACTGTCATTTTTAACATTATTAATGTGAATACTAGAAATATTTAAATTACCCTTGTGCCTTACATGTTGTTTTCATTGGAAATTGTTATTTTAGGGGGTTTCTTCCCAGTTCAAAGTTCAATCTGTCTCCTAACAAGAACAAAGGGCAGAAAAGTTAAAAGAAATTTTATAGTAATTGTCATTGCATTATTTTCATTCATGAATACTATACAGGCAAATATAATCCATAAACTGAAATGACTTTACATGCAAGGTTAGATGCAAATGTTCTGCTGGTTGGTCTAGATCCTACTTTTGAAGGAAATCTTGCCATAAAATAGCAGCAGCCTGAGGCTCTGAGGTGTTATTACCAGACTTCAAAAGGAAAAAGAAAAAACAAAAGCTGCCACCAAGAATCTGTCATTCTGGTCTTATTCGTGACTGGATTGGGTATTATTTCCTTTACTCAAAAAGGTTACTGGGCTCAGACTCAAGTGACCCTCAGGCCTGAAGCCCTGTCCATCCAGGAGCACTGAGTGAGAACTGTCCAATCCTGTGTGCAGCCAGGGAGGAGGGGGCGGGCTTTCGCCATCGGGTCCTTTGCCCCTGTGCCCCAGTCACTTTCGGTTTGCAGCTAGCAGCTAGGAGCAGCTCAGACACCCTGACGGGAGCACCTGCAGGATGGGCGCTCTGCCCTAGCAGGCAGCTGGAGAAACCGCCTTCTCGCTGATTGAGGTCAGCGAGGCCAGGAAACCGAGAGGCCAGGGCTTCAGGGCAGGATTCCCCCAATCCCGAGGCCCCTTCCCCTAGGGACGGAGGTCCTTCCAGACTGCCTCCCGCCAGCTTCACTTTAACCTCAGATGATTGGCTCCTAGAGGTGGCGAAACCTGCTCTGCTGTGGGATTGGAGGAGGCGCCGGAGGGACCGCGTCCCTGAGTCCTCCATTTCTGCCATTTGTCTCCGGGCTTCGCTCTCCAGCTTCGAAGTCCTGGTGGTCTGCTGTGCAGGTCTGAAGACCCTGAGGGAGCAGGCCTGGCTCCTGAGCTCCAGGGAATGGTGAGTGGGCAGGGGCGCCTGGCGCTGGGCAGGGAGGCTGGGGAGGGAGGCTGGGAACTGGGACGGCTGGGGCCGGCTGGAGCTGGCAGACGGGACCCTCAGTCTCTGGAGCCGGCAGGCTCGAGCCCCTGGTCCCACTGTCCTCCTAGGTGGCGACATGTCCCACTGTCCTCCTAGGTGAGGATGTGTCCCACTGACGTCCTAGGTGGGGAGGTGTCCCACTGACGTCCTAGGTGGGGAGGTGTCCCACTGTCCTCCTAGGTGGGGAGGTGTCCCACTGATCTCCTATGTGGGGAGGTGTCCCACTCTCCTCCTAGGTGGGGACGTGTCCCACTGACGTCCTAGGTGGGGAGATGTCCCACGGGCCTCCCAGGTGGGGACGTGTCCCACTGACCTCCTAGGTGGGGAGGTGTCCCACTGGCCTCCTTGGTGGGGACGTGTCCCACTGTCCTCGTAGATGGGGAGATGTCCCACTGTCCTCCTAGGTGGGGAACTGTCCCACTGGCCTCCTAGGTGGGGACGTGTCCCACTGTCCTCCTAGGTGGGGAGGTGTCCCACTGGCCTCCTAGGTGGGGAGGTGTCCCACTGTCCTCCTAGGTGGGGATGTGTCCCACTGACGTCCTAGGTGGGGACGTGTCCCACTGACCTCCTAGGTGGGGAGGTGTCCCACTGTCCTTCTAGGTGGGGAGGTGTCCCACTGTCCTCCTAGGTGGGGACATGTCCCACTGTTCTCCTAGGTGGGGAGGTGTCCCACGGGCCTCCTAGGTGGGGAGGTGTCCCACTGATCTCCTATGTGGGGAGGTGTCCCACTGTCCTCCTAGTTGGGAGGTGTCCCACTGTCCTCCTAGTTGGGAGGTGTCCCACTGTTCTTTTAGGTGGGGACGTGTCCCACTGTCCTCCTAGGTGGGGACGTGTCCCACTGACATCCTAGTTGGGGACGTGTCCCACTGTCCTCCTAGGTGGGGACGTGTCCCACTGTGCTCCTAGGTGGGGACGTGTCCCACTGACCTCCTAGGTGGGGACGTGTCCCACTGACGTCCTAGGTGGGGAGGTGTCCCACTGTCCTCCTTGGTGGGGAGGTGTCCCACTGTCCTCCTAGGTGGGGACGTGTCCCACTGTCCTCCTAGGTGGGGACGTGTCCCACTGACGTCCTAGGTGGGGAGGTGTCCCACGGGCCTCCTAGGTGGGGAGGTGTCCCACGGGCCTCCTAGGTGGGGAGGTGTCCCACTGTCCTCCTAGATGGGGAGGTGTCCCACTGTGCTCCTAGGTGGGGAGGTGTCCCACTGTCCTCCTTGGTGGGGATGTGTCCCACTGACGTCCTAGGTGGGGACGTGTCCCACTGTCCTCCTAGGTGGGGAGGTGTCCCACTGTCCTCCTAGGTGGGGACGTGTCCCACTGTCCTCCTAGGTGGGGAGGTGTCCCACTGACATCCTAGGTTGGGAGGTGTCCCACTGTCCTCCTAGGTGGGGAGGTGTCCCACTGTCCTCCTAGGTGGGGACGTGTCCCACTGTCCTCCTAGGTGGGGACGTGTCGCACTGTCCTCCTAGTTGGGGACGTGTCCCACTGACGTCCTAGGTGGTGAGGTGTCCCACTGTCCTCCTATGTGGGGACGTGTCCCACTGTCCTCCTAGGTGGGGACGTGTCCCACTGTCTTCCTAGGTGAGGACGTGTCCCACTGTCCTCCTAGGTGGGGAGGTGTCCCACTGTCCTCCTAGGTGGGGACGTGTTGCACTGTCCTCCTAGTTGGGGACGTGTCCCACTGACGTCCTAGGTGGTGAGGTGTCCCACTGTCCTCCTAGGTGGGGACGTGTCCCACTGTCCTCCTAGGTGGGGAGGTGTCCCACTGTCCTCCTAGGTGGGGACGTGTCGCACTGTCCTCCTAGGTGGGGAGATGTCCCACTGTCCTCCTAGGTGGGGACATGTTCCACTCTCTTCCTAGGTGGGGAGGTGTCCCACTGTTCTCCTAGGTGGGGAAGTGTCCCACTGGCCTCCTAGGTGGGGACGTGTCCCACTGTCCTCCTAGGTGGGGAAGTGTCCCACTGTCCTCCTAGGTGGGGAGATGTCCCACTGTCCTCCTAGATGGGGAGATGTCCCACTGACCTCCTAGGTCGGGATGTGTCCCACTGATCTCCTAGGTGGGGAGGTGTCCCACTGTCCTCCTAGGTGGGGAGGTGTCCCACTGTCTTCCTAGTTGGGGAGGTGTTCCACTGTCCTCTTAGGTGGGGACGTGTCCCACTGTCCTCCTAGGTGGGGAGATGTCCCACTGACCTCCTAGGTGGGGACGTGTGCCACTGTCCTCCTAGGTGGGGAGGTGTCCCACTGACCTCCTAGGTGGGGAGGTGTCCCACTGTCCTTCTAGGTGGGGAGGTGTCCCACTGTGCTCCTAGGTGGGGACGTGTCCCACTGTCCTCCTAGGTGGGGAGGTGTCCCACTGTCCTCCTAGGTGGGGCCGTGTCACACTGTCTTCCTAGGTGGGGACGTGTCCCACTGTCCTTCTAGGTGGGGAGATGTCCCACTGACCTCCTAGGTGGGGACGTGTCCCTCTGTCCTCCTAGGTGGGGAGGTGTCCCACTGTCCTCCTAGATGGGGACGTGTCGCACTGTCCTCCTAGTTGGGGACGTGTCCCACTGACGTCCTAGGTGGTGAGGTGTCCCACTGTCCTCCTAGGTGGGGAGGTGTCCCACTGTCCTCTAGGTGGGGACGTGTCCCACTGTCATCCTAGGTGGGGACGTGTCCCACTGTCCTCCTAGGTGGGTAGATGTCCCACTGTCCTCCTAGGTGGGGACATGTTCCACTGTCCTCCTAGGTGGGTAGATTTCCCACTGTCCTCCTAGGTGGGGACGTGTCCCACTGTCCTCCTAGGTGGGTAGATGTCCCACTGTCCTCCTAGGTGGGGACATGTTCCACTGTCCTCCTAGGTGGGTAGATTTCCCACTGTCCTCCTAGGTGGGGACGTGTCCCACTGTCCTCCTAGGTGGGGAAATGTCCCACTGTCCTCCTAGGTGGGGAGATGTCCCACTGTCCTCCTAGACGGGGAGATGTCCCACTGACCTCCCAGGTGGGGACGTGTCCCACTGTCCTCCTAGGTGGGGAGGTGTTCCACTGTCTTCCTAGTTGGGGAGGTGTTCCACTGTCCTCCTAGGTGGGGACGTGTCCCACTGTCCTCCTAGTTGGGGAGATGTCCCACTGACCTCCTAGGTGGGGAAGTGTCCCACTGTCCTTTTAGGTGGGGCCGTGTCCCACTGTCCTCCTAGGTGGGGAGATGTCCCACTGTCCTCCTAGTTGGGGAGGTGTTCCACTGTCCTCCTAGGTGGGGACGTGTCCCACTGACGTCCTAGGTGGGGAGGTGTTCCACTGACGTCCTAGGTGGGGAGATGTCTTACTGTCCTCCTAGGTGGGGACATGTCCCACTGTTCTCCTAGGTGGGGAGGTGTCCCACTGACCTCCTAGGGGGGAGGTGTCTCACTGTCCTCCTAGGTGGGGAGGTGTCCCACTGTCATTCTAGGTGGGGAGGTGTCCCACTGTCCTCCTAGGTGGGGACGTGTCCCGCTGACCTCCTAGGTGGGGACATGTTCCACTGTCCTCCTAGGTGGGGAGGTGTTCCACTGGCCTCCTAAGTGTGGATGTGTCCCACTGGCCTCCTAGGTGGGGACGTGTCCCACTGACGTCCTAGGTGTTGAGGTGTCCCACTGACAGCCTAGGTGGGGAGGTGTCCCACTCTCCTCCTAGGTGGGGACGTGTCCCACTGACGTCCTAGGTGGGGAGGCGTCCCACCGGCCTCCTAGGTGGGGACGTGTCCCACTCTCCTCCTAGGTGGGGACGTGTCCCACTGACGTCCTAGGTGGGGAGGCGTCCCACCGGCCTCCTAGGTGGGGAGGTGTCCCACTGTCCTCCTAGGTGGGGAGGTGTCCCACTGTCCTCCCAGGTGGGGACGTGTCCCACGGGCCTCCTAGGTGGGGAGGTGTCCCACTGTCCTCTTAGGTGGGGAGGTGTCCCACTGTCCTCCTCGGTGGGGAGGTGTCCCACTGTCCTCCTGGGTGGAGACATGTCCCAGGGGCCTCCTAGGTGGGGACATGTCAGTGGCACCTTCTCATCCCCTCTGGTCATCCTCAGCTCCTGCGTTAGTACTCTCTGGCTGGTGTGCGCCTGCCACCCAGACTCTTGGTGACTGCTGGTGATTGATGGCGGGAGGATTATCATTGGGAGGATTATCATTGCCTCATCTCCAGGTTTTCCTGCAGGAGAGAAGCGGGGGTCCACAGGGACCTCGCTTCTTCCTGAGCTAGCTCATTTTCATTTTTTTTTTAAGTTGCTGAGATTGGCCTTTTTATGGTTTGATTTATCTAGACTTTTTCTATTGTAATTAAGTATAAATTTTTACATTATATGGTTTCATATATTGATTTTGCTTTTATTGTGATTCCTGTATATTTTGGTAATATAGTATAGTTTTATAATATACATGAATGTCAGGTAATGATAAGTACTTATTTTACTTATTTTATTTTATTTATTTATTTAGTTAGTTATTTTATTTAGTTGAAAAGTTTCTTGGCTAAAGTTATATATAACTTTGTGGATGAATTTTAGAACTTTATACCTTGATTACTTATTTCATTAAAAGTGAAGAATGTTGAATTTTTTGTTATGCATTATAGCTATACATAATATTGGGTTCATTTTGACATAATAATCATACAAGTATGGAATAGAATTTGCTAGAAGGATCCGATACACACCAATGAGGCCACCTACAGGTGCTGCCTGGTTGTTAAGTGAGAGGTCAAAGTCAAGGCAGGGAAAAGGATGCTGCTCAAATTCCTTAAAGGAAAAGGACCTTCATGATTTAGTGCAGGGACAGTAAATGCAAAACGTGGACTATCTTCAGGATGAATTGAAATGGGAAAAAAATCTTTAATATCTATAGCTAAAACACTTCGTTACCCAGTGATTCCCCTTTCCCTCTTCCCTTCCCTCTCTTCCATTTATTTATAGTTTTTAAAATTACTGCTTTATAGATACACATAAAGCTAGAATTTACTGTGATATATTCATATATGTAATAGCAATTTTGGTGGGAATATATTTTGTAGGTTAATTTGGGAAAAATTGTCATCTTTATAATGATGAGTTTTATCATGTACACATGGATGTGCAATTGAATCTCTGATGTGGTTCTGATGATTTTTATTTTCTCATATAAGTTCTACTTATTTTCTTTCTAAACATGTGTACATGTGAAATACACATGCATATATAAAACTTAAACATGATGTTTTACACTATTTTTTTTAAGCTGGATATACTATGACCAAAAATGTGACTGGCCCCTAGTGACCATTTTTCCTCAGATTATTATTGATCTCTTCCAAGATGTGCATTCTCTTGAACCATCCCCCTGGGTTTCAAGTGTTCAGATGAGTGCTGTTGTGTTCTACATATTGTCATGGTCACATAAGCTGTGATTTCAGGAAGTCTATGATGGGGAGTATTGTGTACATTCAATAGCATACAGTTTCCACTAGCAGGCAATAATGACTTAAACTGCTCTTGAGTTTATGAGTATTCATTTGTTTTACATCTTCATCAATATTTAATTTTGTCTGGGATTTCATTTTATATTTCTCTAATTTTTAAAGATGTTGAATTTTTTATGATTATTGAGCACTTAGATTATCTCCTGTATGAATTGGCAATTCAAGGTTCTTCCCTGTATTTCTTTTATGGTTTGTGGCTTCAAAGATAAGAAAATAAATCCAAAAAGGTAGATAGAGTTTGATTTCAAGAAAAAATAATAATTTTACTTTAATTATTTAAAAAATATATTCACCTTTTTTCTTCTCCTGAGTATGTATTTTATGTTTCTTGTCTGCTTTATATTTAGAGCTTATTTCAAATGAAATTCTAGACCCTATCTTTGGAAATTCTTTTTTTTTTTTTTTTTTTGGTGGTGGTGCTGGGAGTTGAACCCAGGGGTTTGTTCATGCAAGGTAAGTACTCCACCAATTGAGCTATTTCCCCAGCCCTTATATTTGGAAATTCTAACAGGAAAAATAAATAAGAAAAATTTCCCTTCCCTAAAGCTGCAGGAAAATGAATATATTTCCTCAAAATCATTTAGTAAGTAAATTGCTGAATGACACATTTACTAAACCATTCACTCCTCTTCCTTGAAGGTTTTTGTTGTTATTGTTGTTGTTTTTTTGTTTTTTCTTGAATGTTTTTGACAGTGAATCATGCATTTTATTATCTGGATTTTGGAGTTTAATACAAAATCATATTCGATAAGATTTGGCAAATCCTAGAAATATCCATCCATAATTTATTGTTTACTGAATGATGTGTTTAGAGATACCAACAACAAAAGGACATATTTGTTTTTTGAAATAGTTACCCCATTTTTCTTTCAATTTGTTATAAGCCTTTTGGATGTATTTCTTTTCTGAGTCAGATTCTGGTCCTGTGGTGTGCTTTTTTGCACCCTGAAAGCTCTAAGCATTTACCCTCATAAGGAATCTGGGTTGATAGTTGTGCTGGTGAAGAGTTCCTTAACCTTAAAGAAGGGAAAACATTTGTGTTGCTCCTGGGATGTCTTTTCTAGGCACTCTCTTCAAAATGGAGAGAAAATATTTCTCCAGACTGACATCCCCTAGATCAGGAGCAAACCAGCCTTTGAGGAGCGTTGAAGGGATTTCATACAGCTCTGTCTCTGGGTAGTTCTCTGTGTGCTACTGAGTTTCCATTTAATGTCCAGAAACCTGTGTTTTCTCATCTTTACAATGGGAATAATTTTAGGGGACACAGATGAATCGTGCTCTTCATGGAGGCTGCTAATACATGTGTGTGCTGTGGCCCACGTCTGACAAACCACTGTGCAGATACTAATTGTTTAACCATTATCTGCCACTCACATGAAGTTTCTTTCAAAAGGTTATAATAATCTTTTCACTGTAGACACCCATGTCATCCACATCCCCAAATATAAAAGGTTGAATCTTCTTTGTCTGAATTCCAGATTCCAATTCTCTTGTGGTTCAAAACTTCATTATGTAGTAAAACTTCATTATGTTTCTCCTTGTCTTTTTACTTTGTGTTCCTGACAAAATATTTCTCTGCTTCATGCCTCTGTTACCCATGTTCATCTATGTTTAGAAAATGACATAGAAACCTTTATTATTTGCTGATTGTAGAGGAGGGTTGAAAATACTTCTGGCTGGTGTCTGTCCTTGTTACAAGTTGAAACAGGACTCTCCTGGGTCCTAGAAAGGGAGCCCCTTAACCAATCAAGTGTATGAAAAGGTTTTGCTTATGTATTATATATATTATACATATATATTATATATAATATATACATGTATAAAATATTATATATAATATATACATATTATGTAATGTATAAAATATAAAATATATATGTATATGTACATATATAGATAGACATAGGTGCAGGTAAGCCTATTGAGTGCATTTCTTTTAAGTCAGGAATACAATTTTTTTTAAAGAGAGAGAGAGAGAGAGAGAGAGAGAGAGAGAGAGAGAGAGAGAATTTATTTATTTATTTTTTTAAGCTTTTGGCAGATACAACATCCTTGTTTGTATGTGGTGCTGAGGATCGAACCCGGGCCACACGCATGCGAGGCGAGCGCGCCACCGCCTGAGCCACATCCCCAGCCCAGGAATACAGTTCTTTACCAATGTTTCTTCTCAGGTTCTAAAAACATGAGAGATGCTGTCCTGTGTGAGAGCAGGGAGTTTACCCAGAAAGTTTCCAGAAGTAGACATTTTTTTGCCAAATGCTGGCCATTGCAATTTTAAGGTCAACATCAGGAATTTAGGGAGAACATGGGCAATTTAGAAAGATGAGTCTTTAAATTCTAAAACAAGGGCTGTGTATGTAGCTCATATTTAACATGCCCCTGTGTCAAATCCCCAGTACTATAGAAAGAATCAAAAGCAAAGGTTTTTTTTGTTGTTGTTTATGAGCATTTCACATGATAGAAAAGTAGAGAAGAATCACTTGGCCTTTGCAAAAATACATGTTTGTATTCTCCCTTTGTCTCTCCAAGGCCAGAGAGCCTGTCAGAATGTCTTTGTGCTGAGTGTCCTCTTTGTGGAATTTATGCCAGAGGGTTCTCATTTCCCCTTCTGGTATTTTCCTGGAACTGTCTGATATGAGGATCCCTCAGCTAACACCTCTAATGTCTCCTGAGAGTCCAGTGAATATGAGTACTTGGGTCTCATCTTGTGAGCGAGCAGTCTAAATTTAGGGAATATAGTTTCCCTAGGAAGTAGCTGAGTGCCCTAAAACTGGGAGAAATCTCCCAGTGTACTCTGCATCCAAAAGGCACTTTAGTTGTTTCCTTCTCTTGGCTGCTGTGAATACTGCTCCAGTGAAGATGAGAATGCAACCATTTATTTAACATGCTGATTTCAACTACTGTGGAAATGCACCGAGAATTATTATTATTGTGTTAGATTTTAAAGAACTTTCAACTTCCCATGCTTTTTTTTTTGAAGTGGCTCCACTAAATTCATATTCTGGCACACAAGCCTTACCAGTGATCTGTGCCTTACAAGTGTTGCTTTCTTCCAAATTCATATAATTGGAGTACTAGTTATTCTTCAACTTTTTCATATTAGCCATTTTCTACAGCTGTGCTCAGGCTGCAGAAGGTTTTTATTATTATTATTATTTGTTTTAATTAGTTACATATGAGAGTACAATGACCTTGACATACATTTGAATCAGATGGGATATAATTTCTCATTTTTCTGAGTGTCCGGGTTGCAGAATCACACTGGTCGTGCATTCACATACATACACACAGTAATAATAATGTCTGTTTCATCCTACTGTCCTTCCTATACTTCCATCTCCTCCCCTACCCTCCCATCACTTCTCTCTACCTAATCTAAGGTAACAGTATTTTTTTTTTCCTCACATCTTCATACATGTATTCTGTATAACGAAGGGGATCTCCTTCCCTCTTCCATGCAATTCCTCTTCTCCCTCCCTTTCCCCTCCCACCTCTTCCTTATCTAGAGGTAATCTTCTTCACATGCTCTTCCTCCCTACCCCATTTTGAGTCACCCCCCCTTATATCAGAGAAGACATTCAGCATTTGTTTTTAGGGATTGGCTAACTTCACTTAGCATATTCTGCTCTAATGCCATCCATTTCCCTGCAAATGCCATGATCTTGTTATTTTTTAGTGCTGAGTCATATTCCATTGTGTATAAATGCCACATTTTTAAAAATTTATTCATCCATTGAAGGGCATCTAGGTTGGCTCCTCCGACTAGCTATTGTGAATTGTGCTGCTATAAACAATGATGTGGCTATGTCCATGTAGTATGCTGCTTTTAGGTCCTTTGGGTATAGTGTGAGAAGAGCAACAGCTGGGTCAAATGGTAGTTCCATTCCCAGCTTTACAAGGAATCTCCATACTGCTTTCCAAATTGGCTGCACCAATTTACAGTCCCACCAGCAATGTATGAGTGTACCTTTTTCCCTGCATCCTCACCAGCACTTGTTATTCATAATGGCTGCCATTCTTACTGGAGTGAGATGGTATCTTAGAGTAGCTTTAATTTGCACTTCTCTGACTGCTAGAGATGGTGAGCATTTTTACATATATTTGTTGACTGATTGTATGTCCTCTTCTGAGAAGTTTCGGTTCAGGTCCTTGGTCCATTTGTTGATTGGGTTATTTATTTTTTTGGTGTTTAGCTTTTTGAGTTCTTTGTATACCCTACAGATTAGAGCTCTATCTGATGTGTAAGGGATAAAAATTTGTTCCCAGAATGTAGGCTCCCTATTCACCTCACATATTATTTCTCTTGCTGAGAAAAAACTTTTTAGTATGAATTCATCCCATTTATTGATTCTTGGTTTTAATTCTTGTGCTATAGGTGTCTTATTAAGGCAATTGGGGCCTAACACCATGTGATGGAGATTAGGGCCAACTTTTTCTTCTGTTAGATGCAGAGTCTCTGGTCTGAATTCTAGATCCTTGATCCATTTTCAGTTGAGTTTTGTGCATGGTGAGAGATAGGGATTCAATTTCATTTTGTTGCATATGGATTTTCAGTTTTCCCAGGACCATTTGTAGAAGATGCTATCCTTTCTCCAGTGCATGCTTTTAGCACCTTTGTCTAATATAAGGTAGTTTGTAGTTTTCTGGGTTAGTCTCTGTGTCCTCTATCCTGTATCATTGGTCTATCAGCCTGTTTTGGTGCCAGTACCATGCTGTTTTTATTACTATTGCTCTGTAGTATAGTTTAAGATCTGGTATAGTGATACCACCTGTTTCACTCTTCCTGCTAAAGATTTCTTTAGCTATTCTGAGTCTTTTATTTTTCCAGATGAATTTCATAATTGCTCTTTCTATTTCTGTGAGGAATGCCATTGGGATTTTGTTTGGAATCACATTGAATCTGCTACAGAAGATTTTATAGTTGATTGCTGCACTAAATTCCTGATGCAAGTTTGTTAGAATCCAGGCTGTCGTATACTCACTGAAAGAAAGGTGATATAAACCTATTTTAGAAATAAATGGGGATCTGTACTTTTAATCTTTTTCTTTTCTCGCTCCTGGTGGATGCTTGTACACCAATGTGAAGCCACTCCTTTGTGATCTAGGCAGACATGCACACACACAGTTGCCATTGCTCCCAAAGCTTGAAGGTTTAGGATATAATACATTGAATGGAAAAAGTTGAAATTGTGACAAATTCCTTAAAGAATTGTTAGGCTTGGAGTTATTAGTGAGGTGAGCAAGGGGGAAGGGCTCAGGAAGTGCTGAACTACCACCTGGGCTGCCAGTGGTGGAATAAATTTCCCCTGTAAACCCTTTGGTGCTGACTAGACAAAAGCTCAGCTGTTAGCAACAGAGTTTGCAGAGTATGCTGGCAAATCCCTTTTAGGGATAAACCAGGACCCTTGAGATTTAACTCCTCCCCCGAGATTCGGGAATTCTGTCTAATTAAATGGCACATTGCTCAAGGCAGGCTAATGCCCAAGTATACTCCAACTTTTTCTACTCATCTGATGGTAAATATTTTTTTTTCAGTTGTCCAATGTATGTGCCTATAACTTTAAGAGGGACTCAAAACATGAGTAGATAATTTATTTGGTGTATCCATGAATGGAGGGAGAGTCAGGAGGCTCATATTATGGTGTATTTTTTAAATGATCTCTCTTACTATCTGCTTTTTAAAATATCTATTCTTTAGTTTTAGGAGGACACAATATCTTTTACCTTGCAACATCAGGCTTGACAAGTCCAATCACTTAACATCTCTGTGAATATTAGTTTTTTTCTTGTGTGTTTGCTGTTTGTTTGTTTGTTTCTTTAGCATCTTTAAGTAGTATTGCTTTATACTTATATTTTATGTTTGTCATTGGAATGTTTTCTTCTTTGTGAAATCTTTTGAAGTTTCTCATTTGTGCTCTACTCTGTTGAGATGTATTTTGGCCCCAAGAAAATGTATAGTACCTCATATATTTTGCACTATAAACACTTTATTAGAAATGGTCACTAAAAACATCTCCCACTTTAGATCTTACCTTTGAACATTGGAGATACTTACTTAAAATGACAGAAGTAAAATTCACAAAAGTGAAGTCCTAGAAATTACAGGGTAGCCTCTTGGAAAGGAGGAAGTAACACAATCAAGATAACTGAAGTGGATATAAACTCCCAGAGTTTCTAGGGCCCATAAACACTATGGTGAGATGACGGGAAACATGCACAAAGGGTGATCCAAGGCTACATGCAACTGGGTGATTTTCCAGGGGTCTAATCAAAAGTATTGGTCATACCTGCTGTCTAAAAGGGTCGTGTCCTCAGCTCTACTTCTTTGGTTTGACTCTGTTCCAGGAGATTTTGTGGATGTGGATTTCTCTAAATTTTCTCTTAAATATTTTGGAGGCAGTTTTCTATGGAGCTCTGTCCCCATCTCACTATATATTGTGGATCTTTCTCCTGTCTTGCTTCAGTTTTCAGATCTAGGATCCCCTGTTTTTTCTTCTTTTTCCTGTGCTTGGAGCTGCATTTTCTGAAACACTGGCAAATATTGTTTGCAAGGATAAGCTTATAGATAATCTGTCATCTTCTGTGCTGTGAGGATAGACTGTGTGATATTTGAGGGTAGCTGCTGATGTGCCATCATGTTCTATGCAGGGTGGATTTGTCTATCTTACTTTTGAGGACTTCATCAAAACAAAGTAAAGAGAAACTTTTATGGCCATAAGCTGAGCAATGCCAACAGTCACTAGAAGTTAGAATGATTTTTTTCTGCAGTTCTGGAAGGAGTGTAGTTCTGTTAACACTGTGACAAAAGTCCATTGTCAAGATATCTAAACCATTTATAACTGTAAAACAATAAATTTCTATTATTTTAAGCAATTACATTTGTGATCATTTCTTTCAGCAGCAGTAGGAAAATTTCTTTTCTGTAATTTTAATTAACCATGTGATCAATGGCTAATGTGATAAATGTTAAAGCTAAGTAGTATTTGTCAAAGCTGTGCCAGTCTTTAGCAAATTATGATTGAAGATTACTATCTTTTGTTGTTGTTGTTGTTGTTGTAGATGGACACAATATCTTTATTTATGTATTTGTATGTGGTGCTGAGGATTGAACCCAGTGCCTCACTCATGTGAGGCAAGTGCCCTAGCACTGAACTGCAACCCCAGCCCAAAGATGATTATCCCATTGTCAAAAACAACAATACTTTGGTCAGAGAACTTCAATCTGGAGAATTAATATCCTGTCCTTCTTTCCTTAGTTTCAGCTTCTTTGAAATGTTAACTATGTGTTGTGCCCTGGGGAACATTTCCTTCTTTGGTTTAGATTATGTCTCATCATTTATGTATAATAAACATTCTAAAGTTAAATGTGACTTTTTTATTTGCAATAATCTACATAAGTGGAGGTTCAATGCTGAAATTTCCTGATAACATTTGTTTTTAGTTTTGGAGGTGGGTGGATTTTATTTCTAATTCTATATTTTACTAGATTGAGAAAAGGGGAGTTTAATGGCCAGTTTTTCTATTATCTTTGGTGTCTGATAACATATTTATGGAAGTTTGTAGTTTAATTCTCTTGATTTACGACTTATATGAACTAGACTTTTGCTGAGATTCTCGCCAGTATCTTTGACTTTATCAAACTGAAAAGTGTTGCAACTTGCTTATATCTCTTGCTATCTCAGTTTATTTTAAAGTGGATATTTTCAAAGATAGGAATTTACTATCAGAAGCTATAAGTGAGCTTATAAAAGAAGATACAAGATCAATCAGTTGTCTATCTACATAAGAAAATGAATATTAAAATGTGAAATTAAGATAATTCTAGTGAAAATAATATCAAAAGCAAATATTTAGAGACAATATTTAGAAAGATGTGAAACATCGAACATTGAGAACTAGAACACATGGCTTGTTTATAGAAGATCTAGCATCATCCCTCAGCCCCCTCCTTGTTTGTGAGGAATTTTACTTTGGAGAAAGAGGACAGAAATTGTGTTTTACCTCTGTGGTAATGAAATAGGGCCTAGGTGTTTTACCAGTGTGCTGTATTGTAAAGATGACCTTAGGCCTTGGCCTGAGCAGCTCCATTTTAAAACCCCACTCTGAAACCTGAAGTCTCTCCAGGCATGCCTTTGTAGCCCTCCAGTATGATCATCATGAACAAGCCACTTCTTCCCACCCTGACAAGCTCAGAGTGAAGTCTCGGTCATGTTGCCCCACCCCACCATAAAGGGAGAGGCAAGAATATCCGGGTGGGGACCACCAGACCAGATGCTTTGACTTCAGGGCAAATGACATCACTGAGAAATCCAGTGGCAGCTGATAGGGATTGGAAGGGTGGTCAGAAGCCCCCAAATTTAGTATAAATGAAGGAGCAAATGAACAGACATTCAGCCAGCTGACACTGATGCCCTCATGCTGGAGAGCCTGGAGGACCTGGACTGACATCCTAACTCTTCTCATCATTTGCTGATCCTCTGCATCTTCTTCACTGCTCTCAAACTCTACAGCCACATCTTGGCCCTGGTGAGAACTGCAGCTTCTCCCTGTGACCCCCTCTTCAACCAGCTGTCAGCTCCACCTCAGGAGAAGCCTGCCTGGGTTTCTGACCAGATCACCACAGTCTGAGTGAGTGGGCATATCTGCTGGACTTAGAGCCTAAGGCTTGAGACTGTAGAACTGGCACTTGAGCTTAGCATGCAGAGGGACTATCTGTCATGATTAAGAATGTTTACAGTGATTAGAATTATTCTAGAATGATTTGCTGTGGCTTGATTATATCTATTGCAGTGCCTAGCACTAAGGATTGTCATTTTATTGATTAAGAACCTATAGAGTGAAATTGTATTGAGTGATAAGAGTGACTAAAGCATTGAAAGAAGCATGTGGACATTTTATATAGGAATGTCAGTGGAGTGCATTACAATTCTTATTACACATAGAGAGCACAATTTTTCA
Organism: Ictidomys tridecemlineatus; assembly: GCF_052094955.1. Lineage (NCBI taxonomy): Eukaryota > Metazoa > Chordata > Mammalia > Rodentia > Sciuridae > Ictidomys > Ictidomys tridecemlineatus. The sequence goes on along the minus strand of NC_135487.1, from coordinate 133,125,207 downwards.
TATCTCTGGTTGTATACAAAGTATATTCACATCAATTTGTGTCTTTATTCCTGTACTTTTTTTTTATAATCTGATGTTAATCATCAGATTATTATTTTTTTTAGAGAGAGAGAAAGAGAGAGAGAATTTCAATATTTATTTTTCAGTTTTCGGTGGACACAACATCTTTGTTGGTATGTGGTGCTGAGGATCGAACCCGGGCCACACGCATGGCAGGTGAGCGCGCTACCACTTGAGCCACATCCCCAGCCCCTATTCCTGTACTTTGGATAATAATGATCATCACATTCCACCATCATTAATAACACCATGCCCCCCTCCCCTTTCCCCTAAGTTTTCTGCTCTACCTAGAGTTTGTCTATTCCTCCCATGCTCCCCCTCCTTATCCCACTATGAATCAGCCTCCTTATATCACAGAAAATATTCAGTGTTTTTGTTTTTTTGGAGGGGATTGGCTAACTCAGCTTTATCTTTTCTAACTCCATCCATTTACCTGCAAATGCCATGATTTTATTCTTTTTATTGTTGAGTAATATTCCATTGTGTATATATGCCACATTTTTAAAATTTATTCATCTATTGAAGGGCATCTAAGTTGGTTCCACAGTTTAGCTATTATGAATTGTGCTGCTATAAATATTGACGTGGCTATATCCCTATAGTATGCTATTTTTAAGTCCTTTGGATATAGACCAAGGAGAGGAATAGCTGGGTCAAATGGTGGTTGGAGATATGGCTCAAGCGGTGGTGCGCTCTCCTGGCATGCGTGTGGCCTGGGTTCGATCCTCAGCACCACATACAAAAAAAGATGTTGTGTCCACCAAAACCTAAAAAAAAAAACTAAAAAAAAAAAAAAAAAAATCCTGGATGTTGATTTTATATCCTGTTACTTTGCTGAATCCATTTACTAGTTCTAGAAGTTTTTTGGGTCTTCTAGGTATAGAATTATATCATCAGCAAATAGTGTCAATTTGAGTTTTTCTTTTTCTATGTGTATCCCTTTAATTTCTTTTGTCTATCTAATTGCCCTAGAAGTGGTAAAAGAGGGCATCCCTGTCTTTTGCCAGCTTTTAGAGGTTAATGCCTTCAATTTTTCTTCTTTTAGAATGATGCTGGCCTGGGGCTTAGCATAGATAGCCTTTATGATGTTGAGATATGTTCCTGTTATCCCTAGTTTTTCTAATGTTTTGAACAAAGAGGAGTGCTGTATTTTGTCAAATGCTTTTTCTGCATCATTAAGTCTATTGATGTGATTAATTACATTTATTGATTTCTGTATTGAGAAAACAGCCTTTACCTCAGAGCAAAGCCAGAGCACTCCTAGGCACATACCCACCCTGCTGAGTTGTTTATCTACAAATAACAGGAGAGATATGTGGAGCCAGGTGTCCCTGACTCAGTCAGGCTAGATGAGGACCCATAGCAACCCCCTAGCAGCCACCAATCAGCATGAGACAGGGAAATACCTGGGATGTCAAATGACCCTCCCAGTAGTTTATGGTGTTTGATAACATGTTGGGAAACCATGTAATTCAGCACATAATCCCTTGTAGCCTAAACCAATCAGTTCAAATGAATCCCCCTCTTATATTAACCAATCACCCTTACCCTATTTGTTCCCTCCAGTGAATGTGCTAATCATGTTTTAGAGTTGTTTTATGATTTTCCCACAGTGTGTGATGATTTGCTAAGAGATGCTATGATGTATATGAAGTCCCTGCCTTCCCCAAAGAGTGTATAAAACTGCTGCAAACCCTGGGCTCAGGGGCCTCTCAGTGTCACCAGTTGCTGTGGGTGCACGGAGGACTGAGCTAGCTCGCAATAAACACCTCTTTGCTGCTTACATTGATCTTGGTCTCTGGTGGTATTTTGGGGGTCCTGAATTCAAGCATAACAGTATGTTGAACCAACCTTGCATCCCTGGGATGAATCCCAGTTGATCATGGTGCACTATCTTTTTGATATGTTTTTGTATTTGATTTTCCAGAGTTTTATTGGGATTTTTTGCATCTACGTTTATTAGAGATATTGGTCTGAAGTTTTCTTTTTTTGATGTGTCTTTGCCCAGTTTTAGAATCAGAGTTATATTGGCCTCATAGAATGAGTTTGGAAGTGCTCCCTCTTTTTCTATTTCTTGAAGTAAATTGAAGAGTATTGGTATTAGTTCTTCTTTAAAGGTCTTGTAGAATTTGGCTGTGTGTCTTTCCAGTCCTGGGCTTTTCTTGGTTGGTAGACTTTTGATGGCATCTGCTATTTCATCATTTGAAATTGATCTTTTTAACTTGTGCATATCATCCTGATTCAATTTGGGTAAATTATATGACTCTAGAAATTTGTTGATGCCTTCAATATTTTCTATTTTATTGGAGTACAGGTTTTCAAAATAATTTCTAATTATCTTCTGTATTTCTATACTGTCTGTTGTGATATTTCCTTTTTCATCATGTATGTTAGTGATTTGAGTTTTCTCTCTCCTTCTCTTCATTGACATGGCTAAGGGTCTGCTTATTTTATTTATTTTTTCCAAGAACCAACTTTTTGTTCTGTCAATTTTTCAATTTTTTTTTTGGTTTCAATTTCATTGATTTCAGCTCTGATTTTTAATTATTTCCTGTCTTCTGCTGCTTTTGGTACTGATTTGTTCTTCTTTTTCTAGGGCTCTGAGATGTAATGTTGAGTCATTTATTTTTCTTCTTCTAAGGAATGAACTTCATGCAATGAACTTTCCTCTTAGAACTGCTTTCATAGTGTCCCAGAGATTTCAATATATTGTATCGGTGTTCTCATTTACTTCTAAAAATTTTTAATCTCCTCCTTGATGTCTTTGTTCATTCAGTAGCATATTATTTAGTCTCCAGGTGTTGGAGTAGATTTTATTTTGATTTCTAATTTTATTCCATTATGATCTGATAGAATGCAGGGTAGCAGGGACACGGCCACATGAATGTTTATAGCAGCACAATTCACAATAGCTAAACGGTGGAGCCAACCTAGATGTCCTTCAGTGGATGAACGGATAAAAAAAATGTGACATTTATACACAATAGAATATTACTCAGCACTAGAAAAGAATAAGATCATAGCATTTGCAGGGAAATGGATGGCATTAGAGAAGATAATGCTAAATGAAGTTGGCCAATTCCAAAAAACAAATGCTGAATGTCTTCTCTAGTATAAGAGGGTGACTCAAAATGGGGTTGGGAGGGGAGAGCAAAGGAGGAAGATTACCTCTAGATAGGGAATAGGGGTGGGAGGGAAAGAGGGGGAGAAGGGGAAGAGCATGGATTGTGGAAGGAGACCCTCATCATTATACAAAATACATGTATGAAGAAGTGAATTTGGCATCAACATGCCTTATATTACAAACAGAGATATGATAAACTGTGGTATAAAGGTGTATTAAGAATTGTAATGCAAGAGAGAGAGAGAGAGAGAGAGAGAGAGAGAGAGAGCGCTCATGTATAATGGCATAATTTGGTGTGAACATACTTTATATATACAGAGTTATGAAAAATTGTGCTGTGAATGGATAATTATGATTGTAATGCATTCCACTATTGTCATGTGTGTAAGAAATAAAAATAAATAAATAAGAATGAAGGGTAGTATCTCTACTTTTTTATGTTTGCTAATAGTTGCTTTGTGGCATATTATATGATCTGTTTTAAGGAAAGATCCATGTGCTGCTGAGAAGAAAGTGTATTGTTGAAGGATGAAATTTTCTATATATGTCAGTTAAGTCTAAGTTATGGATTGTATTATTGAGTTTTATAGTTTCTTTGTTCAGATTTTGTTTGGAGGATCTACCTAGTGATGAAATAGGTGTGTTAAAGTCACCCAAATTATTGTTTTATGGTCTGTTTGACTCTTGAACTTGAGAAGAATTTGTTTGATGAACATAGATGCTCCATTGTTTGGGGCATATATATTTATAATTGTTAAGTCTTTGTTGGTGTATGGTTCCCTTGAGCAGTATGTAAATGTCCTTCTTTATCCTTTTTTTTTTTTTACTTTAGTTTGAAGTCTGCTTTATTTGATAATAAGGATAGAAACCCCTGCTTGCTTCTATAGTCCAAGTGAGTGGTGTGATTTTTCCTTGAAGTCTGCTTTATTTGATATGAGGATAGAAACCCCCTGCTTGCTTCCACAGTCCAAGTGAGTGGTGTGATTTTTCCCAACCCTTCACCTTCAGTCTGTGAATATCTTTTTCTATGAGATAAGTCTCTTGGAAGTAGCATATTGTTGGGTCTTTTTTTCTTTAATCCAATCTGTTAGTCTATGTCTTTTGATTGGTGAGTTCAGGCCATTAACATTCAGAGTTATTATTGAGACATTATTTATATTCCCAGCCATTTTTGTTTATTTTTGGTATTTAATGTGACTTGGTTTCTCCTCTGATTAGATTTTTCTTTAGTGTAATGTAAATGTAATGTAATCTCTCCCTCTGCTGATTTTCATCATTTGTTTTTTTATTTTCTCTTTTTGGAATATTTTGATGAGGATGTTCTGTAGTGTAGGCTTCCTAGTTGTAAATTCTTTTATCTTTTGTTTATCATGGAAAGTTTTTACTTCATCATCAAATCTAAAACTTACTTTTGCTTGATATAAACTTCTTGGTTGGCATTTATTTTCTTTCAGAGCTTGATATATTTTGTTCCATGATCTCCTGGTTTTGAGGATCTGGGTTGAAAAATCTGCTAGATATGAATTGGTCTCCCCCTCTATGTGATCTGATTCCTCTCTCTTGCAGCTTTTAAGATTCTATCCTTATTCTGTATGCTAGGCATTTTTATTATAATATGCCTTGGTGTTGATCTGTTGTAATTTTGTACATTTGGTGTCCTGTAAGCCTCTTGTATTTGGTTTTCCAATTCATTCTTTATGCTTGGGAAATTTTCTGATATTAGCTCATTTAAGAGATTATGCATTCCTTTGGTTTGAAACTCTGTGCCTTCCTTTATCCCAATAACTCTTAGATTTAGTCTTTTGATGCTGTCCCATAATTCTTGGATGTTCTGTTCATAGTTTTTTTTTTTTAAAGAAAGAGTGAGAGAGAGTGAGAAAGAGGGAGAGAGAGAGAGAGAGAACTTTAATATTTATTTTTCAGTATTTGGCAGACACAGCATCTTTGTATGTGGTGCTGAGGATCAAACTCGGGCCGCACGCATGCCAGGCGAGTGCGCTACCACTTGAGCCGCATCCCCAGCCCTGTTCATAGTTTCTTATTATCTTACTGTGTGATCAACTTTATTATTTTTCAGATTGTATGTTTTGTCTTTATTATCTGACATTTTGTCTTCTAAGTGATCTAGTCTGTTGGTTATGCTTTCTATTGAGTTTTTTATTTGATTTATTATATCTGTCATTTCAAGGGTTTCTGACTTTTTTTTTCCCAGAGTCTCTGTCTCTTGAAGTAATGTTTTGCTACCTGTATTTGCTCTCTTATATCGTTGTTGGAGTTATCAATTTTTGTTCATTTAGGTCATTCTTTAATGCATAGATTATTTTAATTATGAACCTTCTGAACTCCTTTTCTGACACTTTATCAACTTATCTGCCTGTGGGTTCTGTTATTATAGTGTTACTGCTATTCACTGGTGAGGAGTCCTTACTTCCCCGATGCTGAAGTATAACACCAGAGAAGCATGCCGAGGCAAGTTTAGAGTGGAAAGTTGAAGCTTTATTAAAGAACAGCAGAAAAGACTTCTCCCCAGAGGAACTAGGGGACCCAAGAGGTGGAATCCATGGAAGGGGGAGGTCTTTCCTTTTTTATAGCTATGGTTTACTTTCAGATTTCCCACATTCCTGTCCTTTGTTCTGTTATCTTGCAGTGATGAAATGTAGTGGGGAGACCTGAAAGGTGAGGGACTGATGAGCCTAGGAGTAATCTGGGCAGGACCAGCTTTTGGATTAGCATCTCTTTGTTTGCTGGGAGCTGCTTCATTAATATTTCCTTGGGATGGGCTCCGGCCTTGGGGACTTTTTCAATTCTCCTTTTCCTGGACTCCATTCTCAATATGCCTTCATTCTTGATTTTACTCAATATTAGACCAGATTTACCTAACTACACTAACTACCTATCTTTAAATCTGGCTTCAGTAGTGTCCTAATTTGTTTGGGGCACTTTCCCCTCTTGTTTTTTCATGTTGTCTATGTGTCTTTCTTTCTTGTAGTGTAGATCTGAGATATTATAGTTTCTTCCCTATATTCTTGTAGTACCCATGTAGATTGTCTGTACCTCACCTTGATGTTGGGCTTCCAGACACTACTGGTGTCCCCCAATGAATGCTATTGCATCCTGGATCTGGGTCCTGCACAAGTTGGTGTGGGTGGATCTGGGCTGCTGGGCTTGACCTCCCTTGGTGGTCTGCTGGTCAGAAGGGGCGGTCCTGCACCTGAGGCTAGGTTCTGGTGGGTGTCTGCCCCTCAGCTGGGGGAAGGGTGGTGTGCTCCTGGACCTGCACAGGCCGGTGTGGATGGATCTGGACCACTGGGCTTGATCTCCCACCAGGCTTGACCTCCCATGGTAGTCTTCTGGTCAGAAGGGGCAGTCCTCTGGCGGGTGTCTGCACTGCTGGGGCAGGGGTGGACTGTAAGGGTCCGGCAGAGCGTTGGAGAAAGAGACCACACAAGAGACTGGCTCCATGCAATTGGCAAAAGGGGATTTATTGGGGATCCATTCCAGCGCGCTGGGGCCCCGTGGTCACTCAAGAAGGGAGTGCAGCCTGGAGCCCAGAACACAGGTCAAGCAGAGCTTAAGTACACTTTCTGGAGAGGGCGGGGGGCTTTGCATACATCAGGACAAATCATCATGAGGCACGGGAAAATTAAACAACAACTCTGAGACATGATTAGCACATTCATTGGCGGGAACAGGTCGGGCGGGGGTGATTGGTCATTCCTAAGCGGGTTACACATTCAAACTGATTGGTTTGGGCCCTGTGACAAACTGCACAGGGCCCTAGGCTAGATGGCCAGTAGGGCGTAGTCCTGAGATAGTTATCTCAGGAATCTGGGTGTAACAGAGGAATTTAATAATACCTAATCTTTTACATTTTAATTCAAGCCTTCCAGTTTAGAAACTTTACCCTTTCAGACCAGGCCTGTCGTGCACCTGGGATCTGCACAGGCCAGTGCATGTGTACATTCTTTATCTCTCCCCCTCGACTGCATAAGTCACATTTTTGCCCATCCCAATGTATATCATTATCCCTTTTTATTTTATTTTGGAACAGGGTCTTGCTAAATTACTGAGACTGGACTTAAAGTTGTAATCCTCTGCACTCAGCCTTCAAAGTAGCTCTGATTACATGTGTATGTCACCCCTTCTGGCAGGGATTGCATTCTTTTCTTTTAAAAACAAACAAACAAACAAACAAAACAAAACAAAACAAAAAAACAGGGATTGAACCCAGGGTGCTTAAACACTGATTCACATTACCAGCCCTTTTTATTTTTTTTATTTTGAGGCAGACTACCTTTGAATTTTCAATTCTCCTGCCTCTGCCTCTTAAACCATGGGATTACAGGCATGGATTGCCAGGCAGATTATATTTGCCTTTTATATTATTGCAGATTGGTTTAGGATGAAATCTAGACTAGCAAAACTTCCTAAATTACTAAAGTATCCCTTTAACTTTTGCTACTACTCCCACCAACAACATCCTTTTTTAAAAAGCTGAATGATAAACCAGGTGTGGTGGTACATGCCTTATGTAATCCCAGGGACTTGGGAGGTTGAGAAAAAAGGACCATAAATTTGGTGCTGTTACTGCTGTTGACTGGTGACAAGTCCTTGCTTCCCCAATGTTGAAGTATAACAGCAGAGAAGCACGCTGAGGCAAGGTCAGAGTGGAAATTAGAAGTTTATTAAAGGACAGCAGAAAAGACTTCCCCCGAGGAAGAAGGGGTCCCAAGAGGTGGAATCCGTGGAAGTGCGGTTGTCTCCCATTTTTATAGTTCCTTCAGTGATGGAATGTAGGTGGGAAGGGCCGAAGGCCAAAGAAGTAATCTGGTCAGGAAGGACTTCTGAGTCAGCATCTTCAAGTTTGCTGGGGGCTGTTCATTAACACTTCTTTGGGATGGGCTCTGGACCTTGGGCTTTTCCCAAACTTCATTCCAAGAGTTGTTCAACTTTTCCCAGAATTCATTCTCAACATGGCCTCCATTTTGGATCTTACTTGATATTAGACCCAATTTACCTAACTACACTGACTACCTAATTTTAAATCTGGCTTCAATGCCAACCTCAGCATCCTAGTGAGACCCCCTACATCTTAAAAACCCTGTCTCCAAATAATTTTTAAAAACTAAAAAAAAAATTATTATATATGTATGTTTATATATTTGTGTGAATATCCACAGTTAAATATATGTGTGTATACATATTTTTATTCTGCCGTGAACATTTAGGTCACTTTTATGGAATGGCTATTCTGGATATTATTGTAATTGAGAAACTGATGTGACTCCATTTTTGAAAAACCAGCCTCTACCTCAGAGCAGAGCCTGTCCAAAGGGGGTTGGGGGGGATGATCCTAGTCCTTAGAAAACCCATTCCTAGACACACAGCTACCCTTCTGAGTCATTTGTCCATACCAGATGTCCTTGACTCAGCAAATGCAAGTTCCTGAAAAGACCAAAAGAATGCTTGAGGCCTAACTCAGACCACAGCAACCACTGATCAGCGTGAGACAGGGAAAATACCTGAAATACCAAGTGGCCTTCCCAGTAGTTTTGGTGATTGATTAGGCAACCCTGCAGGTTAGCTTATACACTCTTGCAACTCCTCAGGCCTAAACCAATCAGTTCAAATGTATCCATCACTTGAACTAACCAATCACCCTTACCCAACTTGTTCCTGCCAGTGAATGTGCTAATCAATGTTAAGAGTTGTTTGATTTTCCCTATGGTGTGAAACGATTTGCTGTGTGATGTTGTGATGCATAGAGTATCCCCTCAAAACCTATAAAACCTCACTGAAGTAAGGGCCAGCACTCACTCCTTGGGATGGTTGTGAATCCAGGCTCCAGCCTGCAATAAAGACTCTTGTGTGATTGCATCGGATTCGGCTCCTGGAGGACTACTGAGGTCCCATGAATCTGGCATTACACAATGAACTTGGTAGAGTATATATTTCTAAAGGTGTATTTCATCTTCTTTAATTACTGTAATGATTAGTACAACTTAAGTAGATTGGGGTATGTCTAGAAAATTGGTGTAGTGTTAGACCAGGATGCAAGAAAAGACCACTGACTCCAATTAAAATCAAATTAAAGCAAGCTATTAATTTGACCGTCCAGGCTGCCTCTCCCACCCAAAACCATGGGAACAAGACAGCAGCTGCAACTTTTCTGCAGCCCAGCTTTATAGCCCAGAAAGTTACACAAAGAGGGGTTACAGATAACAAAACCCTTGACAAGCAGAACACTAATGGTAGTTTACTTTTTTGCTGGCCCTGACATCAGAATTTATGAAGATCATTAGAGTCTCAGAAAGGGTCATTATCTGGCCAGGGAAGGCATCACTTAAGTTTCAAAGAGAGCTGCTATTTGGTCAGAGAGCCAGGCATGGGTGAGTTCAAGGCATGAGCAGGCATTCCAAGCAGGTTCAGAATTTGCAGTAATTTATAGTAAAGCCGAAATTATCTTTTCATGGCTTTGTGGCAAGATGGCTCCCAATTTTAAGAGAAAATCAGGTTGGATCTATCAGTAGAACACCTGTAAATGTGTCTATTACTGTTTTTCCAGAAGATTGGGTTGGAAATTAGTGGGGAAGACCTGTCATGAATGTGTAGTATCAACCAACAGGTTTTTGTTGAAAAAAAGGCAGAAGGGGATCCTGTCACTGGCTTGTGATCCAAGCTTCTTGAAAGGGTCCTTTTTTCTGATGTGTCAATTGTGTTCGGACAAACAACACACAATATGAAGGCTAGAGACAGGAAGCAAACCTCAGATCAGAAAACATTTCTTTATTCAGAATCAATTGGTGGAACCCTGGTGTGACTAATTTTGGGGACAAAAAAGGTGGTTCACTGAAGCAAGAATCTGGGTTATATAGGCTTTGTTTAGGATGGGACAGGAGAGCAGTACCTGGGGTTTATTGTATTGGGGTCCTGTTGATTCATTAGGATGGGAATGGAGGGCAATTCCTGTTGTCCATTGTATTGGGGTCTTGCTGAACCATTAGGTGAGACAGGAATGTGAATAGGAAATTTGCTGGGGCGTATTATATTGGTTTCAGGTGACCCATTAGGTGGGGGATCAGATGCCAGTCAGGTGGAGTTCATTTTCTGTTCCTTCCCTCTGGCTGAATACTGGGATTTTAAATGACAAAAGCTTAGGGAAAATGTGCTTGGACTTATTTTCCATGTCCTTTCACCTGTGAGCATCTGACTTCAGATTTTTTAACTTTTGACTGTGGGCTTGAACCTTTGGCCCCTCAAGTGTCTCTCTAGCCCTTATAGTCTCTTGGACTACAGCTGCTTTATTGACCTCCTTAAATTGCGAGGCTTCCAGTTGCTTGGACTGAACTGTTACAAGTTCCCCAGTTTTACCAGCCTGCAGGCAGAAGTTTGGGGAATTTTATCAAATAATGATGTGAATCAATCTAATAATCCCCTTCTATGTACACTTAGACATTTATATATTTTATTAATTTTATTTTTCTGAAAGACCCTGATATGCATATGCTCAGCAAAATATCTGAGTCATATAGTATATCTTGTTTTTATTTTTTGAAAAATACCCATATTGTTTTCCCTGATACTGTCGGTTTATATTCCTGACAAGTGAATCCAGGAGTCTGCTGTTCTGCACATCCTATGCAGTACACATAATCTACTATGATTTTGCTAACAGCCTTTTCCCCAGATGCTTGCCATTTCTCTAGATGATGCCCATTCTGACTAGAGGAAGATGAAATCACAATAGAGTTTTGATTTGCATTTCCCTGGTGGCTAAAGATGTTGAAATATTTTACATAACTGCTGGCCATTTGGACTTCTTTGAGAAGTTTCTGTTTATTTGCCAAATTAATGAATGGATAATTTGTTTTTATTTTCATGTTGAGATTTTAAAAATTCACCATATATTTATATATTAATCATTTGTCAGAGTAATAAATGCCAAAACATTCAGTATGTTGTCTCTTCATGCTGTTCATTTTTTTCCCCTTTGCCTTGCAGAAGCATTTTTATTTTGCTCCCATACTATTTGTTTTTGATATTATTTGCTGAGATATATGAGTTTTTTTGAGGAAAAGGCTGCCTACTCCTTAATGTTGTGGTGTTACCCTTAGATTTTATTCTAGCAATTTTTAAGTTTCTGGGATTAGCCTCAGGCCTTTGATACATTTTGGGTTGACATTTACAAATGGATACCCCTTTTTTCCAGTATAATTGGGTAAAGAGGATTTCTTCTCATCAATGTATATTTGGGAGCCTTTATCACTAATTAGATGAAACAAGGTTCATATGTCTGTGTAGCTCCTATTCTGTTTAATTTTTCTCTGTGTCTGTTTTGTTCCAGAACCACACTGGTTTTGTTATTATAGCTCTGTAGTATAAATTGAAGTCAGGTATTGTGAGGCCTTCAGTTTACAGAATTCCTTACTTTTCTGGGTCTTTTATTATTCCATGTAGATTTTAGGATTTTTTTCTAGTTATTGAATAATATGGGTATTTTGATGAAGATTGTATTGATTCTGTAGGTGGATTTAGTTAATCTGATGTCTTGATTTAATCTCCAGATGGCTTTAGTTTATTTAATGTTGTTAATATAGGTGGCTTTAGTTTATATGTAGATGACTTTAAGTTTTTTAGTAATTTTTAAATAATTTTTCTTGTAGAGATCTTTCCTTTCTTTGGTTAGACTTATTAGACTTGTTACTAAGCGTTCTTTTTTTTTTTTTTTTTTGTACTGGGGATTGAACTCAAAGACACTCAACCATTGAGCCTCATCCCTAACCCTATTTTATATTTTTTTTATTTAGAGATAGAGTCTCCCTGAGTTGCTTACTGTTGCTAAGGTTGGCTTTCAACTCCTGTGTCACGACCCCCTTGCCCGCAAGGAAGACGTGACTCAGGAATCTTCTTTCAGCAGTTTATTCAGGCCCTTGACATTTTCTAATAATTCTTCTAATCCCCGGAATAATAATTGGATGCCCCTCCCAGCCTTAATAAAGCACCTCGAACCCCAATGCGAAGCTGCCACGTGGACCCTTCTCACAGGGTGCTAGAGAACGACACGCCAACTTTCTCTGATAAGGAGTTGACAATACGCCAACTCTCTCTGATATGGAGTTGTCCTTCACAGACCACAGCGGAGCCAGCGCCATCATGTAATGGCGACCACAGTCCGCAGGAACGGCTCACCACAGCTCCCCCTTTTTGTTTCACTAAGACAATACAGGCGAGAGTAGAGGTCCTATCCCACTGTGCAGAAGTGGCTGCGTAGTATGGCCCAGCCCTAGGGGGCGCCTTCCCCAGATCTGACACCATATCAGCCGACGCCTTTTTTCGTGGGGCGGGGCGGAGACACGTCAAACCCGCATGCAATAGGACATGCTCCCCTTGAGGTCCCTCTTCTCAATGGATCACTCAAGTGCAGTGCCTTGCCTCGCATCCTGTATCGTGACAATGGTGAGTAAGAGGGAATAGCTGAGGTTGAACTGTGGCTGTCTAGAAGTACAACTACAAACAAATTGGCAGCACCCTGAAAGAAAGGCACGGACTTTAAAGTGATAGATAAAGACCAGTGTGGAAACTCTTCTGCGTGCAATGGCAACAAGACCTGCAGAGTGCAAGGGCTTTCCAGCACTAAAAGAAAGACAAAAGAAGGACATGTCAAACCCAGTGCAATGTTATAATAACTTGGGGTGCAACGACCATGTCAAAGACACTAGTGTAGAAACCCATCTGCGTGCAATGGTAGCAAGACCGGCAGAGTGCAAGGGCTTTCTGACACTAAGAGAATAACGAGGAAAGACATGTCAATCCCAGTGCAATGTTATAATAACTTGGGGTGCAATGACCATGTCAAAAGTTTATTGCTTAAGATGCGCAAGCCAGACTTGAGGTGAGTTGCCATTTTCTAAAGCTGCAAGAGCTTGTATGATCATAGCCTTATCGTGAGCACTACGAGCTTTAAGGCGACAGAGAAACCACAAACAGAGGAACATACCAAAACAACACAGTGCACCAAAAAGGCCTACTCCCACCCACTCCTTAAAAAAGGAAAAAGCAGAAGATATCCAATTGGTGAACTGACCCAGAGTCACGGGATCGACACGGGTACTATTCAAGACAGCTATCTGGGTTAGTTGAGACTGGATCATGTCTTTCGCTTCCATGGACCAATTCCCGGCCAGATATCCACCAATGATGTGGGAAGCATTCCTGGAATCATTAAATCTGACAGAGATTATACATAAATGTGCACGTTGGTCAATGTAGCCCAAAAGTACTAGGTCAGCCAATTCCTCTACCTGAGCTTGAAGAAAATCTATTCTTTGGTTGGTAGCTAAAATCCCTGACAAAATATGTTGATTAATCGCATTTTGCGATTCAAGTATAGTGGACGTTTGTTGAACAACTTGATTAATAGTGGCAGCAGTTTGTACTTGACTGGCCATGGCTACTCCGGCCGTAACTGCTGCAGCAGCAGAAGCCGCCACGGCTGTCACTATAGCTGCTGTGATTCCAAAATCTCTGCGGACTCTAAGTAGCTCTACAATAGGAAATTTATCTGGATCCGCAGTGACTGGGATTGGGACAAAAGTTGAAATTTTCATAATCACTGCTACAGTCCAAGAACCATTCCAACACTCAGATAAGAAACAGGTAATATGAGAACAATCCAGCATCCCTGATGAGGTGTTATTAGCTAAAAGGAACAGGAACAGGGATTGGATACAGACCATTGCAGGAGGCAATGTGGCACTATGTAACAGAGAGTTGAATGAAACAGATGTAAGCCTATTACCTCATTCACTCTCCTTAGTAGTGCCAGAAACATTAGCCAGCCAACTTTTGGCTCCTAGTAATTGAGCCAATGCAGAAATATCGGCTGAAGCCCCCTTCTCATTGGAAATGAGCCATTGAAACCAGGACCAACCTGTTCCTGTAGAGGAGTTGGCATTGTTGTTAAAGTTATAAACATATCTCTTAAGAGGGGGGGAAAAGGAGAAACCTTTAGCAACTTGATGTTTCTCCCAAGAATGATCCTGACAAGGCGTAAATGTTGGGGGAAAACCAAAATTAGGGGTACAGTAAGGAGAGGCCTTGAAATGAGTGGCATTGCAAGTACTATTAGAAGAAGGAGGCATTGGGATTAGTACCTCGGAGATAATAGCTAAAGTAGTTATGTTTAAAACAGAGCTAGTTGCGGGGGTCCCTGAGCCTGATTGCTTCCCTGAAACTACTTGGCTCAATACAGCACTGAGAATGCTCCCTGAGACTCGACTGGACCGCAATGGGTCCTCCCAGTTAGTCAAATTTTTGGTCTTAAGGCTAATACAATTAGTGTTCCCAAGGCTGAAACAAAAAACTCCTGTGAGATTAACTTGAGACTGATTAAAAATATTTTCCATGTCCCCTCTAGGAGAGGTACAAGGAGCAGACATTTTACATGAGGTAGAAAAAAGAGTGGGGAGGACACTAGAATTACTATGAACTGGCATTGGCATTGGCCATGCCCGTGCCACTGCCTACCACTGCATTGGTGTCATCTGTACCGTTGGCACCAGCATCAGAGCCAGAGCACTCATCAGAATGAAGCTCCTCATCATAGAACTGTTGTGGCACCTCCTGCTGCTGGTTAGTAGATCTCGAGACTCTTCTTGTCAGGCGTTCAGGGATCCACAGCGGCTCCGTGCGATCCTGGGGAAAAACACATACAGATCCTCGTGCCCATGTCAGCACGGGGTCAGGGCCGTTCCATTGGCCCGTAAGAACATCCTTCCACTTAACATAGCCAGTCACAGAGGGCTGAGGGGACACATGTCTATCGGCCGCAGAGCGGCCATGAATATCCAAATTCAAAAAATTAATGGTAAAAAGAGCTAAGGACAGGCGTTCTTTAGGAGTGTGGTCAACTCCTATTCCCCCTTTTTGTTTTTCTAAGGTTTCTTTTAAGGTGCGGTGGGCACGTTCAACAATGCCTTGCCCTTGAGGATTGTAAGGCAACCCATGAGCAAGGTGTACTCCCATAGTAGAACAAAAAGATGTAAACTGTCTGCCCGTATAAGCAGGTCCATTATCAGTCTTAAGGGATGCAGGTGCACCCCATGACGCCCATGCCTCTAAGCAATGAGTAATAACATTACGTGCCTTTTCTCCCGATAAAGCAGAAGCATGAATAATTCCAGAGTATGTGTCAATAGAAACATGTACATATTTGAGGTTACCAAAGTCAGGCACGTGAGTTACGTCCATTTGCCAGACAACCAATGGCTTCAATCCTCGTGGGTTTACACCATAAGTAGGAGGATGAAGAAATGCGACACAATGGGGACATTGTAGTACTATCTGACGAGCATCTGCTCTTGAGATGGAAAAACGTCTGCGCAGTGTCATAGCATTGACATGAAAGTTGTGATGAAACAATTTAGCTTCTTTTAAGGAGGAGGCCAAGCATTGACATGAAAGTTGTGATGAAACAATTTAGCTTCTTTTAAGGAGGAGGCCAAGCATACCAACTGGCTTCTAGTTGCCGAGTCAGCACAGGCATTACCTTGTGATAACGGGCCAGGAAGAGAGGTGTGAGCCCGAATGTGCATTGGATAGAAAGGGGCAGTACGGCTACGGATAAGCTGCTGAAGCTGATTAAAGTAAGTAGATACACTATGGGTGTCACTAATAGCTCCTACAGCCTCCAGAATTTTGAGCGCCTGCACCACATAGATGGAGTCCGAAATGAGATTGAAAGGAAAAGAACACTGTTTAAAAACTTCAATGACAATTTGTAGTTCTACCCATTGTGGATTTCCAGGAGCAAATTGATGCTGGACAGGGGGAGAGTCGTTAATCACATAAGCTCCCATTCCAGACTTAGAGCCATCAGTAAAAATGTTAACAGCCCCCGGAATTGGAGTGGGTGAAGTTACTTTAGGGAAAATGATAGGATGCTCTTTAACAAAATGGAGTAATGGATGAGAAGGGTAATGATTATCAATATCCCCTTGAAACGAGCAACATAGAATGGCCCAGTTGTCCAGAGTAGCACACAAAACATTAATTTGAGCTTTAGAATAGGGTATGATAAGAGAAGAAGATGCTTGTCCAAAAAATTGAATGCTCTGTTGAATCCCTCTAAGTGCTAACGCTGCAACAGCATCAGGATAGTATTCCAAAGATTTTCCTGGGGATACATGTGGGTGGATCCATAGTAAAGGCCCATCTTGCCACAGTACTCCAGTAGGCTGCCGCATAGTGGCAAGCACACATAACTGGAAAGGTTTATCACTCTGGAGCCTGCATAGAGTAGCATGTTGTATAGCTTCTTCTACTTTTATAAGGGCCGCTCTGGCCTCTTTAGTGAGGGTACGAGGGGAAGTAAGATCTGGATCACCCTTAAGAATAGCATACAAAGGCTGGAGCACGATATTAGGAATATGTAAATAACCTCTTATCCAATTAATATCTCCCAACAGTTTTTGAAAATCATTTAGAGTTTGGAGATCTTGAGTTTTTATAGTAACCTTTTGTGGTTTTAACATGTCATATCCAATCGTCGCTCCCAAATACTTAATAGAATCCCCTGTTTGAACCTTTTCAGGTGCAATATGTAATCCATACTGAGCTAACAACTTCACCAGGTCTTTATAGGCATCATTAACTGACTGTTGTAATTTGGCTGCCAATAATACATCATCCATATAATGAATAATCTTGATGGAAGGATATTTTTGTCTGAGAGGTGCGAGTGCCTTCCCTACATACATCTGACAAATCGTAGGACTGTTAGACATTCCCTGTGGTAAAACGACCCACTCAAACCTTTGATCTGGTTCCTCGTGATTACACGAGGGAAGGGTGAAGGCAAAACGCTGTGAGTCTTTAGGATGCAAAGGAATAGAAAAGAAACAGTAGCAAATCTCCCTTGTCCCAAAAGCATTTTTTTGTCCCAATGGGGGTATCCTGTTGCATGATTTTGGGCGGCCTGCTCTGCTGCGCCCTCTAGCACGAATGCTCTCCAGTCTAAATATTTGCCTGGGGAGACACAAGCCCGAACGAGGCTAGCCCAATCAGAGGGAGTCATGCAGTATCTAGACAGATTTTCCACCTGAGTTAGTGTAAAAGCGGCATCGACCCCATAAGTGCGCACAGACTTCACCAGGGTCTTTACAATTTTGAAATCTAAAAGCTCATGAAATCTTTCCCTATTATCATCCTGAAAAACTGGATAAGCAAGACCCATCTCAGCGTTAACAGCCCTCCATGTTTGGGCGTGGAAACTTCGTCCCAAAACACCCCCGCCATACGGAGGCGGATCGGGGAGGCTGTCCGTTCTTGAGCCCTTGCTTATCTCTGTTCCCTGTACCTAAACTCCCTAGCTGCCGAGACAGCGTCTCCAGCTCCTCCTCTTCATTATCTTCTACCTCTGACCCATTTTCGCATGGGGGCGTGCGCAGCACACTGAGATCTGGATACAGTCTCCTCCTGTTCTCCAAGCCCCGCACACTCCCCTCTTCCTGAGACACTTCACTCTCTGCCGTTTCTGACTTTTCTTCATGCAATTGTTCTAAAACCTCTTGCCCTTTAACAAGCGCTTCCTGGCATCTGCCATCTGTAAGGCAACTACGGACCATCTTCCAGAGGGGTATCACCCCGCCCTCTAACATGCCCTGCTCACGAGCAAAATCAAGGTCTTTGCCTAATTTATCCCAGCTGGGTGTAGTGAGGCTGCCTGAAAATGCAAACCACGGTGCAGCTGTATCTACCCTCTGTAAAAATCTCTCTAAGGTACTGCGTTTCACCTTCAGTCCCTTGGAACGTAAAAGGCCATCTAGGGCCAGAAGAAGTGGACTTGAAGTCACAGCACCCATGACGCAACACAAGAAAACACAGGAAACGAAAGTGAAAGTACACAAAAACAAAACGAAAATACACAGAAAACAAAAACGAAAATACAGAGTGCAATTGCTATGAGATGTAACACCCTCTCTTTATTTACAGAGGAGCAGGTACCTTTTAACGCTCCCTCTTTATGTATAGAGGAGCCTCCGCTTTTTAACAGCGGGTCCCACCTTACCTGGGACTTACCAGCGCGCCTCCCTGACTGCTGCAAGTTCTGGTTCCTGGTGTTTTCTTTTTTCTTCTTTTCTCCCGGGTCTCGGCACCACTTGTCACAACCCCCTTGCCCGCAAGGAAGACGTGACTCAGGAATCTTCTTTCAGCAGTTTATTCAGGCCCTTGACATTTTCTAATAATTCTTCTAATCCCCGGAATAATAATTGGATGCCCCTCCCAGCCTTAATAAAGCACCTCGAACCCCAATGCGAAGCTGCCACGTGGACCCTTCTCACAGGGTGCTAGAGAATGACAGGCCAACTTTCTCTGATAAGGAGTTGACAATACGCCAACTCTCTCTGATATGGAGTTGTCCTTCACAGACCACAGCGGAGCCAGCGCCATCATGTAATGGCGGACCACAGTCCGCAGGAACGGCTCCCCACACTCCTGATCCTCCTGTCTCAGCCTCCGTGTGGCAACGTGACTGGCTTACTAAGAATTTTTGTGTTATTTGGAATAAAATGAGTTTTCTGATTTCTTTCCCAATGAATTCATGATTGTGGGCAAAAGCTATTGGTTTTTATATCTTGATTTATTTATTATGCAACTTTGCTGAATTTGTTTATCATCACTAGAAATCTTCTGGTGGAACTTTTAGTATTTTTTAAGTTCAGAATTATATCATCTACAAACAGCGATAATTTGACTCCTTCCTTTTCTATTTGTAACCCTTTCATTTCTGCCTCTTGCCAAATGCTTCAACTAAAATTGGAGTATTATTGTATAGGAATAGTGGCAGTGGACATCCTTCTATTGTTTCTCATTTAGAAGAAATGCATTCAGCTCTTCCCTATTCAGTGGGATGTTGGCTTTAGGTTTGTCATATATAGACTTTCTATTGATTTGTGTTTATTGCATTTCTGTAATAAAAACAACTTTTATCATGTTTTTGAATTTCATTTGAATTGCTATTATATTGAGGGAGTTTTCCTGTAAGTTCATCAGTTATATTGGTGTGTCATTTTCTTTCATCAGAGAAGTGTTCTTGTTGGGATTTTTATTTTTATTAAGTAATACTGGGGATTGAACCCAGAACAATTCTAACACTAAGCTAGAATCCCAGTTCTTTTTATTTTATTTGAGAAAAGGTCTTGCTAAGTTACTGAGGCTGGTCTTGAACTTGTGATCCTCCTGGCTCAACCTCCCCAAATTTTGGATCATGTAGGTGTGTGCAACACAGCTGGGCTTTGACTGGTTTTTAATATCATGGTGATACTGGCTTCATAGAATAAATTTGGGACAGTTTTTATTGTTCTATATCAAGGAAGAACTTGAGAAGCATTGTGTTAATTTCTCCTGATTATCTGATAGAATTCAGTATTGACTTTGCTTGTCCAGGAATTTTTGTGTTGGAAGGCTTGATATTAGTGCTTCTGGTATATTGCTTTTTATTGTTATTTTAGATTTTCATTATCCACTTTGTTCATTTTGGGTAGGTCATAGGTATCTAGAAATTTAACCATTTCTTTTAGATTTTCCAATTATTAGAATATGAGTTTTCAAAATAGTTCCCTGATAATCCTCTAAATTGCATTGGTTTATGTGATAATGTGATCTCTTTCATCTCTAATTTTATGAATTTGAGTTTTCCTTTTTCTTTGAGTTGTTTATCTAAGAGTTTATTCATTTTGTTTATTGTTTCAAAGAACCAACTATTTTTTTCATTAATCCTTTGTATTCTTTTATTCTTTATTAATTATATCTCTGATTCTTATTCTTTTGTTTTGCTCATCTGGAGAATAATTTGTTGTTGTTTTTATAAGACTGGGAGATTGACTTCTAGATTATTTGATTTGAATCTTTCTAGTATTTTATTTAGGAACACACAACTTCATTTTCCTTTTAGAACTGCCTTTAGAGTATCCCAGAAATTCTGGTACATTGTATTTCTGTTGTTTGATTCTGAGATTTTTAAAATTTCTCTGCTGATTTTTATGACATACACTTAAAAGTGTGTGATTCAATCTCCATGATTGTATACTAGCTTCAATTTTTCTTGTTGTGGATTTTAGGCTGTAATTATCTGATAAGCTATAAGGCATTGGTTCCACATTTTTCTTTTTGTTAGGACTTTATTTATGGTCATAAATATGGTCTATTTTGGAGAGAATTCCATGAGCAGGTGAAAATAAAGTATGATACTCAAAATATCTTATAGATCCTTATTATTTCTATTTTATCTATAGTATGATTGAATGCAAGCCATTTGTTTTCTTTAAAGTTAGGGCTGGTTTTGTAATTGAAAGGTAGATATGGTCATGTTAAATCAGTTTCATATGATTGTAAGGAAGGCAAATGGATACAGAAGTGAAGTGCAGAGGCAAAAGCAAAAACTGCTCATCTTAGCTGCCAGCTTTATTTATATCAATAGATTACTTTAGGTCATTGACTTCATTAGTACATATTGTTCATTGTGTTACTAGTCAGGTTACAGACTTAGCAACATTATATGCAGCTCATTTTTCAGTTACATAATAAGTTGCAATGTGCAATGTTAGGAGTTTTGTGTAGCTCTCAAGAAAATCCATTGTATCAAATTACTGTTATGTTGACAGGTTTAGGCTCAGTGAAACGTTGTGGTGAGATCCTTTATTTCTTGGGGCTGTGTGCCTGAGATCAAGGTCAAGGCTGATAGACTAGCACAGAGCCTCCTCATAAAGGATATTACCATAGCAGCTAGGCATTGCACATGTATTAGTTATCTGACTAGTTCCAGGGAGTAACTGCAGAGCATTTTAAGGGTTGGAAACAAGGTGCTTGTTATCCCCCAGGAGTTTGCTCACCCGAGGAATGCTTTTCTGTATATTTTCATGGTCAGAATCCCTACATATGATCATAGTGAACTTGGAACAAAACTGTGGAAAACCTGTGGGAGTTGGATTTTGAAATAGTGAAGTTGGTAATAAAATGATCAGATGACTGTCTAAATTGGATTTTGTCATGAGCATATATCTATAATATTCATAAGGACAATCTAAAAGTAACATGTTAGATATCTTCTTCATGTTCTACTTATTAGTAACTTTCATTTTTCTGTTATTTATTGTCAATGTGGCTCATTTCTCATGCAGGTGACTGGCCCTTTTGTACAGTTGCTTCTGTATTAGTACAGGAATATCAGATGTAGGTTTTTGTTTATTTTTCCCAGCACAATCTTGTGTCTAAAACATGGTTTGATTTTGGGTTAGATACACAGGCAATTATAAAAAAACATGTGTAAAATAGTACAAGATTGTGGTTGACCACATGGGATTCTTAGCATGTGTAATGAAAATAACTCATAATAAGAATAATAATGATGATGATTATACTAATAGAATATTACTTAATATATGAAAAAATGTCATTTTAACAATAATGATGATATAAAACAGTAAAACAATGAATATGAGAAAGAGTGACAATAGATGATTTAAAAAAAATTTTTTTTAAAAGAGATTAGACAGAGAGAGAGAGAATTTTTAATATTTATTTTTTAGTTCTCGGCGGACACAACATCTTTGTTTGTATGTGGTGCTGAGGATCGAACTCGGGTCGCATGCATGCCAGGCGAGCGCACTACTGCTTGAGCCACATCCCCAGCCCAGACAATAGATGATTTAACAGAAAGAAATAATCAAGATTAGAAATACACCTTTGTGCTGGAGATGTGTCTCAGTGGTACAGAAGTTGCCTTGCTTGTGCAGGAATCCAGGTTTAATTCCCACTACTACAAAAAGAAAAAATTTTTTTAAGAATTTTTTTATTACAGTATTATAGTTATATGTATTAATTAGGTTTATTTTGAAAAAATAATACATGGTTCAACTTGATTTGCTCCTTTCAATTCTCATTACCTTCTTTTATCTCCATCCTCCCTCCCAATATTCTCCTTCCTCTACTAATCATCCTTTCACATATTTATTTATTATCAATTGGTGCTCTCTACATATACATAAAGGTGTAATTTATGGTGTTAAGTTTATATATGCACATAATATTGTTTTGTTAAAATTCTTCTCCTTAAAATGGCTACCCATCCTCTCGCTCTGTCCTCAGGGGCGAGCAGTTTACCTTATCACTTACCCTCAGTCGATCCCCGTATAGGCCACCAAATGCTGCAGTCTGGCTGGGCACAATTCAGGAGCCACTTGTCAAGCAGAAACAAACTTTATTTTTAGAACACACACAACACACCACACAGCTCCTCATGAAAACCCTCAGAGCCCAACTGCCACCACCGCCTTCCCACAAGCCTCTCAACCTCCCCAACTCCTCCTGCTCTTAAGGCCAATTGGCTGGGTCACATGGGTGAAGCCAAAAAAAGTCCCCCAATGAGCAGCTCTGTGGTCTGAAAGGGCGGGGAAACAGCCCAATAAGCATCACCGTAGAGGAGCCAATCAGTTGGCAGCTAGAAGTTTGCTGGGGCCACTGTGAGTCAATCATCAGCTGGCAGCTGGAAGTTTTCTGGCAGCTGGAAGTTTTCTGGCAGCTGGAAGTTTTCTGGCAGCTGGAAGTTTTCTGGCAGCTGGAAGTTTGCTGGAGCCCCTTCGGCTGTGGCTCTCAACAGAGGACTTGAGAGATATTGACGCTTCAAAAGAGGAGGACATGACAGGTGAGTGAGCCATTAAAAGAGGAGGACTTGAGAGGTGAGTGATAGTCAAGAGAGGAGGACTTGACAGATAATGAGACTTCAGGACATAAAGACTTGACAGATAGGGAGCGTTCAAGAGACGAGGACATGACAGATAGTAAGCCTTCAGGAGAGGAGGACTTGACAGATAGTGAACCTTCAGGAGAGGAAGATTTTACAGGTGAGTTAGCCGTCAGGAGAGGAGGAATTGATAGATAGTGAGCTGTGAGGAGATGAGGACCTGACAGAAAGTGAGCCATCAGGAGAGGAGGACTTGACAGATAGTGAGCCTTCAGGAGAGGAGGACTTGACAGATAGTGAGCCTTCAGGAGAGGAGGACTTGACAGATAGTGGACCTTCAGGAGAGGAGGACTTGACAGATAGTGAGCCTTCAGGAGAGGAGGACTTGACAGATAGTGAACCTTCAGGAGAGGAGGACTTGACAGATAGTGAGCCTTCAGGAGAGGAGGACTTGACAGATAGTGGGCCTTCAGGAGAGGAGGACTTGACAGATAGTGAGCCTTCAGGAGAGGAGGACTTGACATATAGTGGGCCTTCAGGAGAGGAGGACTTGACAGATAGTGGGCCTTCAGGAGAGGAGGACTTGACAGATAGTGAGCCTTCAGGAGAGGAGGACTTGACAGATAGTGAGCCTTCAGGAGAGGAGGACTTGACAGATAGTGGGCCTTCAGGAGAGGAGGACTTGACAGATAGTGGGCCTTCAGGAGAGGAGGACTTGACAGATAGTGGGCCTTCAGGAGAGGAGGACTTGACAGATAGTGAGCCTTCAGGAGAGGAGGACTTGACAGATAGTGGGCCTTCAGGAGAGGAGGACTTGACAGATAGTGAGCCTTCAGGAGAGGAGGACTTGACAGATAGTGAGCCTTCAGGAGAGGAGGACTTGACAGATAGTGGGCCTTCAGGAGAGGAGGACTTGACAGATAGTGGACCTTCAGGAGAGGAGGACTTGACAGATAGTGGACCTTCAGGAGAGGAGGACTTGACGGATAGTGGGCCTTCAGGAGAGGAGGACTTGACAGATAGTGAACCTTCAGGGGAGGAGGACTTGACAGATAGTGAACCTTCAGGGGAGGAGGACTTGACAGATAGTGAGCCTTCAGGAGAGGAGGACTTGACAGATAGTGAACCTTCAGGGGAGGAGGACTTGACATATAGTGGGCCTTCAGGAGAGGAGGACTTGACAGATAGTGAACCTTCAGGAGAGGAGGACTTGACAGATAGTGAACCTTCAGGAGAGGAGGACTTGACAGATAGTGGGCCTTCAGGAGAGGAGGACTTGACAGATAGTGGGCCTTCAGGAGAGGAGGACATGACAGATAGTGGACCTTCAGGAGAGGAGGACTTGACAGATAGTGGGCCTTCAGGAGAGGAGGACTTGACAGATAGTGGGCCTTCAGGAGAGGAGGACTTGACAGATAGTGGGCCTTCAGGAGAGGAGGACTTGACAGATAGTGGGCCTTCAGGAGAGGAGGACTTGACAGATAGTGAGCCTTCAGGAGAGGAGGACTTGACAGATAGTGAACCTTCAGGAGAGGAGGACTTGACGGATAGTGAACCTTCAGGAGAGGAGGACTTGACAGATAGTGGGCCTTCAGGAGAGGAGGACTTGACAGATAGTGGGCCTTCAGGAGAGGAGGACTTGACAGATAGTGGGCCTTCAGGAGAGGAGGACTTGACAGATAGTGGGCCTTCAGGAGAGGAGGACTTGACAGATAGTGGGCCTTCAGGAGAGGAGGACTTGACAGATAGTGAACCTTCAGGAGAGGAGGACTTGACGGATAGTGGGCCTTCAGGAGAGGAGGACTTGACAGATAGTGGACCTTCAGGAGAGGAGGACTTGACAGATAGTGGACCTTCAGGAGAGGAGGACTTGACAGATAGTGAACCTTCAGGGGAGGAGGACTTGACAGATAGTGGACCTTCAGGAGAGGAGGACTTGACAGATAGTGAACCTTCAGGGGAGGAGGACTTGACAGATAGTGAACCTTCAGGGGAGGAGGACCTGACAGATAGTGGACCTTCAGGAGAGGAGGACTTGACAGATAGTGGACCTTCAGGAGAGGAGGACTTGACAGATAGTGGGCCTTCAGGAGAGGAGGACTTGACAGATAGTGGGCCTTCAGGAGAGGAGGACTTGACAGATAGTGGGCCTTCAGGAGAGGAGGACTTGACAGATAGTGAACCTTCAGGAGAGGAGGACTTGACAGATAGTGGGCCTTCAGGAGAGGAGGACTTGACAGATAGTGGGCCTTCAGGAGAGGAGGACTTGACAGATAGTGGGCCTTCAGGAGAGGAGGACTTGACAGATAGTGAGCCTTCAGGAGAGGAGGATTGACAGATAGTGGGCCTTCAGGGGAGGAGGACTTGACAGATAGTGGGCCTTCAGGAGAGGAGGACTTGACAGATAGTGGGCCTTCAGGAGAGGAGGACATGACAGATAGTGGGCCTTCAGGAGAGGAGGACTTGACAGATAGTGGGCCTTCAGGAGAGGAGGATTTGACAGATAGTGGGCCTTCAGGAGAGGAGGACTTGACAGATAGTGAACCTTCAGGGGAGGAGGACTTGACAGATAGTGAACCTTCAGGAGAGGAGGACTTGACAGATAGTGGGCCTTCAGGAGAGGAGGACTTGACAGATAGTGGGCCTTCAGGAGAGGAGGACTTGACAGATAGTGGGCCTTCAGGAGAGGAGGACTTGACAGATAGTGGGCCTTCAGGAGAGGAGGACATGACAGATAGTGGACCTTCAGGAGAGGAGTACTTGACAGATAGTGGGCCTTCAGGAGAGGAGGACTTGACAGATAGTGGGCCTTCAGGAGAGGAGGACTTGACAGATAGTGAACCTTCAGGAGAGGAGGACTTGACAGATAGTGGGCCTTCAGGAGAGGAGGACTTGACAGATAGTGAACCTTCAGGGGAGGAGGACTTGACAGATAGTGAACCTTCAGGAGAGGAGGACTTGACAGATAGTGGGCCTTCAGGAGAGGAGGACTTGACAGATAGTGGGCCTTCAGGAGAGGAGGACTTGACAGATAGTGGACCTTCAGGAGAGGAGGACTTGACAGATAGTGGGCCTTCAGGAGAGGAGGACTTGACAGATAGTGGGCCTTCAGGAGAGGAGGACTTGACAGATAGTGGGCCTTCAGGAGAGGAGGACTTGACAGATAGTGGGCCTTCAGGAGAGGAGGACTTGACAGATAGTGGGCCTTCAGGAGAGGAGGACTTGACAGATAGTGGGCCTTCAGGAGAGGAGGACTTGACAGATAGTGGGCCTTCAGGAGAGGAGGACTTGACAGATAGTGGGCCTTCAGGAGAGGAGGACTTGACAGATAGTGGGCCTTCAGGAGAGGAGGACTTGACAGATAGTGGGCCTTCAGGAGAGGAGGACTTGACAGATAGTGGGCCTTCAGGAGAGGAGGACTTGACAGACAGTGGGCCTTCAGGAGAGGAGGACTTGACAGATAGTGGGCCTTCAGGAGAGGAGGACTTGACAGATAGTGAACCTTCAGGGGAGGAGGACTTGACATATAGTGGGCCTTCAGGAGAGGAGGACTTGACAGATAGTGAACCTTCAGGAGAGGAGGACTTGACAGATAGTGAGCCTTCAGGAGAGGAGGACTTGACAGATAGTGGGCCTTCAGGAGAGGAGGACTTGACAGATAGTGGGCCTTCAGGAGAGGAGGACATGACAGATAGTGAACCTTCAGGGGAGGAGGACTTGACAGATAGTGAACCTTCAGGGGAGGAGGACCTGACAGATAGTGGGCCTTCAGGAGAGGAGGACTTGACAGATAGTGGGCCTTCAGGAGAGGAGGACTTGACAGATAGTGGGCCTTCAGGAGAGGAGGACTTGACAGATAGTGGGCCTTCAGGAGAGGAGGACTTGACAGATAGTGGGCCTTCAGGAGAGGAGGACTTGACAGATAGTGGGCCTTCAGGAGAGGAGGACTTGACAGATAGTGGGCCTTCAGGAGAGGAGGACTTGACAGATAGTGGGCCTTCAGGAGAGGAGGACTTGACAGATAGTGGGCCTTCAGGAGAGGAGGACTTGACAGATAGTGGGCCTTCAGGAGAGGAGGACTTGACACATAGTGGGCCTTCAGGAGAGGAGGACTTGACAGATAGTGGGCCTTCAGGAGAGGAGGACTTGACAGATAGTGGGCCTTCAGGAGAGGAGGACTTGACAGATAGTGGGCCTTCAGGAGAGGAGGACTTGACAGATAGTGAGCCTTCAGGAGAGGAGGACCTGACAGATAGTGGGCCTTCAGGAGAGGAGGACTTGACAGATAGTGGGCCTTCAGGAGAGGAGGACTTGACAGATAGTGAACCTTCAGGAGAGGAGGACTTGACGGATAGTGGACCTTCAGGAGAGGAGGACTTGACAGATAGTGGGCCTTCAGGAGAGGAGGACTTGACGGATAGTGGGCCTTCAGGAGAGGAGGACTTGACAGATAGTGGGCCTTCAGGAGAGGAGGACTTGACAGATAGTGGGCCTTCAGGAGAGGAGGACTTGACAGATAGTGGGCCTTCAGGAGAGGAGGACTTGACAGATAGTGGGCCTTCAGGAGAGGAGGACTTGACAGATAGTGGGCCTTCAGGAGAGGAGGACTTGACAGATAGTGGGCCTTC
This sequence comes from Ictidomys tridecemlineatus, assembly GCF_052094955.1. Taxonomy (NCBI): domain Eukaryota; kingdom Metazoa; phylum Chordata; class Mammalia; order Rodentia; family Sciuridae; genus Ictidomys; species Ictidomys tridecemlineatus. The sequence continues at coordinate 133,097,654 of NC_135487.1, read as the reverse complement.
AGGAGAGGAGGACTTGACAGATAGTGGGCCTTCAGGAGAGGAGGACTTGACAGATAGTGGGCCTTCAGGAGAGGAGGACTTGACAGATAGTGGGCCTTCAGGAGAGGAGGACTTGACAGATAGTGGGCCTTCAGGAGAGGAGGACTTGACGGATAGTGGGCCTTCAGGAGAGGAGGACTTGACGGATAGTGGGCCTTCAGGAGAGGAGGACTTGACGGATAGTGGACCTTCAGGAGAGGAGGACTTGATGGATAGTGGGCCTTCAGGAGAGGAGGACTTGACAGATAGTGGGCCTTCAGGAGAGGAGGACTTGACAGTAGTGGGCCTTCAGGAGAGGAGGACTTGACAGATAGTGGGCCTTCAGGAGAGGAGGACTTGACAGATAGTGGACCTTCAGGAGAGGAGGACTTGACAGTAGTGGGCCTTCAGGAGAGGAGGACTTGACAGATAGTGGGCCTTCAGGAGAGGAGGACTTGACAGATAGTGGGCCTTCAGGAGAGGAGGACTTGACAGATAGTGGGCCTTCAGGAGAGGAGGACTTGACAGATAGTGGGCCTTCAGGAGAGGAGGACTTGACAGATAGTGGGCCTTCAGGAGAGGAGGACTTGACAGATAGTGGGCCTTCAGGAGAGGAGGACTTGACAGATAGTGGGCCTTCAGGAGAGGAGGACTTGACAGGTGAATGAACCATCAAGAGTAGGAGAATGCTCTTGTAAGGTAAGAAGTATCCTGTGAATGATTAACTCCAGAAGAGATAAAATCCAAGAGAAAGTGCCACAAGGGAAACTCCAGGAGGCACACAAAAATGCATAAAGAGGTCACACACAATTCTGGGGTTGGGAGGGGTCCAGGATTTAATGGTGTTGGAACTTGTTGTTCCCAACCAGGAACATTTATCACTCAACACGAGTTGTAGATACCGTCCAGCAGCATCCCTGTATCACCTGGGTGCCTCAGAATCCATGCAGGTTTCATGTCCCCATCCCCATGTACAGAACCAGAATCTCCATTTTACCAAGTTGGAGAATCGTGGTTCTGATAACTGATAGAGAGCAGATCCAGATTTGATCCCTTTGCATATCTGCACACACCTTGAACTGAGTAAGCATTTGCTGAATGAAGGGTACAGTAATTCTCTTCACTGTATTTCCAACGGGATAGGCCTTATGGACTCATCTTCTTGCTATTGATCATAAACAGTTTAAGGGAAGAAGGTGCAATTTTACCATAACCACTTGCTCACCCCTTCAAATTCCTGATTGCCTGGTCTATCCTTTGGGTTATCCTTACTTTTTCCCTCTCACTCCCAATTCCTTTAGTCCTTCCCCCGGGACTCAGATTAATTCTGCTTCTGTTCTCTAGGAAAAAAAGCAGCAAGGTGATTAGCTGACTGAGGAGAGGAGACAGAGTGTTTGAGGTTTGAGCAGGTAGGAGGTGTGAGATAATCAACAAGAAGAGAAGGAGAGAGAGTTGACTAGAAAACGCAGTGTGTGTGGCAGATGTACTGCAGGTCTAAGTGTGGTGCTTAGGAGTGAAGCAAGCCAGTCCACCATAGTGGTGGGGTTGTCATCGTAATCAGGTAAAGTTCATCCAACCAGACATGGAGAGTGCAGGTGGGACTGCCATGTTGGGCCATGGACTTTAAACCAGCTGGGCTGGGAATTGAAGAGCAGATGAGGGAGGTCTCATGGGAGTCAACGTACAGAGTGAATGAACCGAGTGGGTCAGCAGAGGTTTGGAGAGGAAGATGTGTGACAGTGAAATTTCAGTGGTGTTCAGTTATCTGCATTGACTGTCTTTTTTTTTTTTTAATATTTATTTTTCAGTATTTGGCGGAACAGCATCTTTGTCTGTATGTGGTGCTGAGGATCGAACCCGGGCCGCATGCATGCCAGGCAAGCGCGCTACCACTTGAGCCACATCCCCAGCCCAAGCATTGACTGTCTTAGTTATGACCCTCGGTGCAGGCAGGTGACGTGAGATGGATCATAAAATCGTCAGAGTAAGATCATAGAACTGGAAAACGAGATGGCAGAGAGTATTAGAGGCCCACCTCAACATCCGTTTCCTCTTCTCTTTCAATAACCTAGGTATAATAACTTTGGTGTGATAAAAGCACAAAAACCTTGGTATGTTGCCTTTCTGTATAAAGACACATCTCTTAGCTTCCCTGGTAGCTCTCTTCCAGTTAGATCTAAGTGGAAATTTTATATGGAACTTCTGTTAAATCTCCTTAAGAGAAAGGGTGTGCCCTGACATTTCTCCTTCCTTCTATGTAGGATGTTCATAGAATGGCTAGAATCCAGCAGTCACCTTGGATTGTGAGGTAGCTGAGAATAATAGAGCAGAAAACAAACTACAGAGCTGTTATATATCAGGACTGTCTACCTCTGGACTTTTTTATGTGAGAATAAATAAACTTCAGTCTAGTTTAAATCATTGTTTGGAGTTTTTCTACTATATATGACCAAATCTAATCCTAATTAATATATTGGATAGGTGAAAGTACTACCTAGATACTAAACTGCAGGAGTAGTTATGTTCATAGAGAAAGGCACAAAGCTTGATACTAAAATATTTACAGAATGAAGGGGAGTGAATGGGTCTGAAAATATCTACAACCAGGAAAGATGGTGGCCAGTACTTCAGTGGAGTAGGAGGACTCGAGAAAGGAAAGAGAAACAGTGATGAGGATTGAAGAAGACACACTTTCTTTATATTAAGATCCTGACTTTTAAAAAGATGTATTTGTGTAAATAAGTTACAGACAGATGTGTTTCAAACCACAACAGGCGGTTAGATACCGTACTGCCACCCCCACGACAGCTGAATTTAAGGTCTGAATTTCCAGGGACCCAAATGAAACACAGACACACACTTTACCTTTAAACAAGCTTCAGGACGGCTCCTCCACTCTCGGCCAAGGGAAGAGCGAGGGGTAGTCACGAGAGGCTGGCAGGGGAGAGAACACGGTCCAAAGTGGGCATTTATTGGGAGAACCCTCATTCTTAGAAAGTTCCATCCAAAAAAGGTAAGAAGGGGCAGGGTTACCAGGGACAGGTGAGTGTCATTGGACCCAAGGGCTGTAGGGTGATGCCTATGTCTGAAGATACGTCCTCAAATTTCCAGGACTGGGGCAAAGTCCAAGTCACGATGAGAAGCAGTGATGATCAAAGCCTCTGCACTCCAGGACGGAGACACGAGTCATTCAGAGGCTGCCCCACCACGCTGACTCAGATCAGTGCTCTATTCCAGAATATCTTCTGAAAGAACATGTTTGCCCCACAGATATTTCAAAATGTTAAGCACCCTGATCTCCTTAATCATGTTTTCTAAAAGTGATATTCACTATTTTTTAAAAAATACCTTTATTTAATTTATTTATATGTGGTGCTGAGGATCAAACCCAGTGCTTCACACGTGCTGGGTGAGCACTCTGCCACTGAGCTACAACCCTAGTCCCCCATTGTTTAAATTTTTAAAATCCCAACCACTTTTATCTCCCATGTTACATATATTCATTCAATTAATTAATCTATGGAGGCTTCACTGGGTTCCAGGCACTATACTAGGCACTGGGAACACATAAATTAACTGCAAAGAAATCTGCCTCCCAAGAACTTATTAGTTCAAAGAGGAATCATGTGAGAGAACCACTTGTTACCACAGAGTTTGGTATTTAACAAATACCAACAGGTGTGATATTAACAGGTGTGTTAAAAGCACAGAGGAGCCCAGTATTTCATATTGGGGATCAGGAAGCTCTTCATGGAAGAGTTAACTGATGAACTGAATCTTGAAGATGATGGGGGTGTTATTTAGCTGAAGAATTTATTGAAATTACAACAAAAGAATACACTGAAGCATGAAAAATCATGCACTTTGGGAAATTTCAAGTAGGTAGCCTAGAGAGTGTTTATTACTATGTTAAGGTTAGCCAAAGTAACAAGGCAGGCTCAATATGAAGTAACATTACCTTACTTCTGTACGTAGCTGCCCTTAATATAAATCTTGCTTGTCGGGACTACTGGCTTCATGTTCTCAGATACAAGAAAACTTATCTAAGTGAATCGAAGAAATTGTCTTTGGACTTCGTATCACCATTTCTCAGTCAATACAATCACAGTTAATACTTACTCAGCAATGGAGGTGAAATTTGCTGTTGTAAGTTATGTTTTATTAAGTCAACTTAATTTGAGAGTAATCGGGTAAACATAGTAATGTAGATGAATGTATAGCCAATGTTGTTGTTCTGCTAAGAAAATTCCACTAGACTGTAGCTCTAGGTCAAATCCTGAATCAAATGAATACATTTCTTTTTTTTTTCAAGTAATTTTTAAAATTTTAAAATAGTTTTTGATTTGGGGCAAGGGTTGTAACTCAGTGGTAGAGCACTTGCCTGGCATGCATGAGGCCCTGGGTTTGATCCTCAGCACCACATAAAAATAAATAAATAGAATAAAGGTATTGTGTCCAACTACAACTAAAAAATAAGTATTTTTTAAAACTAATTTTTTTTTAGTTGTAGATGGACACAATGTCTTTATTTTTATGTGGTGCTCAGGATTGAACTCAGAGCCTTGCACATGCTAGGTGAGCACTCTACCACTGAGCCACAACCCCAGCCCCCCAGAAATAGTTTTTAAGAAAGTTTGCAAAAATATTAAGAGTTCTTGAATACACCCACCTGGTTTTCCTTACTGTTGACACATTATTATGTCCATTTGTCACAATCATAAACCAACACTGACTTGTTATTATGGACCATAATGCTACTTTACTTACTCCCCAAGTTTTACTTCCTACCCTCTCTTCATTCCAGAACACTCCATTCCATTTAGATGACAGGCCCCCTTAGGCTCCTCTATACTGTGCTCAGAACTGCCTTGTTTCTGATGACCTGGACAGTGTTGAGGTGCTCAGGCAGTCTGCAGAATGTTCCTCAACTTGAGATTGTTGGTGCTTTTCTCATGGTTGAGCTGGGCTATGGTTTAGGGGTGAGGGCCGCAGGGACCTTCCCGTCCTATCACAAGGGTGCCTATGGTCAGTATGACTTATGGCTGTCGATGTTGACCTTGGCCACCTGGCTGAAGTGGTCCGTGCTGAATTTTTCCACTGCAGTCACTCTCCCCGCTTTCCATGCTGTAAATTCTGAAAGGGAGTCCATCTATACCACCCACTTAGACAGTCGTGCTCCGTCTCCTTGAGAAGACAGTGTCTCTATGAATCATTTGGAATTCTTTTGTAGAGGAGAGTTGTCTGTTCCATCTCATTTATTAATTTATTCAACCATTTACTTATATCACTATGGACTTGTGATTTTTTTATGTCTTTTTTCCTAATAGTAGGTCATTTATTTTATTGCTCAAATTTGTCCACTATTCGATGGCTCCTGTGTCCCCTTGACACATGCTTATTCAGAGAGCACTTCCTCACTCACTGGCATTACAAGGATGCATTTTTATTTGGTAACCAGATTTAATATAATTGGAGAATTTTTATATAAATATATAGACACATATACATGATCTTAATATAAAGAGCAAAATATATAAGTAGAATATATAAATAGAATATCAGCATGTTCATCAATACTAAAGCTTTGCATCTTGAGTTGTTTTGAGTGCAATATCCTATTCACATCTTGCATTCAGCTTAGTTTAGAAATCAAGCGATGATTTTTTTGGTAACCTTACATATTATATGTAGAATGAGAGAATCAAATCAATTTGAAAATACACACTTTAAAGAGGAAACTTGGGTGTTATTAGTGATAATTAGGGGATTATTAATTCAATACATTTACATCCTAAAAGAGGCAAGTTTATATTATAAAAGGAGAAAATTTAAGAAGCAAGAGACCTTCAATTTACCTTTTAAAAAATAACTTTATTTTATTTATTTAATTTAATGTGCTGTTGAGAATGGAACCCAGGGCCTCATTACCTAAGACAGCATTCCACCACTGAGCCACAACCAGCCTTCAATTTACTTGTTTTTTGGGGGGTGGGTGGGTACAGGGGATTGAACTCAGGGTCACTCAACCACTGAGCCACCCCCAGCCCTATTTTGTATTTTATTTAGAGACAGGCTCTCACTGAGTTGCTTAGTGTCTTACTGTTGCTGGGCTGGTTTTGAACTCATGATCCTCCTGTCTCAGCCTCCCTAGCCACTGGATTATAGGCCAGTACCACTGTGCCCAGCTTCAATTTACTTTTGAACAAGAGTAACCTGTAGATTAAAAAATTCTAGATCTGGGGCTGGGGCTGGGGCTCAGTGGTAATGCACTTGCCTGGCATGTGTGAGGCACTGGGTTTGATTCTCAGCACTGTGTATAAATAAATAAAATAAAGGTATATCAATAACTAAGAAAAGATTTTAAAAACACTAGATCTACTTTAATAGATAACAAATCCCCTAAATCCTAAGGATTAGAGAAGGAAAAGACATAATACCAACTTTCAGTTCTCTAGTTCCGGAAAAGTAAATTAGGTGAAATGATAGGCAGCTGTCCAAATAGCTATGTGATTAAGGACTTTTAACTCTCAAATTTCTAATTCTCTTATGTGTATTTATATTAGTTGGATGTGCTTTTACTTGTTCAAATTCATCCTGCAGGTAAGAAATTGGCAGCAATCCAAACTTAAAACCGTTGCACAGCAGCTATTTGTGACTATACCCTTGACGGGTGCTTCCAGTACCTTTCTGCACTGGAGTTCAGGTGCTAGACAGTGACAGTTTCTCATGAAACAAGAATAGCAAAACTTCAGCAGATGAGAAGACAGAATCGGCAGCAGCACTGGGACGTAAACCCAACTCCCTGCTTTCTATTTCTTTGCTCTGTTTTTCAGAACTACATAAGAAAAAGTGGTATTAGAATATTCCTACATTTTAGACAAAACCTCTTTGAATTCTTACTACTAGATTCTACTTGAAGAAATGGGAGAAAGAGTAAGAGGAGACAAAACACATTACACTTGTAGACTTCACTACCATAGTTGGCAGCTACTTTTTTCCTAAACAAAAAATCTGATTAGATCCAATCTAGGAACTAAGAGATCAAAAAAGATAGGACAGCTGCTTTAAAAAATCCCAGTTTTCTCAACCAAGTAGAACCCATGGGTAGATGTTAAATTATTAAAACAACCTATGAGCTTAGAAAATTGAAAGTAACTTCTTTATTAAGAAAATAAAGACATGTTGCTTAGGGTAAGGAGCAAAAGTGGCCAGTTTTTAGGATAGTGAGTAAAAAAAGATGTCTTATGTATCTGTATGTCTATCACAGACAAACGACTATTTCTATTCTCTCTCAGAAAATGTACAGTTTTAATATTAAAAACAAAAATTGAGCTTTTTAAATAGAAAATCAAATCCTATCAGAAGAATTACATGAAGTCAGTCATTTTTAAAAATTTTTTTAGTTGTAGGTGGACCCGAGACCTTTATTTATTTATTTTTATTTGGTGCTGAGGATTGCACCCAGCGCCTCACACGTGCCAGGCGAGCGCTGTTCCACTGAGCCACAGCCCCAGCCTGAAGTCAGCCATTTTTTTAGATGCTGATTTAGGATCCCCACCATAATATTTGATGATCAACAAGGCCACATGTCTGCTAAGGACATCATATAGAGATGACTAAAGACAGCCTGAGCTCACAGTCCAGGAATTACTGGAAGGAAAGAGTGACAGATTACAAGAGGAAGGAGCATGAACCAGCACAAATGAGAAGTCAGGACTTCATTGTAGGAAAAGGTGAAAAGAGGCTCAATGCTTCTGAAAGAGAAATAAAGGTAGCTTTCTGAGCAACAGGGGGGTGAGCGTGCTCAGTTCTGTTAGGTCTGGAAGCCAGGGCACTGACAATGGGACGTCTAAAAATAAGCCACGATCACCGCAAAGAGAATGAGGGCCAGCATGAACCTGCCCACGGCCACCGCGGACGCTGCGGAATCACTCTTGTCCATCACCCTTGTCTTCATGGGCTTCCTGATACGGTCATCTGTGGAAAGGATGGTCTTTCGAGCCCCAGCCCACTTTCCAGGGCCCCGTAGGCGAAACTGGGCTGGAGTACAAGGTCCCAAAAGTAACTGCAATGCTAGCTTGGGGTCAGTGAAGGCCAGAGACAGTGGACTAGGCCTGACTCCCAGCAGACCAGCAATCTCTTCCATGCTATCAATGTAGTCTCCCTGAATGGTATGGCGTTGGCTTTCCACGTACCTAAATCAGAGAAGACAGAAGCCATGGCCTATCAAAAAGGCCATTAACTAGTCGATCAATCAGCATACATATTGTATTGATTTTATACTGGGCACACCGTACTGATTTAAAAAAATTGTTTTAGTTGTTGATGAACCTTTATTCATTTATTTACATGTGGTGCTGAGATTTGAACCCAGTGCCTCATACATGCTTGGCAAGTGCTGTACCACTGAGCCACAGCCTCAGCTTGGATTGATTTTAAATTAGGCTACAAACTGTAGTAAATAGTGAAAAAAGATATTTGTCACCATTCTTAGAGATCTGATAATACACCAGAAGAGATAAGATTGTTGTATACTAACAGAACATACAAGGGTTTTGCTAAATATTGTAGGTTTGACTGTTAAATAGAAATTTTAAAAAGGGTAGTTAAAAAAGGGCTACAGGGCTGGGGATGTGGCTCAAGCAGTAGCACGCTCGCCTGGCATGCGTGTAGCCCGGGTTCGATCCTCAGCACCACATACAAAGATGTTGTGTCTGCCGAAAACTAAAAAAAAATAAATAAATATTTTTAAAAAATTCTAAAAAAAAAAAGAGGGCTATCATAGGTCACTGAAGATTTGAAAGATATAGATGAGAACAAAGAAAAAGTATTAAAAATCGGGGAACACAGCCAGGTGAAGGAATAAAACAGGAATGGGCATAAACGTCTGTGGTCGTGGCCTGAGTCAGCAGAAAACAAGACTGAACCACAGCACTGCAGACACAGAGGACTCTGACGAGAAGGAGGGAGTTCACCCCAAATCCTCAAGCATGGGAGGCCAGGGTGGTGAGATGGGTAGGGGGTGTCCACAGATCAGGGCTTCCCAGCGAAGATGTTAATTTGGAATCCTGAAAGGACGGGAGGGTGACCTGTCTCACAGAAGTGGCCCTCCCAGTGGAGCCAGATGGAGTAATGGTACCAAGTGCAGATTTGGAGAGCTAAAAAGACTTCTTAGTGAAAAAACAGTTGACAGTAAAGTATGTGGAAGAAGTGTGACCAGGAGACTTTCACTTTTTGTTCTCTATAATGAAAAGAAAGAACAATGGAACACAAAGCAAATAAGAGGAAAGTCTTTAAGCTAACTGAGGAATCCAAAAACAAAGACAGGAAACAAGGACTAGAAAATGAATTTTTGGTAGACTTCTTGAGGTGGAATTCTGGAGGAACTGATAGGTGGTCAAGTGGTACCTTATCAAAATGGGGCTGGAATTTTGAGGAGATGAAACAGGAAAGAACCTGAGAGCTCTCCTTCCTGGAGATTATATTAACTCGGGCGTCGGCACACGTGCATTTACGCGTCTTATAATAGTAGGTCAAGTATCGGAGTTTTCATGAGGTTTCACAGCCTGCGGGGTGGTTAAGAGGATTAAATAAACCCCATGCCCATGAAACGCTGAATGTGAGCAAGCTGCCAACCCTCAGGAAAGTTCAGACTATGTCCTGGGGGACTGCTCACAATCAGAAGGTGGTTGGACAAGCTTAAGTGAAAAGAAAGAGAGCAGGAAAGTCCAAATAAGAGTTTGGTGCCAGAAAAGAAGGGAAAGAAAGCCTCCAGGAAGGGAAGACGCTTAGAAGTGCCAGCTCAGGAGTGAGAGCAAGGCACCTGGTCATGGATGACCCTCAGGGGAACGACGTGGGGAGCAAGGAGGAAGTTGGGAACACAGGGACTCGGGGAGGCAGAGGAGAGGCCTAGAGCAGAGGATGTAGGAACTTGGCCACAGACGTGCAGCAATGAAAGGGGAGGGAAATAGGAGAGCACCGGTAAGGAGAGAAGATGGAATGAAGTCACCTTCTCTCCTCCAAGGCAGGCCAGAGCCATGCTGTACAGTCAGTGGCGGAAACCACCATTTGGGGCCTGCAACAATCCATTTCCACATAAAAACAACCTGGGATCTGAGCTCAAGTTCTGAGATGCAGACTGCCACATCATTGTGTCCACAGAAGCAAAGCAGCCAGGGGATGTCACGGCTTTGCCAGGTCACACTGTGACCTGCGAGTGCGGTCCACCTCGTCAGGCCTGCAAGTCTACTTGGAACTTGAAATCACCGTTGACCGACCACACTCCTCCTTCCTTTGCAGCTCTGTTAACACTTCAAGTAACCCTCCCCCAAATAACACACCTGATTGTTTTCTCTAGGAGCTTTGTCCTGACTTTTAAGTCCTAAACTTAGCCTTCAGACCGCCTTTATGCACTTCCTTGAGTCTCCTCTCCTTTCCCATCCACAGTAAACTGCTAGTGCTAGTTCCCCCTTCTGTTGTCACCACTATCATTCCCCTCTTATCACAATATAACCAGGATTCTCAAATCAACAAGATGAAAGTAAGTGTAGGAGAGTATTGTTCTTATTAAGAATAAGTAGAAAAAGTTACACACATCTTCTTGGGAGAATTTCTTACCTTTTTGCCATTTCCTCTTGAGTCTTAGATATATCTGCCATCATTTCACTTTGTGAGGGCAATTTCTTTAGCCCTAAAGAGAAAATTTTAAATTTAAGTGTAAATTACCTCAATAGAAACAATGATCCTATTAACAATTACTGTGCTATGGAGAATTCAAAGAAATATAGGATGATTTTCTATACTCAAAGAGATTACAGTTTGCTTGATCACTTGATCTTGCCATGACCAAAATATAATAACTTGAGCATACCTCATCACAAAAACAGAAATCTTAAATGCTCCAACATTTTGTCCATGTTCAACACTCTTTGAACATGGACAAAATGCCCCAAGTAGAAAATTCTACACATGACCTCAAGATAGGTCATATCAAAACACAGGCACAATTTTATTGTATAAAATTACCCTCTGGCTGTATTGTGTAAGGTGTATATGAAAACTAAGTGAATTTCCTTTTTAGACTTGGGTTTCATCTCCAAGATAGGTCATTATGTATATGCAGATATTCCAAAAATCTGAAAATATATTAAGTTCAAAATACCTCTGGTCCTAAGGAATATTCACCGGTATCAGTACATGTAGTTTATTCTGCTTTGTCTTTGGAACATATTTACCGTACTCTGCCTTCCAACAAATACCTGCCTCCTCCCTAACATAGTCTTTGAATTGGTAAATTAAATTTGGGCACAAGGAAATGACAAATGGCCTTAAAAGCAAATGAAAAGTGAGGTACAAGGTCAAAAGGCAAGTCAGGTGTAGTGATGCATGCCTGTAATTCCAGCACTTGGGAGGCTGAAATTGGAGGATAACGTGGATCTAAAAGTTCAATCAGCTTGAGTGATCTAGTAAAACCCCAACTCAAAAAAGGGAGGGGTGTAGAGGAACACCTGCACAGGTATCTTAATAACAAAAGTATTTTATACAAGAGAGAATAGAGGAAATAAACATAAACGCTAATCACATTTTATGCTAAAATCCTATGGAAAGTAACCTTCACCTTATAACCTCTTCTATTTGATAAGAGTTTGTGTGTGTCTGTGTGTGGGGGGGAGGTAAGGCCAAAGGAACTCATATACCCAATCTTGACAAATAAAATTTAAACATTAATATAAAAACAGTTTCTGTACTATGATTTAAAACCAAGGACATGATTAGACAAAGGAAGAATCACTTTTAAGTCCATATAAACAACTCTAGCTCAAAAAATTAGCCTTTTGCCCAGATATACAGCCTTATGCCCAACCAGATATGTAGGCACTGTGCCATGTACAAAATTGAGCCACAATCCTAAAATGTTACTCTATAAAATTCTGGAATATAGAATTTCAGAATGGGAATGTGTCTTAGTACAATCCTTCTCTCTACAATACAATATCAAGTGGTCATCTCATTCTTCCTTAAAAGTATCTGGCCTTGAAGCTATTATGAAGACAAACACAATAAGTGTTGGCAAGGATGTGGGAGAAAAGGCACACTCATACACTGCTGGTGGACTGCAAATTGGTGCAGCCAGTATAGAAAGCAGTAAGAAATTCCTTGGAAAACTTGGAATGGAACCACCATTTGACCCAGCTATCCCACTCCTCATTTTATACTCAAAGGACTTAAAAACAGCATACTACAGGGACATAACCACATCGATGTTTACAGCAGCACAATTCACAATAGCTAAACAGTGGAGCCAACCTAGAAGACCTTCAGTGAATGAATGGATTAAAAAATGTGGCACATACACACAATGGAATATTACTCAGCAATAAAAGAGAATAAAATTATGGCATTTGCAGGTAAATGGATGCAATTGGAGAAGATAATGCTAAGTGAAGTTAGCCAATCCCAAAAAACACAAATGCCAAATGTTTTCTCTGATATAAGGAGGCTGATTCATAGTGGGATAGGGAGAGGGAGCATGGGAGGAACAGACGAACTTTAGACAGGGCAGAGGGGTGGGAGGGGAAGGGAGGGGACAGGGGATTAGCAAGGACAGTGGAATGTGATAGACATCATTATCCAAAGTACATGTATGAAGACATGAATTGCTGTGAACATACTTTATATACAGAGATATGGAATATTGTTCTATATGTCATAAGAATTGTGATGCATTCCGCTGTCATGTATTTTAAAAACAGAAGCAACTAAAAAGAAAAAGAAAAAAAGATCTCTGGCCTTAGAGGTCTCACTACCTGCTAAGGAGATGATGTAACTGACTGATGTGGTTGCTGGAACATTATTTTTTGAACTGACCCCAAATATACTTCTATGCAACTTTTATCATTGGAACTAGTTCTTCCTTCTGGAGCCACTCAACTAAGTTTTGATACTTGACAGGACTTAAAATGTGAAAAGCACCTGTCATGACCACTTTAAGGCTTCTCATTATCAGGCTGACCAGCACGGGGTCCTACTGTAACACGTGTCATGTTCTCTGCCATTCTGGTGGCCCTTTTCTGGGCCTGATACGCCTCTGAAACACAGAAGTCAGAAATTCAACACTCAGAGCCTACTATGTTTTTTAATGTGTTTTCTTAATTTATGGGAATTATGACTTACAAATCAACAAGGAAGCATGGGAATGTTTCCTTTGAAATTAATCACAGATCTTTAGGGTGCTCAAGAAGTATGTTTGAGAGCTGATTTCCAATGACTTCTTACAGGGTACAGCCACCAGTCTGCAGTTATTAGCTGAAACTGTATGGAGGAGGGGGAGGAGGAGGAGGAGGAGGAGGAGGTCTATTTCTTGGTGGAGAGAGGCAGTCAGTTCATGAACTATTAAATGTGATGGGCAGATAAAGATATTTACAACGTTCTGTGATGAAGTTCTCTTTGAATTTATTAACTTTCAGTGTTACCTTGTTTAGACACATATTGTATCATATTTCTTATCTCCCTCCTTCAAATCATGCTCCCTTTATATGGACCAAAAAAAAAAGTCTTGTCTTTTTTTTTAATGTTAAGCTGATATTATGCAACCTTCAAGATTTCATTCCTTGGTTCTAGTTTGACTCTTTGCTCGAGTAAGTAAGTCTAATTCTTATCCCATAGGTATCCTTCAAATATTTGAAGGGAACTCTTAGATCTCCCCCAGATCTTAACTTCTTTAGCCTAAACTTCTCCAGTAACTTCATTTGTATTTCAAATGATATGTTTTCACGTTCCGTAAACCATTTTCTCTCTCCTTACTCAGTGAGTTCCAGGTTCACTCTATAATGTCTTAGGTGGTAGTCTGACCACTTAGAGAACTGTCCCGAGGTTCTGAGACAGTGCTGGCTTGAATGAAGCCTTTTGGAACCCTCCTCACCTGCTGGCTCCTACTGCGCCTACTATCCCAAAGCTCCACGTTGTTTTCCCTCAGGTACTCCTGGCCAAAACTCTAAGGGGGGACATGCAGGGACGCGGGGTAGTAGGGATGTGAGGGTTTGAAAGTTGAATATTTTATATTCTGGATTATCTCCTACCAGGTGTTAACTTATTGTATGAATTAAGTCGCACCATTTCTATATTGGACATTCTCTGTAATGAAAGATGAAATTCTTTATTTCCCAAATACATACCAGTTGTCTAAAATTCAGAGGAGTGGATTCTAATCTGAAGTACACATTGGAATCTTCTGGAGAACAATTTTGTGCCTGCCCCTCCCAGATTTACTGAATAAGTATCACCATGGATGAGATCAAAGCATGCCTAAGCTGGGGAAATACCCAGGTGATTCTAAGGTATGTCCATGGTTATTTTACTACTTAGATTCACTTAAAAATAAGTTTTCTGGTACTAACTTTGTGCCAGATATTATGCAACCCTCAAGATTTTGGTCAAACATACTGCTATTTAAAAGCAAGCACAGAAACATAGTCAATCATCACCAAGTAATTAAGGAGTGGATTTTTATTGTCACTTACCTTTAAATACTTGAGTGGCCCAGCGTCCTTGGAGCTCTGCAATCGGCATAATGGCTCCTAAGGGCTGAATCAAGCCTATGATTGCAAGAGTTGGCTTTTCTAGGTTGGGAGGGAAGACCTTTTTATATAGGGATATCTTATTTTTGACCACTTTGATAGAATCTTCCAGAAAAGGAAAGGCGAAGCTGTAGCCCGTGGCAAAGATAACAGCATCAATGTCATCCTCCCTAGAGCCATCCTCAAATACGGCAGCGGTCTCTGAGAATGCCGTCACGTTCCCCTTCACCTTCACCAAGCCAGAGAGTATGCGGTTGGGCAGATCGTCATTCACCGTTGGATGCTGGCTCAGAGCTCTGTGAGTGGCCATGAAGAGAAGGAGAAATGAGAGGGACCGAGAGCGGGAAAGAGGGGAGAGAGAAATAAACCCTGTAAGTAAATTTCTGCTTTGGTGGAGGTGGTTAAACAGTGTCCCCTCGGTTTACCCATGGAATTTGGAAAGTCCCACTTTACACCAGTTTTACTTTATATCAGCTTTTCAGGGCTCAAGGCTGAACGGCTGGACCCTGCAAGTCACTGAAGGGGAAGGTATTGGAGAAGTGAAGGATAAGAGTTTTTCGGAGGAGTGCATATGTGGTTGTTCATGTGATAGTAATGCTCCGTGGTGTCACAAGGCCACAGGACAGTCGTTCTTGTCCACATATCAATCAGTCTGACAAAACTTGACTATTAATGTCCTGACCCATTTCTAATTCCAAAGAGGTAGACTTAGACTTTCATTTTCCAAACTGTGGAATAAATTACACATGTACAGCAAGTTAGAGTTCAAATTACATTTCCATGCATTCAGTTATTTGGCGGTCACATAACTCTATGAAGGGTAGGTGTCATTATCCAGGTTGTATAGGTGAAGAAACTGAGGTCTAGAGAGTTAAGTGACTTGACCAATGTTCTACAGCCTAGGATTTTAGAATTTCTGTAAAAATAGTTTTCTATACTCTCTTGGGATACTTTGGACCTAGAGACAGCATGGAATAAGGGTATCAAAATAAATAAGTCAGGTTTCCAGTATCTTGGGTCTGTAAAAACAAGTCTTGATTCCTGAACCTTGGGTCAGCAGGCTCCGAGACCCCTCTCCCCACGTCTTCCTGGCCTAGCCTCAGGAGTGTCACGTGTCTTACGACTACACCCGACTACACCCGAGCTGTGGAAGTCAATTTGCTTGGATCCGAACCTTCAGGAAGACAGTGTTCTGCATTCCAGCCTCATGGCTTCATCTTTCTCTCTAACTTACTGCTTTTCACTAGCGCGCCACCATCCACACAGTTGCCTAAGCCACAGAACTGTCTACTGTCTGCTCACCAAGCCTGTTTTCTTCCTCCCTTAAAAAAGAAGTCTGCCTAGAATAGTTTTGTCTACTAACTGTCTCACCTGAACAACACAGTTGTCTTTAGGGCTCCCCCATCTCCCCTCTATACCATTTGCCTTAGAATAAGAAGGGCAAATAAACATGATTTTAGGATCCTTGATTTAGAAAAGAAAAAAAAAGGTATAAAGAATATTGTTGGGTCAGGTGCAGTGACACATGCCTGGTCATTCTAAAATAGATTTATTATAGACTTATGATTACATCACTTGCTTGCTTAAATTTAACACGTCATTCACTTGAATGGATTTGCTGTCTTCATTCCAAACTTTTTTGTTTTTCCCCTGCCAGGGCTGAGGGCCGAACTCAGGGCCTCGTGCATTCTAGGCAAGCACTCTGCCACCGAGCTAAATCCTCAGCCCCCTATACTTTTTATTTAGCAGAGCATACAAAAGGTTTCATGCCTGATAGACCTAGAGATGTATTCAACTACTCTTCTAGCTTTGCCATATAGTCTAGCTATACCAGGCTATGTGCAGGTCTCGGGGCGTAATGTGCCTTTTGCTATTCTAACATATTACAATTAGAATGCTACATGCTGACCCAATTTGCCTACCTTTTATTATTCAATAAAACCTCAATTTGTTTTGCAACTACAAAACATATTCATGCTTAAATAATTGAATGAAAAGTTGTTGGGGAACACTGTGTCCAGGTACCATCCCACTAATTAATTTCAAGGGGAAAACTATCTTTGTACTGGAGAAACCTGGTACATGCCACTTTTTACACACAATCTTACACCATTAATATGAAATAAACTGGCATCATGTGGGTCCTGATGGGATTCTCCAAGAAGATAACATCCCTTAATGTAGTACATATGCCAGGATACAATGCAACTCAAAATTTAGAGATAGTCTACAAAAACCATGCCTTAGAAAGAAGAAAGAGGAGGAGGAAGAGGAAATAGGAAGAGGAGAGGAGGAAGAAGAAAGGAGGAAGAAGAGGAGAAGGAGAATAAAAGTCCATGTTTAAAAAAAATGAATGGCCAGGCATGGTGGTGCATGTCTACAATCCCAGTGACTCTAGAGGCTGAGGCAGAAGGGCCACAAGTTAGAGGACGGCCTCTAACTTGCCGAGACCTGTCTCAAAATAAAAACATTAAAAGAATTAGGGATGTAGCTGAATAGTAAAGCACTCCTGGGTTCGATTTCTAGTATGCAAAAAAAGGGAATAGAGAATTAGTATTTCAGATTAAAAAAGACATGACAACTAATGAAATGATGTGATTAACATTTTTTAGAATAGAAAAAAAACTTATTATAAAGAAGACCATTAGGTTGGTTGCAGTGATGTACACCTGTAATCCCTTGGGAGGCTGAGACAGGAGGATTTCAAGATCTAGGCCAGCCTCAGCAATTTAGCAAGGCCCTAGGCAACTTAGTGAGACCCTGTATCAAAATAAAAAATAAAAAGGGCTGGGAAAAACTCAGTGATAAAGTGACCCTGGGTTCAATACCCAGTATCAAAATTAAAAAAGAAAATATTATTGGGATATCTGTAGAAATTTGAATGTGCCAACATTTTAGAAAATTATTTTATCAATGTTAAATTTCCCAAATGTGATCATTGTATTATGGCACGTAGGGGAATACCCTTTTTCTTGGGTATGTTTTAATGATTTTTACTTACTTTCAGAAAAAAGATATGTCCTTAAGTATGTGTATATGCTACATATTGTTTGGATCTATCTTCCATGAGGAAGGAGATAAAAAGAAAATATAGCAAACTCTATGACAGGTGAATCTAGGTAAAAGATATGACTTTTCTGAAGACGTGAACATTTCCAAAAACACAAGGCTGGAGAGAGAAGTCACGCAGAGTCAGTACCCAGGAGGCTTTCACACGCCCCCCTCTGCATGAGAGCCCACCCTCTGCTCCACTGCATCTGTGCATCTCTCTGTCATGTTCCCTTGTCTGTCTTCTCATTTGTATACTAACGTAAGACCTTTTCTGAAGTCTTCCATCTGTTACTCATGTTGATCTTGGGCAAATGACTTAGTTTCTCTAAGTTTTGATTTTTTATGTCTATAAAATGGATATAAAAATGGCACCAACCCATAGGGCCGTTTGGAGGATTAAATGAGATTACACACACACACACACACACACACACACACACACACACACACTCATTACTGTGCTTAACTTTAAAATGTCTTTGAAAAAGGCAAGGTATTATTTTTATTATTATGTCTTTCTCTCTGTATTTCATGCCCAACATAATGCCTTGCTCACAACAAACAGGTGCCCCATGTTTGTTGACTGACTGAATGAGGCACTGCCCCCTACTACCTTTTTATTGTTGTTGGGCACCATATAAAAAAAACTGATATCCCACAGAATAAGGAAATGGCTAATGCCAATGAGAATGAGTCACACAAACTTTAGACCAGCAGGTCTTGGTCTTCTGTGGTTGATAAGGTAAAGCGGCATTTCAGATTCCCTGGTTTCCTTAATGTCTGGGTGGAGGTAGCTGTCAGCCTGAGTGAACAGTCCTTGGGCCTTGGCTTTACCACCCCATTCCCATCTGAGCACATACCTGTGTTTAGGCTTCAGGCCAAACATTTCATGATCAAATCTTTGATTCAGACGTTTTTCCAAATATGCATTGGTCAATGCTTGACCGCATATCTTTGATAAACGATGCTGAAGTCGAGAAAGGTGTGCCACATCAAAAGGATATCCACGGTCCGCTACGCGATTCAGGATCCACGCGCCTCTCCTGGTGCTGAGGAACACCTAAGGCGTGGGAAACATGGTTTCCTGTTGTCATTCTGGCTCACACTCGGAAGCACGCTCACTTTCTTCACCATTAAGTTCATACTCACTAGTGTGGCGCTTTAGTTCTGTACAATCTTTTTAAATTTCCCTTCCCCAACGCCGTCCTAGAACATGCCCTGCTGCTGTCCAGCCCTGCACTTCTGTTCACAGCCAATGCGCCCATTCATGTGCAAGATCCAGATCAAGTCCGCGTCCTCCATGAGAACCACACAGGAAACACTGACCTTTCAGGTTGGTAATGCTCTCTTCTTCTGAACTTCGCTAGCACTTACCACCTATGGACTCATTAAAACTCATGGAATAGGGGCTGGGCTTGTGGCTCAGTGGCAGAGCACTTGCCTGGCATGTGTGAGGCACTGGGTTTGATTCTCTCCATCACATAAAAATAAATAAAGTAAAAAGATATTGTGTCCATCTTAAAAAAAAAAAAAAGCGGGGGGTGCTGGGGACATGGCTCAGTGGTTAAGTGCCCCTGCGTCTGTGACAGTCAAGCCCAAGCGGCTCCAGTTTGTAAAACCACCATGCCAAGTAGAGAGGTCATGCCTAGCACACGATGTTATTTTCCTTTTGCTATAGAAATCCTTAAGAACACGGAACTACCTGATGGGGCTTTGCTTCTGTAACTGGGGTGGCCTGACTGCACTCTCCCACTTCTGTAACCTGGCTGGATCCCCAAACATCCCTGGTGTGGTTTTCAGGCCTATATGGAGTGCCCCTGCAATTGTCTGGGGCTGATCAGGGGAACAGCTTTATGTTCGGCCAGTTGCCACTGGTGTGCTTCAATAAAGGCTTGATTCAATTATATATGAGTGGTCTGGGTCAATTTGTGAATCCCCGGGACAGTGTTTTAACTGTAACAGGTTCAATCCCCAGTACCCTCACCCCCAAAAAATCATGTAATGATAAAACTGGAGATCATTTAGCCCAAAACTCCAGTCTTTTTGTCTTTGACATTGTTGCATTGTTATGAACTATGATTTACCATTTATATCATTTATATGATGTGAAGCTTTCTGTGTCATAATCTGTCTCTCCAGTTGTGTCCAATGGTGCTCTCCACAGTGGGAGGGTTAGCCTGCACCTCTCCGTCTCCCCAGCACATCATCATTACTTTCCTTTACTGGGACTTGTGACCTGTAATTCCGTGTACTAAGTCCTTTGTATTCTTTTTTTCTGAGGAGCTGGGGATCAAACTCAGGCCGAATGCATGCTTAGCAAAGGCACTACCACAGAGCTACATCCTTAGCCCTTTTTTTTTAAAAAAAAATTCTTATTTTACTTTGATATAGGGTCTCTCTAAGTTGTTCAGGTTGGCCTCAAATTTGCAAACTTCCTGCCTTAGCTTCCTGAGTAGCTGACATTACAGGCATGAGACACTAACCATTTTACAATGTTAACACAACAACCCCTTGAGGAAGCCAGTATCATCCTCATTTTATGGGTGAGGGACATCGGGAAGATGAAAAATTTGCCAAAGATCATATAGCTATTAACAGGCAAACTGACGTTTCAATGCACATCTGACCAATTCTAAATCCTGTTAAGAGATGTTCTATTGATTATTGAATAGGAGAAAATAAAGATTGCTAGTAGAACTACAGGAGATTGTTCAGTACTTCTTTGTTCTTTCCTGGCTAAATGTACATGTTCAGAACGGATTAAGGCTGATATTCAGTTACCTGGCAGAGGTATCAGGACATTTTCAACTTTACACAACCCCGGAAGAAGTTTCTGGTAAATAAGTTTTTACGGTAAATAAGTATATTGTTTCATAGTCTTAAGCTCTCATGTAAAAAGACACCTGTCTACAAAGTGTGATTCTTTACTTCACACATATATCCTCACAGAGAGGAACCTTCAGCACTATCAGAGTTAGGTGCTTTTACCTGTCACAGTGGAAGTACCTGCATGGTCTTGGGATCCACATGATTTAGGGTGAAGCTTATAGCCTTGATTAAAAGGTTCCCTATCGATGAGATAGTTACAACACATCCATCCCAAGACCGCTGTGATGATTTTTATAGAAAAGTGTGGCATACCATAAACACTGAATAAATGCTTAATGGCTGTCATATTTATTTTAGCTTTTCCATCAATGCCTCACGCATACTAGGCAAGCACTCTACCACTTATTTTAAGCAAACAAAATATTTATAAATCTGGCTTATAAGAAAAACATAAGAAAAATGGTTAAGTCAATATAATCGTGTATGAAATCAACCTGACGAGAAAGGGATGCTTTCACAAAATCATCATACCACAAGGGTCATACCAAAGTTTCCTTATGCACTGAGATTAATAGATCCACTTGCAAATTTTGACTCCCCAAATTTCTCTTTTATACATTTTAATACGTAAAGCAAAAAGCTAGAACTCAGCAATTAAATTTCTTCAGTTTGCATTAGTGCTGGGAGGGTTGCCCCCTATGCAGATGTGATTTTGCTGTTTTCCCAGGACTTTCTCACAAACATGGCTGCCTTATCTCCACACCCTGAATATTTTGTTCCTGGGAAATTTTAATTCCACAATGCAGGTTAGATCAGCTCCCTTAGAAATGACCACTCGACAAGCCAAGATATGAAAGAAGACTTTTGCATGGATCCCCACTACTTACAAGGTACATCCTTCAACCACGTGTGTTTTTTACTCTTTCTTGTTTATATAATTACTTCCTAATAAGTGTTTGTGGAATTAATTCATGGAATAACATATGAGATCACTTATATATTGATAGATGAAAATAGTACTGAGAAGTTATTGGAAACACGTTGCTGGACAAGGGTCATTTAACAAAATTGTGTCATTAAGCCTGTGGGTTTTTTAAAAATATTTTTTTAGTTGTAGATGGACACAATACCTTTATTTTATTTGTTTATTTGTATGTGGTGCCTCATGCATGCTAGGCAAGTGCTCTACCACTGAGCACAACCCCATAGTATTAGAGAAGCATAGCATAATTAAAGTTACTGAAGAACAACCAGGCATTTACCTATTGCTAATAAAGTTATGATTCAATGAAGACAAAAAAATGTAATAATGACATGCCTTTTTCTAGGATTTTACAGTGAAGACAGTTTCTTCAAAGCTCAAAATCTATGATACAGAAACCAAAACAAACAAAACAAAAAACCAAGGAGACAGAACTTGATTTGGAGTGACTCTCCTTCTGTGCTACCTAACTGCAGGCAACAGCTGGCACAAGCTGTCACATAAGCTACTACACAGACACTCTTTATGCTGATGTCGACATTGTTTTTGGAAAGATTTAGATTGTTTCTTTTTTTACCATTTGGGGGGCAAAAAGGAAATTCACCCACCATCCTGTTAATGAAAAGTTTTCAACGACCACAGTGTGCTGTCCACATGTGTATATGAACACATTTCTTCTGGCCAGTGGACGATCCACACTGTCACTGTTGCACTCTCACAACCTCTTCCAGCAATACTCGGCTTCCTCAAAGCCAGGGAAAGGCCAACTGGGATTGTGGGTGCACCCTGAAGCCGTGCACTTACTCCTTAGTACGAAGCCAAGTGAGTAATGGAACCCAACCCTAACGGCGCCTCTCCAGTAGCACCCATCATAATGCCAACGGAGGCATGAGACCAAGGCCTGTATTTGCCACCGGCACTAGTGGGCCTATCTCCTGGGTGAGGCTGCACATAGAACGGCTCAAACCTGCTTGGCTGTGTGGCTGATATCTACAGCCAGATCCCCTCCGGAATTCCCAATGCCAATTATGATGACTCTTTTTCCAGCAAATGCCTCGGGGTTTTTATAGTCTCGACTGTGGAAATACTGTCCTTTGAACTTCTCAATTCCTGCAAGAGAACGGAAAATAATTATTGGATGATAGTTTATAAGTTGGATATCATTTGTAAAATCTTTCTTTTGTAGAATTTAAAGTTGAAGCATGTATTCTCCACATATTCTCCCTTTATTCAGCTACTTTTGTCTTCTTGAATACTTTGGCTTATTTTTTTCTTCCATAGCCTTGGAATAGTAATTTGTGATTCCTGTACCATAAGTAGTTTGTATTTTGGATTTGTAGACCCACAAATTCAAACTGCTGCCATTCTCTTTTGTCTTTCATTCCCTTAGTTACATACTCCCAGTTCAATTAGAGTATATATGTTTTTGTATACTCTAGGAGATACATAAAGTACGTTTTCTAAAAAAAAAAAAAAGTTCAGGCCCCAAATTGAAACTAAATTATTCAAGCTTTCATTTAAGCATTAGAAACTCAATATTTGTTTGTTTCCTCAATTACTGAGAAATTCCATATCTGAACCAATACTGAGTAAGAGCTTCACGGTCTTCTTTTTTGATCCTAAGGAAACATGGTGGAATGAGATGGACATCATTACCCGAGGTACATGTGTGGCTGCACATGGTGTGATGCTACATCATATGCAACCAGAGAAATGAAAAGTTGTACTGTACAATGAATCAAAATGCATTCTGCAGTCATATATACCTAATTAAAATAAATTAATTAATTAAAAATAAAAAAGAAAACCAAAGTCATTATGAAACTAAATACAATCATGTGCCACTTGAAAGAAATATATACATTCTGAAAATGTTACTGTAATTTTGGTCTCATCATTGTGAAAAAATCACAGAGTACTCACACAGCCCATATTGTATGGGCCAGTCCCTCAGTATATGATGCCATCAAGACCCACAATAAACAGGAGGCCTGTGAAGCTATTGCTGGTGACATGGCAGACAGTTGTACAGTAAAGTTTCCTAGAAGTCGTAGGAGCACACACTAAGAGAAATGTAATACATAAACCACGACACAGTTGTTTGTCAGTATCACGTAGCACACACACAATTGTATGGGCTGTGACCTTGCACAATGGACCGCACACAGGGCTTTGTGCATCAGTGTCACCGCGGTGTGGTGCTGGTCAGGACACTACTCAGCAATAGAAGACTTCCAGTGCCCTCATCATCTCATGGGATCATCCTTCTATATGTACTCCAACCTTGCCTGAAATGTCATTATGTGGTGGCATGATTGTTCTCAGACCTCTAAACTCTAAAATCACCATTAACTCTAGTCCCCAAATGGCGATGACACAGGTTATTCCATCCTCAAGGGAACATGCCTAATGAGGGTCTTACTCCACCCCAAGGTAAAAATCACTCAGACCACAACCCTTCTATTCCTCAGGGTCCCAGGCCTGGCTCCAGGGTCGCCTCCTTCCTGGAAGGTCACTCACCTGGAAAGCTTTCCAGGGGCAAGTGAGCGTTAGTGTGATGGCCAGTGCAAACCATGACTCCATCAAAGACATCAACCTCCTTTTTCCCTTCACACTCGGTGACCACCTCCCATTGTCCTGAAGTAGAGAAATCAGGCCGCTTCTTCACACTGCACACAGTGGTCTGAAAGAAAAGTGACATACACTGGGCACTTAACCACAGCCTGCACAGTGGATATCAGCCCTGACATGGCTTTTCCTGTTACCCCACGGGCTGGTACCACAGTGCCATCTCATCATTAGGGTGCTTGCAGGAATGCTTGATTTTCATACTCCACAAAGAACAGCCTTGTCTGGGGCCGTGGTCTGAGTGAGAAACCATAAGGCAGACAAAGTAAGCAGAGTGGACAGACCAATGTACTCTCCTCTGCTTCTAGAAAGGTAGAAATTGGTAGGACTCTTAGTCTCTACCTTGAGGCATGGTAGCACCTGAAAAAGCCTGGATTTCTCCTGTACTTCTGTGGCACTCTGCACTAAACACCTGTCCCCCCTCTAACCCCAGACTCCCCAAACTCTCTGATGTCTTCTTACTCCCAAGTCCTGTTCTCTTTGGCTGGACTTAAACTTGTGACTATGAGGCTACCTTTCCTGTTAGAGCAGGAACCTATCTCAGTGGCTCTTATTTTCTGTAAAGGAATCTCTGCCTTGTAAATATGCCCACTTCATAAGTTATTCTAAAGAAATAGGTTGTGAGATAGAGTAGTCAGTGGAATAATTTTTAGCTTTTCAAAAAAAAAAAACAATAAATATAGGTGACTCTGCCCAGCCAGGGAAACGTCAAGAATGCATTCCCGTGTGCTTCTAGGGTCTGGCTTGATGTCTTGGTGACTGACAGGAGCACTGTCTAGGCGTCAACCGTCCGGTGCCATTTCCAGTCCCTGCCATGTGTTTTCACACAAGCTGGTGCTTCTACTTGGTCACCCTTTTATTCCTTCTTCATCTGAAGACTGCTTCCTACTGAAGACTTGGCTTGGACACTGTCTTCTCCAAAAACCTTTCCTGGAACTTGACTCCTCGGCCCTGATGGCTAAACATCCCCCTTCTGAGCTGCAGGTGTAGCCTCCATGGTACTCGCCACTTGGCTTGTTCCTTCTATGTATGATAACAATTTCCTTCATTTTTCTGCGTCCTTGATGTAGACTGTTAAGTTACGGCTTCTGTCTTTGCATCATCACTGCTTAGTACAGTGACAAACTTGTTCAACAAGTGTCACCTAAACAAGTGAAGAGAGGCACCACTGGGCTATGAATAAGTGGCTTTGGAAATTGTCACCAGACGTTGCCACTTTGTTATTGTTGCTAAACAAAAAGGTGGAAGGTTTGGGCTCTGGGCCAGGTGATGTAATATGGCCATGGTTATAAACTACGGGAAAGTCACAGCAGACTTTAGAGAAGGAAGGAACCTCATACAGTACAACCATCTTCTTTCACAGAAAAGAGAATCAAGATAAGTTCAAGTTGAGAAATTACTGGTCTTAGGTCACTAATGAGGGGCAAGAACAAGGGCCAGAATTCAGGACTTTGTTTCCCACTTCAATATTCTACTCTCTCCACCCGATTCAACTCCTTTGCTTCCTCAATAACTTCCCAGTCACTAAGTACTTCACCAGGTTGTGATGATCACATAAAATAACATATTGGAAAGTGCTTCAGAGAGTGTAAAAGAATTAAGCAGGAGTGGACAGGTTGTGGGACAGGAGGGTTTCAAGTTCCCACACTTATTCATCCCCTCATCTCCTTGATTGTAAGCAGGGAGTGTGGAATGAAGGCAATGGAAACACTCTGGCAGGTATCTTTCTGAATCTGCAGCCAGAATATGTAAAAGAGAGCTTTCCATGGGCGTTTCAGAGAGAGGAAACCCAGAGTGGGGTCTTGAGCATATCGCTCCAGTATTTACATGTGCTACTGGTTAATGAAACCACGCTCTCCACCTACTTGACGAACAACTTCACACCAAGACACCCACAAACTGCCTACCTTGAACTGGATATACTTTAAAAGGTCGAAGTCCTTGGCATACATCCTGAAGTACTCTAGGATCTGGGAATTGTGCATGAAGTTAGGGTAATGATCCGGGACGGGGTAGTCACTGAAGCACATCATCTCCTTAGAAGTGTTGATGATCACTGATTTGTAGATACTGGCTCTTCCTTCTTC
Organism: Ictidomys tridecemlineatus; assembly: GCF_052094955.1. Taxonomy (NCBI): domain Eukaryota; kingdom Metazoa; phylum Chordata; class Mammalia; order Rodentia; family Sciuridae; genus Ictidomys; species Ictidomys tridecemlineatus. The sequence continues at coordinate 133,071,483 of NC_135487.1, read as the reverse complement.
AGGGTTTTCCTGTAGTAAATAAGAACAACTTGAGAATTAATTTCATGATTTATAAAATAGCCAATGAATAGTTGAAGAAATTTCCTGAAATAAATGACAATTCAAACAAATGACACACATGCATGGCCTCCACACCTCCCCCTGTTCTTGTGCCCCTGTGTAGTTCCTTCCCCTTGAATCTCAGTTATCTTTATGACTTGTTTGGACCAACAGGATACAGTCGAAATGGCACTGAATGACTTTAAATTGTAGTCATGCTTTTTTCCAGAGTATCTAAAATTACAAATAGCCCTCAAAAAATGTTTAGTAAATGTATGTCAGATTGAATTGAGAAAGGAATGCATAGAAAAAGCAAATTTCACATAAAACATAACAAATTAATGAAATGAATAAAAATTATTTCAAAACAATGTGAATGAGACATCTATCTCATTTTTGAAACTTTTAAAGGAAAATTGTGGAATAATATAAAAGTCAAATGCAAAAAGATACCACTTCATATTATTTAAATTAATTATTATTTAATTAAGTTTGTATTAGTTAATAGTAACTTAAAACATCCCCAAATCTCCGAGTGGTTTAGTTATGTTACAGTATCTCAACGTGAAGTACAATCTGTCCTTGACACTATTCCACAGGTATCCTGCTGAATACAAAGAACATCCCGTTACTCCACTGCTCATTGGCTTCTATTCCTTCTGGAAACCAACCTACTTATTCTAAAATTTAGCACTTTTCACATCTAGCCCACTATGGCTTTTAATCTTCATTCAGTGTTCCCCTTAACAAATCCCATATTCCTGAGTCATTAAATTATTAGCTGAAATAATGTAGGCTCTTTCACAACTTAAAACTTTTGTGCATATCACTACTTCTTGAAAAATTCCTACCTTCATTTAAGTTATATCAAATGTTACTTTTTTGAGGAAGACTTTCCTGTAGTTCCATTGATCCTCCAAGTCCCCAAACCTTTCAATTCATATTGCTATAAAAGCAATGTAAACAGATTATATCATTCTGCATTTGTTTCCATGATTGTAAGGGATCTGAGGGTAGTGTACATGCCTTATTATTCTTTATATTTCTGTCAACAACGCAGTACCTGATATATAGTGAATGATTAATGAACGCTTAGGAATGAATTAGTTATATAATTATGAGAATGAATCTAGAGAAAGCAAAATTATGATGTCATTTCTTCCTAACTTGATCTATAGATGCAATGCAATCCCAATCAAATCTCTGCAAGCTACATTTTAGTCATCAACAAACTGATTCTAAAGTTTCTGTGGGAAGACAGAAGTCTAAAAATAGCTGATTTTGTCCTTAAGTATAGGCTGTGCATAATAAGCTTTCTTGAAAGAGTTGAGTATAGCAAAGCAAGAGAGATAAAAGGGATAAAGTTTACTCTGGCAAAATCTGACAAACTCCACTTCAGGGAAGGCATCACTATTGACAAAATAATGATAAGGCTTGCTGACAGAAGGCATCTTTGAAATGATATGATGAGAGTGGTATTACCTTTTCAGCATTACTCTCAAAAACCCTATAACCTCAGTAACCATGAGAAAACAGCAGACCAAGCTCAATTGAAAGATAATCTAAAAAATACTGACCAGTGCTCCTCAAAACTGCCAAGTCATCAAAACCTAGGAAAGTCTAAAATAACTGTCACAGTCAAGGGGAGCATTAAATGTAATGTACTGTCCTGGATGGGACCCTGGAACAGAAAGAGGTCACTGAGGGAAAAGTGGGTGATTCTGAAGAAGAACGGGCCATCCATGTTGCTGTAGGAGTGCTGTGGGGAAGATACCTGTGGGTAGCTCCGAGAACTGAAAGACCAGCCTCTGTGGCCACCATGGCTCCCAAGAGCGTCTCCCCAGTCTGTTATAGACTCCATTCTATTTCCAGACTGACTCAGCAAGGGAACCTACCAGCCAGTGAAAAGTGGAGCCTAAGGGGCCAGCTGGTCTGGGGTATTCAAAGCACAAGTGTACCCAGAACAAGACAAAAATGATACAGAAAGAAAAGACCCCCTCAAAAACAAGAATCTCCACCACAAGACTTCTAGGACTAGTAAATTAAGCAAAGTAACAGGTTCCAAAATGAAAATACAAAATTAACAGTTTTCCTACACACCAATAATGAATTAACTGAAAAAAAATCAGGAAAACATTTCCAACAATAGCTTAAAAAAAAAAAAAAAAGCAAAAGCAAAGAAAAACAACTCTAGGAATAAATCTAACCAGGAAGGTAGAAGCGCTCCACAGTGAGAACTCTAGTGCACTGCAGGAAGACACGGAAGACTGCACTGCAACACGGAAAGACCCCCATGTCCTGGTGGGATTCATGTGTTACATGGTCATATTCCCAAAAGTGAGATTCAGTGCGATTCTTATCAGAATACAATGGCACTCTTCACCCTCTAAATTCACGAGGAAGAATATAAGACCCAGAATCTCTCAAGTAATGCTTAGCCATAAAGCCATGCTGGAGACACCACAATTCCCAAGTTTCAAATCATACCTCCTAGCTATAATATTAAAGATAGTGTGGTCTGGCGTACAGACAGACATGGAGGCCAGGGAACAGAGAAGGAATAGACAGACCCACACAGATACGGTCAGCTGGTATTTGACAAAAGTGCCAAGAACACAAGTTGGAGAAAAGACAGCCTTTAAAAAAATGGTACTAAAAAACATGATGTCCAAATGTAGAGGAATGGAACTAGATCCTTATCTATCAGCTGCACAAAAGGGACTTGAAGTGAACCAGAAACTGAGGAAGAGGTCCAATAACTCTGTAACTACTAAAAGAAAGCAGAGTCAACACTCCAACACAGGCTCAGACAACAATTCCCTCAGACTCCTTGGGAAACACCCAAGAGCTAACATGAGGGAGGACATCCAGTTCCAAAGCCTCCGTACGTCACAGGGAAAAGAAGTGTGGAGAGAGAGCCCACGGAATGGGAGGACATCTTTGCCAGCTACGCTTTTGACAGAGAATTAATATCCCAGATATATAAAGAATTTTAAAAAACACCCAAAAATAATAACCCAGTTAATAAATGGGCAGATAAGCTAAACAGACATTTCTCAAAAGAAGAAATACAAATGAATAACTAATGTCTGTAAAACTGTTCAAAATCTTTAGCCATCAAGAAAATGAAAATCAAAACTACACCAAGATTTTGTTTCACTCTAGTTAGAAAGGTATTCATCAAAAATACAAATAATAATAAATGCTTGCAAGAATGTGGGGAAAAAAGAAATCTTTATACATTGTTAGTTAGTACAACCACTAAGAAAATCAGTATGGAGTTTCCTCAAAAGTCTAGGAATGGAATCACCATATCGCTCAGCGATACCACTCCTTAGTATTTATCCAGAAAAATTAAATACTACAGTGATAGACGCATACCCATTCATTGCAGCACAATTCACAATAACCAAATTATGGAATCAGCTTAGGTGTCCATCCACAGGTGAATAGACAGAGAAAATGTGGCAGACGTACACAATGGAGTTTTATTCAGTCATAAGAAAGATGAAATTATGTCATTTGTAGGAAAATGGATGGAACTAGAGAAAATCAGGCTAAATGAAGAAAGTTAGACTCAGAGAGTCATGTTTTCTCTCCTGTGTGGAAGCGGGAGTGAAAAGGGAGGGAAGGGAGTAGACCAGTGTGGTAGAGAGGGGAAGGCAAGAGGAGGTACCGGGGAATGAAACTGACCAAATCATGCTATGTGCAGGTGCAGATTCATCACACTGGATCTCACTGTTATGGATAATTATAATGGTCAATAATTTTTTTTCTGCTTCTTTTGTGGCACTGGGAATCGAACTCAGGGCCTTGAACACACTAGGCAAGCACTACCTCTGACTTATAGTCCCAGTTTGCCAATTAAAAATAAATAAATAAGGGCTGGGGATGTAGCTCAGTGGTAGAATGTTTGCCTAGCATGCCCTCTACCACGCGGCCTGCGCAGTGGTCATTAATGAGGTTCTAGGCATAAAGTTAGTTAGAAGAGATCGAAATAAAAACACAGACTCAGTTACCTTATTTCTATTGCCAGGTCCGAGACGGCTCCCCTCTGGTTCCCTCCTCCAACCGCCCAGCAGGGCAGCAGGGATTACTCAGGGCTAGCAGGAGATCAGCTTTTTATTGGGGAACAAGAGATTCAGGGGAGAATTCCATCCAATGAAGGTTGAGGGGGGCTGCACTCCAAGGTCAGGGTCAGTGATTGGGTCCCCGGGGTCAGTGGTCAGGCACACCCCCACACGGATGGGCTCTCTCATCAGGAAAGGGCCGGGAAAGTTCCCACACAGCCAGAGCGCCTCAGGCCTTAACGGGAGTCGCTCAATCACGTGTTAGAATGGCTTCCCACAATGCCCGAAGCACTGGGCTCAATCCCCAGCACCTCCAAAAGCAAAACAACAACAAAACCAGCTATGCAGTATAAGACTACAATATGGATATATGTTATTATACATTTATGCAAACCCATAGAATATGCAAAACCAATAGTGAACCTTCCTGTAAACCAAGAGCTGTGAATGATGGATAATCTGTAGCACACTACAGGGGAGGACGATAATGAGGCAAGCTGTGCACCTAAAAAGGCAGAAGCTCAATTTTGTATGAACTTAAAACTTATCTAAAAATAAAGCATATTAAAGCATTTTTAAAAAAGAGGAAGGAGAGGACATGAGGGAGTGAGTTGGAGAGGACATGAGGGAGTGAGTTGGAGCTGAATGGGCTGGAGGGGTAGAAGGTACAACAAGGGGGAGGGAGGAATGAGGACAGCGTGGGTGTCCCTGTGGTGCTCCACAAACCCCACGCACAGGCGCGCTGTTTGAATGGCATTTCCCAGTCCTGGTGTCTGCACACGGAAATCAGATGGAGAACTTTTCAAGAAACATAGAGCCTGGGCTCTCGTCCTAGGAATTCTTCTGAGTGCTGCCTGTCTAATGTGACGACAAGTCTGAGAACTGCCAGTCAGAGGCAGTGTGCTGGCCCTGGAGAGCTCACAGCCACTCACTCCGTCAACTGCAAGTCCTTTCTGCAATCACCCTCAGCTAAACCGCAAAGTGCCAAGGGCAACGGGAGGAAGCCAGGTCTCTGCATCTCCGCACCCTCCAGGGACAGTCTCAGCCCAGAAACGTGTGTGTCATAGATTACCGCTGGTCTTATTGTAAGGACACAACATCATCCTCCTTTAAGACCTGGGAAAGCTGCGGTAGAGGCTGTAAGGCCTTCGCCTTCACATCAGTGTGTATGAGAAACACCTAGCAGAGAGCTCCAGATCAACCCCAGAATCTCACAAGTGGCTGACACCCTTTCCTGTCAATGTTCCCCCAGGGATTAGCTCTTCAGTGTACAGCTGGACACTCCTCCCTCTTAAGTAATTTTTAATCCACTTATTGTCGTCGTCGTCTTCTTTTGAGAAAGGAAGAACTATGAAATTTATAGTTTTTTTAAAAAACATTTCATTTAAGGATGTTTATTAATTAATTTTCTATTTTAAATGAACACTGATTAAACAGCAACATTTTACATTCCGTGGTGTATCTATTGTCTATACTTTATAACTTTATTATGTGATGCACTTAGGGCTTGTTAGAAATGTGGAATCTTGGTATACCCTAAATTAATTAATCAGAATCTCCAGTAATTCATGTGTACACTGAAGTTTGAAAAGCATAGTTTAGCATGCTTTAATAATTCTTAAAAATCCAGTTTGACCAAAAAATAGCAATGATTATTAGATAGTATGGAGTTAAATCCTCAGTGTTTTGTAAGAAATTTATTACTTTTTGAAGCTATTGCATTCATAAGGTAACATCAAATAAATGGGTGTATATCACATTAGCACCTACTTTCCACCATCAGTCTTATTTAATGTTAATGAAGAGATCAAGAGTTGACTGAAATTAATGTCTTGAGAACTTCTATGATTACTATGAGACAGTATTCAGCTGCACCAGGAGAAGGCTACACCAGTTTGGTAGGTGGAACATGAAAGGAAAAGAGAGGAAAATACAAATGGTGGTATCTGAGAAAACACTTGTTTGGCAGATAGAAAACAGAAAGGAATCACGGTAGGGAAGTACAAATGGTACTACCTGAGAAGAAAATAAAAATATACTGAATCCAGGAACCTGTCAAAGAAAAGGGAAAACGGAAGCCCTGAATTCCCAGTGTTCTTACTGAACATCCGGCAGTGGAGGTGGAATTCCAAAGTGCTTAAACCAATTCTACATACGAAACCTCTAACAAATTATAGAAAAGTTTTGAGGGGTGGAGAGACAGCTAGACTCCACATAACAAGCAAGGGAGTGATAGAGAAGCATGTCTCAGAAAAAATTCTCAGGTGACCACCAGCAGCAGGTAAGATACTTCAGTCCAACATTAAAGGATGTTTATAATACCTTAGTCTCCACAGCTAATTAACTGTGGAAATGTGAGAAGGAGGCTCTCCAGCACGGTAAACATTTTTAGTAGCTGCTGATGACAGTTTCCTTCTCAGGAATCCACATATTAAACATAAGTATATTGGGAAGCTAATATACACCAGGCATCCTTCTTGGTCTAGAATATAATGGTGAGCCCTATAGGCATGTCTGTGTTAAGAGAAGTCAGAGTGTTATGAGGAAACAGTCCCCCCCCCAAGGAAGCAGTTCATAAGGTTTTGAAATTTTGCCCAGAAGATAATAATGAAAAAAGTCCCCATGCTGTATTTTCAGCAGATAATAATTTTAAATCACTTTAGAGACAAAAACCAGAAACATGTTAATCAGGCAGGGTAATGGCTACCCTCCCAACATCATCTCTGCCTCACCTGATTTCATTCCTTCTTGGTAATTGCCAAATCCAGCTACAATGTGGGGGTCCCACTCTAGGCCTGAATAATAACTGACATGTAGCACTATGCAGAACCAGCACTTTTGTAAGTGATTGATGTAATTATTCATCCACTTACTCCCCAAGACAAATGTTTAAGGTGGGTATTACTATTATCCCTTTGTAAAGATTAAAAAACAGTGGGCACAGAGAGGTGTAATGATTTGCCCAAGGCCATACTTCTTGTAAAGGACAGTCTTTGAATCTAAAGCAGTGCTTTTAACCTGCACACTAGGGTGTGACTGGATTCCAATAGTAGAATTTTCTGTTAACTAAAAACCGAATTAACAGGTTTTTCAGCCCATGTCTGACTGATTCTGATACAGGTATAGGGATTTGCTAATGGGATCCATTCTAGATATGAATAAGAGTATTGTCAGATAGAATTAGTTCCCAAAATGAAGCCAAGATATAATACTTTTGTTCTACAAAGTAATGTCATAAGGCCACTTTTTAAATTTTATTTTTTTGTAGTTGTAGATGGACAGAATGCCTTTGTTTTTATGTGGTGCTAAGGACTGACCCAGTGCCTCACACATGCTAGGAAAGTGCTGTACCACTGAGCTACAGCCTCAGCCCAATCTACTTTTAAGCAGTTGGCCAACACTGTGTTAGTTTTTATGATGGGAAATATATCCATGGCACCTCAATTCCATTCACTTGTTTAGAAAATGAGTTTAAAAGCAAATCAAATTAGAGATCAGTGAAGATGACTGATATTTTTGGCACTTAATAGGTTTTTGTCATTTAAGTATATAATATTTTAAGTGGTTACTAACAAGTTGCAGGATTGGATGCATATTTAAACAATTTAACTTCAAAGCTGAGTATATGCAAGGACATGAAAACCAAGTTGCAGGTGCTCTCTGCCTTCTGCCCTCTTCTGAAAGACAAAGGACTTTAAACTTCTCAATGCAAGAAGTTTAAAGCAAACAATTCTATCAGATTTTATATTTTATTCAAGGACTAGAATTGTCAGAGAAATAGCTGGATTTTCTTAAAAGGAAAAATGAGGTTGATGACTGACGGTGGAGGGTATTCCTGGAAGGAGTTGTTGGCAGGTAATTCTAGCCCACTTATCTTTAGGACACATCAGAAGCCACCACTCCACATTTTCTAATCCCCATGTGCTTTCTAAGGTGTGTGGCTTCGTTACTCATTCTCCCCTCTTCTGAAAAACAGCAAAACTAATAAAAGAAAATGTTCTCTGTGGATTTTATAAAACCGTAGAATAGGGAAAAGAGTCACATGTGCGATGCTTTTGCAGCCCACAGAGGGAAAGAGAAAGCCTCATAAAAGGTGGGGTGGGGCTGTTAAGAAGCCAACAGGCAGAGCCCTGGGAGGTTTAGTCACTATCAAGCTCGCATATTACCAGCTGCAAGGAGGGATTCCAGTACTAAGGGACACAAGACTTACCTGATACCTCCAGAGCCCACCAATGTCATCAGTCCTTTCAAAGCAAACAGGTTCCAAGTCTTCATCCAGACAGCACTTGATAGAAGAGAGCCCGGAGGCTCCAGCCCCAATCACAGAGATTCTTTTCTTGGTCATGGTCTTCAGAGATCTTCACCTGGCTAGGGCAATGCCACTTGTCCTGAAGAAAGAACAAAAGACAGAAAGCACACGTGTATCAACAGTTCTTAAGAAAGACAGCTGCCTTCACGCTCAAATGACTCTGGGTAGCCCTCTTTAGAAGGCATCTCCTGCAAGGCCCAGAGCTGAGGAGCACTGTGGTGTCATCTCACTCCCTCCCCTGAAGCACCTGGCTGATCCCTCAGCTGAGAAAGTTACTCTGGCTTTCTGCCTTAAAGAAACATCAACTAGGCAAGTACCCGCCCAGCCCAGGGGCAGGCACAGACTGGCCCCACCTCCTTGCAGCCCACGCCCCCACCCGCTCATGGGCTCCAATTCTCCCTCTCTTCACTGGAAGAAAACGTGGGTTGGATCTGCTTTGGAGAGGAAAAGAAATCGTGTACAACTTGTGTGTTTTTCAGCTGCGGTTGTGGGCGGTGCCCTTTTACTCCCCCTGGAGAGAGTCTTCTTATCTCCCGAGCTCCCCTACTGGCTGCCTCCACTTTCAACCTGCTGCTTTTCCCTTAAAGGGATGCACTCCTCCCACTGAAGCCAAAGTGTAAACAACTCCCAAGCAAGCTGAAGCGAATGCCTAAATGCAGAACAACTACATTCCTGGGCATCCACCCATCTAGGTGATCCTACCCTCTTCTCTGCCTCCTCCCCACCTCATGGCCTGTATCCTGGCTCTACCCTGCTGGTAGAAATTCACTTTAAAATCCCCACGCATGTTTTAAAATGCTTTTAGCTGAACTCTAGCTGGCTTCATTTCAACTCTTTAAAATCTGGTTAAAAATAGAATCTTTGACTTAAACAATCATTTTACTCCATCAGGAAGATGCCTGTCCAATATATGGTCTGAATTATATTAGAATACAGTTAGCACACAATGGTGAACAGATGGTCTCCACATCACCTCGTGGGAGCAGGAAAGAAGTGAGGATCAAAGGTGGAGTCCTGTGTGTGTGTGTGTGTGTGTGTGTGTGTGTGTGTGTGTGTGTACATATGTATATACATACATATATGTGAGGGGGGAAGTTACCAGGGATTGAACCCATGGTACTTAACCACTGAGCCACATGCTGTGATTTTTTATTTTGAGACAGGGTCTCACTAAGTTTCTTAGGGCCTCACTAAGTTGCTGAAGCTGGCTTTGAACCTGTGATCCTCCTGCCTCAACAACCTGAGCCACTGGGATTATAGGTGAGCACCACAGCATCCGGCAGAATGTTTATACTTTTTTATATGGTTCTGTCAAAACAGTTACTCATCAAAATATTCCTTATCTTTCAGTGGACACATCAAGATGACCCCATCACGTAATTCTTATTTTAAAGAGCTGCTATTAAATTTTGCTCTGGATTCTCTTCTCACTTTACTCCTGCAACACTTTATTAAAACCTTTATTTGGGGCTGGGATTGTGGCTCAGTGGTAGAGTGCTTGCCTAGCATGTGCAAGGTGCCTGGTTCGATCCTCAGCACCACATAAAAATAAATAAAATAAAGGTCTTGTGTTTTGCTACAACTAAAAAATAAATAAATATTTTTTTTAAAAAAAAACACCTTTATTTACTAGTGTCTGTCCTCACAGATTACCACCAAACAGAATGCTTTTTGTCACTAAGTACCTTCCGTCTAATGGTACTTTCTCCTAGAAAGAGACAGCAATGTCCTCCCTCCCTCCCTCCCTCTCTCTCTCTCTCCCTCCCTCCCTCCCTCTCTCCCTCCCTCCCTCCCTCTCTCTCTCTCCCAGTTACTTAAACGCATCTCCTTTGAGGTTTCAGAAGAATCCGTTTCTCATTCCATCCCTCCCAAGACGTATGGTAGGAGAAGGGCCCAGGGATGTTCAAGAGTAGGACACCTCATATGCAGCCATCAATTTCTATTACTGGGCACTGGAGAAGGCAGGCGGGTGTTCTCCAGTTAATGAATCACTGGACCCCAAGGAGCTATATCTGAATCTGAGAGAGACAACTGCATGTCACCCAGACATACAATTTAAGTGGGGTGCAGTAGCCAGATGGGACTGGGGTTGTCTTCCTTGGGGTGGGAATGAGCATATCAATGAGAAGAATTAACCTGGAATTTTAGTGGCTAGACAAGTAGCAGACACTACTGGATACCCATTAAAATGTTATCTCCTCCTCTTACTATATAATATATCCCTTTGGAATGGGATTTCCTAATGAGGAACTGCATTTTCCTGGTTCTTTTTGAAGCTATGCATAAATTCATTATTAAATTATCACCAAGGAACAGAAGAAGAGAAAATGTGAGCAACTTTGACCTAAACTTTTTAAAGAAAACATCTTGATCTAGTCTTCTACTCCTTCTCCTTTTTTTTTTTTTTTTTTTTGTTTGGAATGTTGATAACCAGACTTCTGGAAGCCAGGAATTGAAGTTGGTAGGTTTGAAATAGTCAGGGACCTCCATCCATGGAAAAAGGACCCTTTAGGACTAAGGGATAGACACCTTAGGGGAAATAAGACAACCCAGCGAGCTCTCAGTCTTACGGGGTTAACAGTTGTACTAAAAAATTTCAAGTTAAAAGTACACCAGTCTTCAAGACCATGGGAGTGAATCACACACCAGGAGACAGGAGGCTGGGAAAGTCATCTCCGCCTCCTGAGACTACGTGGTCAGCACATAGGCCAGCTAGGCCAGACAAAGCAAGGTCTGCACTATTCTGAAAATATTAATAACAGACAAAAACATGAAAAAATGTCCTTCAACATCTCTAACAATTACAGAAATGCAAATTAAAACTACGCTACGAGTCCATCTCACTTGAGAATAGTCATTATCAAGAATACAAGTAACAGTAAATGTTGGCGAGGCTGGGGGGAAAAGGTTCACTCACACATTGCTGGTGGGACTGCAAATGGGTACAACCACTCTGGAAAGCAGTATGGAGATTCCTCAGAAAACCTGGAATGGAATCACCATGTGACCCAGTAATCCCATGCCTTGGGTTAAATGCAAAGAACTTAAAATCAGCACACTACAGTGACATAGCCACATCAATGTTCATAGCAGCTCAAATTGAGAATAGCTAAGCTACGGAACTAAGTAGGTGCCCTTCAACAGATGAATGGATAAAGCAACTGTGGCAACTGTGGTATATACACACAATGAAATATTCCTGAGCCATAGGAAGAATGAGACGATAGCATTTGCTGGTAAATGGCTGGAACTGGAGACTATCATACTAAGGGGAATAAGCCAATCCCCCAAAACCAAAGGCTGAATGTTCTGATAAGCAGATGCTAGCACACAATAAGGCAGGGAGAGAAAAGAACAGAAATACTTTAGATTAGACAAAGGGGAATGAAGGGAAGGGAAGGGATGAGAATAGGAAAAACAGTAAAATGAATTGGACATCACTTTCCTATGTTCCTATACACATATATGAGCAGTATAACTCCACATCATGAACAACCACAAGAATGGGAAGTTATACTCCATGTATGGATAACATGCCAAAATATATTCTACTGTCATATATAACTAAAAAGAACAAATTTTAAAAATAAATTAAAAAAAGAAAATATTAATGGCAGAGACTCTCCTAGATAATAAGTGCTCTAGGTGATGAGGGCCAACGCATGGGCAGAATGTCATTAGTTAACCAACAGTTACCTTGACCTTATTCTCATAGACCTAAGGTGGGGACGTAAGCTGGAAATGAGATATGAGATACAGGACACATGAAGAGGTGTGATGGAGACTCAGGCCCAGCTGAAGTTCCACCTCTACAGGTGAGGACATTGAGACACACACACACACATCTATGCACATACAGATACTTTTTGAAAATGATATGAATACTTACATGAAAGTTTAGGAAAGATTTTAACCACCATGGAACTTATTTGGTTTGTATAGTTTTCATGGCAGGGGGTAGGAACCATCCGATCAGGCACATTTAAAGCTTCAACTCTGACACCACATCCATTCACATTCCAAAACACTGGACATGGGCTCTGCCCATTCAGAGAAACAGAAATCCACATGTCTGAGGGCTGGATGCACAATAATCCCACAAGGGAGACAGTGGATAGTTGGGAATAGGAATACAACCTACCAGAGTCGGCTACCCATGACACTCGGTCTGTTTACCTTCAAGACCACAGCTGTGGGCCATGCCTGTGGACTTCCAAGGTAAGGAGATTACCGCGGTACCTCGACCATGAGAGATAACTCTTGACCTCTGGAGACTTTACTGGTGAGATGCGGGCAGGTTTATTTCCATCTAATGTGTTTTGGTCCTTCACAATATCCTGAAAATTCAAATCTGTTTATATATGTATAAACAAATATAGACAATATATAAAAGGTGGTCTCATTTAGTGTTCACCACAGTGCTAAAGGACAGCTCCCACTGTCCTCACTGTGAATCACCATGCATCAGGGGCCTTTCAGATGCACTCAGGTTGTTCAGGGCTCTGATGTCGAAGATTGTTTTACATGCCATTTTTGAGCATTTTGGCTTAACTTTGCAACTGTACCTCAGCAACACAGATACATGTGCAACAGGTATGTTCATTTTCATACCTAAGGCCCAGGCTTTGTGAAGTTAGGATATAAGACGGCTTTGGGTTCTTACCAACCCAGAGGAAGAGGAAGTCAGAGAGAGTTCTTAGGGTTTCAGTATAGGCTGAATCATGAGAATATTTTGGCTTCATGTAATTTTATTATTGATAACTGGCTGCTTATGTAGAAATTTGTCAGAAAAGTTCAGCACTAGTAAACTCAAAAGCTTCAGGGGCTGGCTAAGTGGATCACATAAAACCTTTCCTGCTGGACAGAGAACAAAAAGTGAAATCATTGTGACTAATTTGAAAACATATTCAATTAGAGAGGAAAATAAAAGCTGGGTATGAAGGCACATGCTCCTTATCATAGCTATTCAGGAGGGTAATGCAAGAGGATTGTGAGTTTGAGGCCAGCACTGGCAACTTAAAATTAAATTAAATTAAATTAAATTAAAAGGGGTGGGGATGCGGCTTATTAGGAAGAGTGCTTGCCTAACATGCCCAAGACCTTGGGTTCAATCCCAGTACTGCAGACAAACAAAAAAGGAAAACAAGAACTGTTCTGTCAAATAAGACACACGGGCAAGTTTCAGTGCAGAGCTATCCATGTCTCTGACCTATGTCCTCAAAGATTTATTTGAGAATATTTCAGTGTGTGGCCTTCGGTATAGAAAAGAAGCATCAATTCTCAGAGGTCACTGTGCCAGGGTGCTGTAAAGTACTTCTAGTTTTACTTAAATGTACATTCTTCTTAGTATATCATCTCAGGCTCTTGGGCTCTCTGGGTTTTACAATTATTATATAAATTTGATGCCTAAGATATATAATTACATCAAAGTCAAATGTGGTCTTTCCTTTCTTGGGAGAAAAAAAAAACCAAATTTCTTTCAACTCAGTGGAGGGCACTGACCTAATTCTAACCTTAGCCCAAAGGTCCAAGTTCATGTATGCAAGAAGAGTTCTGTACATTTTCCCTATGGCCACATCTTTTACTCAAGCTGCCAGCTAGTATCCTACTGTAACACAGTGGACACAGTGTAACACAGTGGACAGCAAACGTAACCTCTTCACAAACCTGTGCTACAGTCATGCTTGTTTGGGTTGGGCTTGAAGATGCTAAGATCTACCCAAACATGCTTTGGTCACTTATTGTTATTGTGTTGCTGTTGTCCAAGGACATTTCTCTCTCTATGTGGAGAAATGAAACAATTAATATAAGCATCATTATTGTATGACCAGAGCAATGAATGAAAAGGGGATTGAGCTAGATTTCGTTCGGACAGTTAATACTGACCTGCTAGAAAACATTGAACAGGTTTCCTAAACTTTCTGTGCCTTCGTTTGCCTATGTGTTAAATGTCCTCTCTTGACCTCGGGTTATATCAATCAGGTCCTAGATTTTTCAACTCCTCCACAGACCCCTCACTGGGACGTCTAACAGTATGTTTTGAGTTCTTCCTCAGGCCAGACACTATTCCAGGAACAATCGGATACCTCCTGAAGGTGACTTTATGGTCTTCCCTCCCTCACACCAGCTTCTCTCTCTTAGAAGTCCTCAGTGGTGGCATAAACATCCATATCCCAGGGCAGAAGCCTGTGGGAGCCCACCTCGGCCTCTCTCTCTCCCTCAGCCCTGTGGTCAACGATGACCAAACCCCTTCAAGTGCATCGTCACTATCTTTCTTCTCTCAGCACTAGAGAGTGAACCCAGGTCCCACATATGCCAGGTAGTTGTTCTACCTTTGAGCTGCGTGCCTTTTTACTCTGCAGATCTTTTACTTTACAGACTTTTTATTTTGAGAGGTTCTCACTAAATTGTCCAGCTTACCTTGAACTTGCCATCCTCCTATCTCAGCCTCCTTAGTTCCTGGGATTACAGAAGTGCTCCATTGCACCCAACTCAGTCACCAATTCTTAAAATGTATTTATTATCCCTTGCAAATCTTGTCTCAATGTCTTTGCATGTGTGATCTCTCTGCCCTAAACCTTCTTCCTCTGATTTCACAAAGCTGGCTTCTCATCATTCAGACTATAATTCAAATGTCATCTTTTTACTGATCTCCTCTTCCACCCACTCTATCCAGAGCTGCTCCCAGCCCCATTCTCACTATTGTGACCCTGTTTGCAATCTTCTTAGCACTGTACTACCTTATTTGTACTCCCCTTTCTTTTTCTATTTCTCATCACTAGAATCTAAGCTCATAAGTGCAGGGACCTTATCTAACATGTTCGCCTCTTCTAGACACTGGGGACATGACTAACGCAATCACTCTCTATTGTACTCATCTGGCAAATGTCCACTCAGTTCTCTACCTCTTCCCCATCTGCAGCCAACACACACCATGCTGCTTGGCAATGGTACCATATTCCTCTAGTCCATTCCCTCTCCACTTCCCCAGACAACTGTTTCACATCTTTCTGTCTTCAGACCTCCAACCCCTTCCACCCAAGCTCACCTGATGACACTGTTCCTTATTTCTTTGGGACAACAGAGTCAGGAGACATCAGGTGCTGTCACCACCAAATCTAATCTCACATTGAGCCTTACTGTCTATGCCAACCCTCTACTTGTGCATTGGATCCCACCCCCTCTCACTCCAGAACACTTCCTGGATCGTTCCCATCAGCATTCAATTGCTCTAACATCAACCACCTTAAAATAAACTGCCCTTACTGCTAGTGGTTGCTGCCAATTTTCTGCTTCTTTTTACATCAAAACTCTTCCAAAGGGGTGAGAGAGTCTGTCTCCACCTTCTTCCCTCCCATCTGGTTTCAGTCACTGCGTCAGGCACTGGACTCCTTGCCAAGGCCACTGGCCATCATGAAGTCACCAATTCAGTGCTTACTTTCTATCCTTTCTTCACCCCACCTCTTACCTGCACCTGATGTAGACCTTCACCAGTGAGGCTCTACTCCTCTGTCCTTAGGGATGCCATTCCTTAGTGCTCATATGATTTCACTGGCTGTTCTTAGTCTCTTCTGCTGGCCCTCTTCCCGATTTCTAAATATTAGTTGACCAAGGATTAGTCTTTTCTATAGTTCCAGTCACACTCCTGAGGATATTAGAACCTAAGCTCCATCCTAAAATCATGACTTCCTTATTCATATGCAGTTCTAACCCTTTCCCCTGAACTCTAGAATAATCTATCCAGTTACCTATGCCAAACCTATTCTTGGGTCTCTGTAACTGTGTCATGATACTCTGTCCAAAATTGAATTGTTTTTTTCTCGACATGAATTCTTACAAAAAAAAAAAAAAGCTTTCGATGCATGTATTTTAAAATTTCAACGAACATAACAATACATACTTTCATATTTATGGGACACAGTGTGATATTTTGATGTATGTATATAATGTGAATTAATCAGATTAGGGTAATTGATCTATCTATTACCTCAAACATTCATCATTATGTCATGTTAGGGACATTCACAATCTGTAGGGCATGATAGCAGAAAAACCATTTTGGTGTGCCAGCTTTGGAGTATATGTGTGGTTTTGGGAAGAGCATAAGGCAAAATCTACTAAAAACAGATATTGAAAAAAGCATCCTGGCTACCACCTGGGTTTGACTCTTCTTTTGATATCCTATCCTTCTTCCTGTAACTTGCATGTGGGTTGGTAAGTAAGCCTCAAAGTTTTTCACAATTGAAATAGGCCTCAATGGTGCTCATTAACATATCTATGCATTAGCCTCCAGGTGTGGGAGAACCATTGTGGCAGAAGTAAGGATAGCTAAACTGGAGTTCTGGATATCAGCTGTTATGGATTTGAGATATTGCTAACCCTGCATTTATAAAGCTCAGGAGGCATGAGAATGGCGGGTTGTTCCCCCCTCTTTTATATATATATATATATATATATATATAAAGCAGGGCCAATCCTGAAGGGGCCCTGGGGGGAATTTCCTTTGGTGGCAAGATCCTTGGCAGCCCTCTGAGTCCCCGCTGGCTCCTTGCTGGCAAATTTTTATGTTCCCATCCAAAGCTAAAATGTTCAAATTTTTCATTTCATTATTTTGCCAATTTGAAGGAAGCTGTTTTCCTCAGGTGGCGCTGTAAGGCCATTCTCTCTCCCTATCGCTGTCCCCTGGCAACCTCAGACGGCCCGGGGAAGGGGGGGCGGGGGGGGGTGTCCCAGATTCCAGCTGCCACCGGGCTGCACAGGGAGCAGGAGCCTGTGAGATTGTGCCTCCAGGTTGGGTGGGCAGGTCCAGGCGGGCCTGGCTGGGCCTCTCGCCTGGCCAGTGGGCCCCAGGCCAGTGTCTAGGTGGGGCACCTCCTCTGGGTGGCGGGGCTGGAGGGCACCCCATTACTAGTTTAAAGACTTCCCCTCAATATCAAATTTGGACTTATAATCCTTTTGCCAAATGAAATCCCTTTTTACACTGGGGGCAGGGCCTTTCCAGAGGCTGGAGGATGGTTTCAGCCCAGAGCGAATTAGGCCCTCCTCAGAGATGGCCTTTTTTTGAGTCTTTTTTTTTTTTTTTTTTTGGTAAGAGGGTGGAGAATTTCCGCGGGGAGAGGGATGACAATATGGTGGAGGCCGTTCCCCATCCCGACTGTCTACCGTGTGTTCCGGGACAGGGGCAGTTAGTGTGGAATTTAGGGGACCAGGCCAAGGATTGGTGGAAGGAGGAGTAGGTGTCTTAAAAGGGTCTTTGTCACCCCTAGATGTTCCTCTTGAGGGGCCAGGAGAGAGACAGGAGCTGAGGGCAGATAGTCCCTCAGAGGGGGGTCCTCTCCCAGGTTAATTTCCCTCTTCCTCACCAACTGTTCTGTGGGGTCCCAGGTGGCCCAAGGCCCGAGGGCGGAGTGGGACAGGGACTCAGACGCCGGGCGCTGGTGGGGCCTGCAGCAGGCCACAAGAAGAAACACCTGGGGCTCCCACCGGCCAGCCTGGCTCCCTCTGGCAAACATTTCTCTCCTTCTCCCCCTCAGCCATCCACCAGGACCCCACGAGTGTCAAGGTTTCCCAGACCTTTTGGGCTGCGCATCCAAGATCTCTAAACCTCGGCTTTTTAGCATTAAGAGCTGGGTCCTTATGCCTAGTGTGAGATGGCCCCATCTTTCCAGGGATACCCTTACCTCGGAACACTCCCTTGGCTCGGCTCGATACTCTCACTCCCGCGTGGGGTGCCAGATGTCAGGGGTTTTAGCCTCCCTGTTCCCTCCTGACCTGTGGGAGAGATTGGGAGAGCACGCCCCAGCCAGGACAGGCCAAGAATGGTAAAGGTCGACTGGCCGTCTGCACCCAGCCCTCCCTTGCAGGAGGACAGGGAGAACAGTCAAAGCAGGATCTCCTTTAATGAGAAAACACACACATAATAGAATGTACAAGAGCCAATCAGGGTAAAGGTCAGCAGGGTGGGGAGAGTTCACGTGTACACCCCTCCTACAGGCAGTAATGTCCATGAGGGCAGAGGGTTCTGAGCCTCTCCTAGAGGGGTTCCATTTCTTCATCACAACCCACGGCCATGCCTTCTGGCTAATCGCTAGGTGCTCTCTCAGCCACCTGTGGCCCCAGGACTGGGAAGCGAGTAGCAGCCAGCAAGTTAAGTTTCCTCTTTTCTGATGCAACATGCCCCACGTTACATCATTACAACAATCCTCTTTACTATTTTGAAATATTCAATTAATTACCATCAACATGAGAACCCCACTATGTTAGAGAGCATTAGAAATATTCCCCCCATCCAGCTGGACCCCGTGCCCATTAACCAGCCTTTCTCCACCCCTTCTTCTTCCCACTCTTCCCAGTTCTACTCTCCACTTCTGTGACATCAACCTTTTCAGTTTCCACATTAAGTGAAAATATGTGTATTTGTCTTTTTTGTGCCTGACTTTTTTCATGTAACATAATGCCCCTAGGCTCATCCATGTTGCTCTAAATGATGAAATTTCATCTTTTTTTGGCTGAAAAGCTCCATTGTATATATATGCCCCATTTTCTTTATTCATTCATCCACAATGGGCATCTAGGTTGATTCCACATCTTGGCTACTGTGAAAAGTGCTGTAATAAACTGGGGAGTGATATCTCTTTCACATACTAATTGTATTTCCTTTGGATATACACCCTATAATGGAACTGTTGGATCATATGGTAGTTGTATTTCTAGTTTCTGTGTGTGTGTGTGTGTGTGTGTGTTTGATGAGCCCCAGAGTGTTTGTCTTAATTGCTGTACTAATTTACATTCCTACCAGCAATGCATGAGAGTTCCCCTATTTCTGCATACTTGCCAGCACAAAAATGAATACTTGATGTCCCCAAACTCTTTGCTGCCTTCCTCCTTCAACATGATGACTCCATTCTATCAATGCCAAATTGTTGAAATCATCTTATATTCTCCCACTTCCTGCCAATGCTCAACCCGTGAATCTTCTAGGCATCACCTGTACAATATATCTATTCATCACTCTACTGCAACCTTGCTGGCCCCCCAATTATCATCTTTTGCCCAGACTATTACAATAGTCTCCAAATTGAACTCTCTGCTTCTCCCCTGCCTGTCTCTACAGTATAACTTGCAGATCTGGAGTCTCTTGGCTACATTTCTCAGCTATATTTTAGATGCCAGACTCAATATATCAGCAGTCTACTTAGCTTAGAGCTAGGGCCCTATCTCTGAAATATACTTTAAGTTAAAAAACAATAAGCATCCTTTTGTTTAAGTGGAAGGTGGTTGATATCATTACTTTAGCAGATAAGTGTAGTGCATTAAAATCTGGAGGGGAGGAAACAAGTTAAACAAAGAATAGGATGCAAAAAAACACTGAGAAGCAGTTTAATAGCCAGAGAGTCTTTCAGAGAAGCCACCAAAGGGTACCAATCTATGGTAAGGTTTTGAAAAAACCCGCAAATAGGAAAATAAAACAGGGACTTAGAGAGGCTGTCTTTGATAAAAAATACCTGGTTCTTCAGTTGGGTTTGCCAATGCCTAATATGTAACTAAAAGCATGATAAAGTTTGGCATCTCTTCTTCATTTTGTATTTGTCTGTTTTACTCCCTTATTAAACTTTGGGTCTGCCATAGTCTGGCTGGGCACAAACCACGAGCCACTCAAGCAGGAACAAACTTTATTTCCGAACTCCACCAGCACACTCCACACACGCCGCCCACGCGGCTCCTCCAGGCACACACCACACCAACTGGAAATCCCTCCTCTGGAGCTTCCCCAACCAATGGGAACTCTCCAGGAATCCCCATGAGAACTCCAAAGTAGCAGGCCTAGGCGGACAGCAGGGGTCTAATACACAACTGAACACACAGCTTAACATAACCATCATCATCTTAATGGCTTGTTGGCTCACCACTCCATTCTGGCAAAAATGCCATGCGTCATTCTGACTCAGTTATGGCTCTCAGCATGGGTCAGATTCCTGCACAACTCTGGGTCATATGGTAGTTCTATTTCTAGTTTTTTTTTTTTTTGAGGATCCCCACAGCATTTCCATAATTGATGTACTAATTTATGTAAATATAAGCATATTAATCATGTAAGTAGTATTCATTTAAAGCTGATAATATGCTTTCTTTAAGGCTGAAGACATGAAGGTGTGAAAAATTAAGATATTTTCCACAGCCAGCTTGCTTCTACTTCTGGGCCTTGGAGTGGTGCCTAGAAGTCTTCAGTTTTTACCCCACATTTTCCACAAACAGTGAGTCTTACAGGCTGATCAATGGTGAAGAGACTGCCTTCCCTCAGCAGGAGCAATAGAGTCCCATGGGAACTGAAGGCCCCCCATTCCAGGATCACAGATCTAATAGATAAATATCCCATGAAGCAAGTGGACATCACCCTTGAACAGCTGGCAATGTCCTCAACACTAATAAGACTCGGGGTGATCAGAACTCAAGAGAATGATAAACCACATGACAGTTGACCAGGACTGCTTATTACACGTCCGTCTTCGTTCCCGTACCAGTTCTTCCTCTATTTAAGCTAAAGTTCTCATTAGTATCTGAGAGACAGGACTGAGACATTGACATCACTGGTCTTTCCAGTACAGGTACATTGATGAAAGTTCCTTTTCCCCATGATTTTTTCCATTTGGTTTTTGGAGAAAGTGATCAGTTTTGAATTGTTGGGACCCCAGAGTTAGGCCTCTGGCCTAGGACTTGGGTAACAGGAAAGGTGCTGGACAAAATCAATGTAGCTCTAAGATGTGACACTGTTTTACTATCTTAGCATGGATCTTAGCATTTACCACTCTCTTAGCATTGATCACTATCTGGTTTTTATTTATTGCCTTTATTTTCTTTTTAAAGTATAGCTCCATGAGATTAGTAGCCTCTGTCTCTAGTGTTATAAATGGTTGGCACATGGAGTAGGTGGCTCAAGCAGTATTCATGAAGACTCAAGACACAAAATTAGCTTCATAAAACCATGCTTTGTTGGCGTCTCTAGGAAAAAACAACCAAATGTAACTCTTTTGTAGTTTACAATGAATTTATCAAAGGCCAACGGAAGCACCAGGATTAACTTATGTGGAAATAATACTCTGGTAAAGTTACTTAGGAAAATAATAGCTTCTGTTCCCTGTTTTGCTGATTCAAATTCCAGTTACAATAAATAAAACCTATTTATAAGGTTGCTGTGTTAAATAAGAAAATATGTGTCAGCTCCTAGGGCAGCACCTAGGAGGTATGGGGGTAAATGCAGTGACACTGTGGTTGTGATAATATTTGTACTAGTGGTAAACTACATCATGGGATTCCTCAGAACTGAGGCTGGTCACCCTGAAGCTAACCAGTGGGCAATCTACCTACTCCCATAGCGTCCTTGAAATGCCCTTGGCGGCAGCAACATTTGGAGGCTTTCGCTTGGCCTACAGCCAACAGGGAACAGCTCAGGGGGCTTCAGAGTCTCGCCCGATTTACCGCCAGAGTCAACAGAATTGAGCTGACTCCTGAGAGCAGAGCAGCCACCCAGGCCCTGCTCAGCCAAGAACTCCAGGACTGACCTGGTGGCGGACTCCCAGCAGCTCGCCACACACGCCCTCACCGGGCGCCCCCTGGCGGCTGCGCGGCGCTCCCACAGCCCTGAGCGGCGCTCCCAGGGTCCTCCGGGGCTCACAGGAAGGCTGCGCGCCCAGGGCGCGCGGGGAGGAGCCTCTCGCAGCCAGATGGAGGGCCGCGTGCCGGGCTTCTTAGTAGCCTTCCAGGCAAAGGGCCGACCAGAGGCGGTGCGGACGCGGGTGCAGGAGCAGGACTTACGGCAGTGCGGCCTGTCAGGTAAGTGGGCTGCAGGAGAAGGGCCCCCAGACGCGCCTGGTGCACGCCAGCTTTTCCCCAGCGAGCCCGGTCTCAAAGGACATTTTCCCGCGGGCGCGGGGCTTCCCCTCCGCCGGCAGTGTGTGGGCGGAGCTCGGCGCGGGGCACTTCCGGGCAGCCGGCGGTGGGAGGGGAAACGTGCCCGGTGGGGCGCGAAGCCCGGTCCAGGCGTTCCGGCCGTGCGGGTGATGCTGCGGTCGGGCTCGGAAGACGCCCCGCCCCTTGACTCTCCTGACGGAGCCTGTTGCCGCAGGTGGCTGGACGCTGGGTGCTTCTCCTCCCCGCGGCGTCCGGGCCACGCTCGCGCCGCTCTGCGCGGTCAGTCGGGTCCCGTCCTGCCCTCGGGGAGCCACCGCAGCGACCCTCGCCGGCCTCCACGGCCCGTTCCTCACGGGAACCCGGGACCGTCGTGGCGCCCGTGGGAGGCGGAGTCGCCGTCAGTCGTCTCCCGGAAGCGCGGGCGGAGCGCGGGGCGCGGCGACGGCAGCGGGGAGGGGGGGGGGCAGGGCGCGCCCGAGGTTCCCGCCCAGGAGCGGCGCGTCTCGGGAGAGCGCTGGGCCCGCCCTGCCTGGGGGTCCCCCGCGGTTCCGTGGCCCTGGGAAGCCAGGCGCCCAGCGGCTCCCCTCAGAGGGTGGTGGGCGGGCAAGAGGGGCCGGTGACCCGGAGAGACCGCAGGGGACACGGAGAGGGGGTCGCCGGGGACGCCTGGGGAAGAGCAGTCGGGGTGGGAACTACCAGGCAGCGCAGGGAGAGGGGGACACTGGACCCCAGGGTAGAGACTGACCATCACCGGGGAAGCCTTGGGAAGAGCAGTCGGGGTGTGAACTACCAGGCAGCACAGGGAGAGGGGGACACTGGACCCAAGGGTAGAGACTCACCATGGCCTCGGAAGCCTTGGGAAGAGCAGTCGGGGTGTGAACTACCAGGCAGCACAGGGAGAGGGGGACACTGGACCCAAGGGTAGAGACTCACCATGGCCTCGGAAGCCTTGGGAAGAGCAGTCGGGGTGTGAACTACCAGGCAGCACAGGGAGAGGGGGACACTGGACCCAAGGGTAGAGACTGGCCATGGCCGGGGAAGCCTTGGGAAGAGCAGTCGGGGTGTGAACTACCGGGCAGCGCAGGGATTGGGGGACACTGGACCCAAGGGTAGCGACTGGCCATCACCGGGGAAGCCTTGGGAAGAGCAGTCGGGGTGTAAACTACCAGGCAGCGCAGGGAGAGGGGGACACTGGACCCAAGGGTAGCGACTGGCCATGGCCGGGGAAGCCTTAGGAAGAGCAGTCGGGGTGTAAACTACCAGGCAGCACAGGGAGAGGGGGACACTGGACCCAAGGGTAGCGACTGGCCATCACCGGGGACGCCTGGGGAAGAGCAGTCGGGGTGTGAACTACCAGGCAGCGCAGGGAGAGGGGGACACTGGACCCAAGGGTAGCGACTGGCCATGCCCGGGGAAGCCTTGGGAAGAGCAGTTGGGGTGTGAACTACCAGGCAGCGCAGGGAGAGGGGGACACTGGACCCAAGGGTAGAGACTGGCCATCACCGGGGAAGCCTGGGGAAGAGCAATCGGGGTGTAAACTACCAGGCAGCGCAGGGAGAGGGGGACACTGGACCCCAGGGTAGAGACTGGCCATCACCGGGGAAGCCTGGGGAAGAGCAATCGGGGTGTGAACTACCAGGCAGCGCAGGGAGAGGGGGACACTGGACCCAAGGGTAGAGACTCGCCATGGCCTCGGAAGCCTTGGGAAGAGCAGTCGGGGTGTAAACTACCAGGCAGCGCAGGGAGAGGGGGACACTGGACCCAAGGGTAGCGACTGGCCATGGCCAGGGAAGCCTTGGGAAGAGCAGTCGGGGTGTAAACTACCAGGCAGCACAGGGAGAGGGGGACACTGGACCCAAGGGTAGCGACTGGCCATGGCCGGGGAAGCCTTGGGAAGAGCAGTCGGGGTGTAAACTACCAGGCAGCGCAGGGAGAGGGGGACACTGGACCCAAGGGTAGAGACTCACCATGGCCTCGGAAGCCTTGGGAAGAGCAGTCGGGGTGTAAACTACCAGGCAGCGCAGGGAGAGGGTGACACTGGACCCAAGGGTAGCGACTGGCCATGGCCGGGGAAGCCTTGGGAAGAGCAGTCGGGGTGTAAACTACCAGGCAGCGCAGGGAAAGGGGGACACTGGACCCAAGGGTAGCGACTGGCCATGGCCGGGGAAGCCTGGGGAAGTGCAGTCGGTGTGTAAAGTACCGGGCAGCGCAGGGTGAGGGGGACACTGGACCCAAGGGTAGAGACTCACCATGGCCTCGGAAGCCTTGGGAAGAGCAGTTGGGGTGTAAACTACCAGGCAGCGCAGGGAGAGGGGGACACTGGACCCCAGGGTAGCGACTGGCCATGGCCGGGGAAGCCTGGGGAAGAGCAGTCGGGGTGTAAAGTACCGGGCAGCGCAGAGAGAGGGGGACACTGGACCCAAGGGTAGAGACTGGCCATGGCCGGGGAAGCCTGGGGAAGTGCAGTCGGGGTGTAAAGTACCGGGCAGCGCAGGGTGAGGGGGACACTGGACCCAAGGGTAGAGACTCACCATGGCCTCGGAAGCCTTGGGAAGAGCAGTCGGGGTGTAAACTACCAGGCAGCACAGGGAGAGGGGGACACTGGACCCCAGGGTAGCGACTGGCCATGGCCGGGGAAGCCTGGGGAAGAGCAGTCGGGGTGTAAAGTACCGGGCAGCGCAGGGAGAGGGGGACACTGGACCCAAGGGTAGAGACTGGCCATGGCCGGGGAAGCCTTGGGAAGAGCAGTCGGGGTGTGAACTACCAGGCAGCGCAGGGAGAGGGGGACACTGGACCCAAGGGTAGCGACTGGCCATGGCCAGGGAAGCCTTGGGAAGAGCAGTCGGGGTGTAAACTACCAGGCAGCACAGGGAAAGGGGGACACTGGACCCAAGGGTAGCGACTGGCCATCACCGGGGAAGCCTTGGGAAGAGCAGTCGGGGTGTAAACTACCAGGCAGCGCAGGGAGAGGGGGACACTGGACCCAAGGGTAGCGACTGGCCATCACCGGGGAAGCCTTAGGAAGAGCAGTCGGGGTGTAAACTACCAGGCAGCACAGGGAGAGGGGGACACTGGACCCAAGGGTAGCGACTGGCCATCACCGGGGACGCCTGGGGAAGAGCAGTCGGGGTGTGAACTACCAGGCAGCGCAGGGAGAGGGGGACACTGGACCCAAGGGTAGCGACTGGCCATGCCCGGGGAAGCCTTGGGAAGAGCAGTTGGGGTGTGAACTACCAGGCAGCGCAGGGAGAGGGGGACACTGGACCCAAGGGTAGAGACTGGCCATCACCGGGGAAGCCTGGGGAAGAGCAATCGGGGTGTAAACTACCAGGCAGCGCAGGGAGAGGGGGACACTGGACCCCAGGGTAGAGACTGGCCATCACCGGGGAAGCCTGGGGAAGAGCAGTCGGGGTGTGAACTACCAGGCAGCGCAGGGAGAGGGGGACACTGGACCCAAGGGTAGAGACTCACCATGGCCTCGGAAGCCTTGGGAAGAGCAGTCGGGGTGTAAACTACCAGGCAGCGCAGGGAGAGGGGGACACTGGACCCAAGGGTAGCGACTGGCCATGGCCAGGGAAGCCTTGGGAAGAGCAGTCGGGGTGTAAACTACCAGGCAGCGCAGGGAGAGGGGGACACTGGACCCCAGGGTAGCGACTGGCCATGGCCGGGGAAGCCTTGGGAAGAGCAGTCGGGGTGTAAACTACCAGGCAGCACAGGGAGAGGGGGACACTGGACCCAAGGGTAGCGACTGGCCATGGCCGGGGAAGCCTTGGGAAGAGCAGTCGGGGTGTAAACTACCAGGCAGCGCAGGGAGAGGGGGACACTGGACCCAAGGGTAGAGACTCACCATGGCCGGGGAAGCCTTGGGAAGAGCAGTCGGGGTGTAAACTACCAGGCAGTGCAGGGAGAGGGTGACACTGGACCCAAGGGTAGCGACTGGCCATGGCCGGGGAAGCCTTGGGAAGAGCAGTCGGGGTGTAAACTACCAGGCAGCGCAGGGAAAGGGGGACACTGGACCCAAGGGTAGCGACTGGCCATGGCCGGGGAAGCCTGGGGAAGTGCAGTCGGGGTGTAAAGTACCGGGCAGCGCAGGGAGAGGGGGACACTTGACCCAAGGGTAGCAACTGGCCATCACCGCGGAAGCCTTGGGAAGAGCAGTCGGGGTGTAAACTACCAGGCAGCGCTGGGAGAGGGGGACACTGGACCCAAGGGTAGCAACTGGCCATCACCGCGGAAGCCTGGGGAAGAGCAGTCGGGTGTGAACTACCAGGCAGCACAGGGAGAGGGGGACACTGGACCCAAGGGTAGCGACTGGCCATCACCGGGGACGCCTGGGGAAGAGCAGTCGGGGTGTGAACTACCAGGCAGCGCAGGGAGAGGGGGACACTGGACCCAAGGGTAGCGACTGGCCATCACCCGGGGAAGCCTTGGGAAGAGCAGTCGGGGTGTGAACTACCAGGCAGCGCAGGGAGAGGGGGACACTGGACCCCAGGGTAGCGACTGGCCATCACCGGGGAAACCTGGGGAAGAGCAGTCGGGGTGTAAACTACCAGGCAGCGCAGGGAGGTGGGGACACTGGACCCCAGGGTAGCGACTGGCCATCGCCAGGGAAGCCTTGGGAAGAGCAGTTGGGGTGTAAACTACCAGGCAGCGCAGGGATTGGGGGACACTGGACCCAAGGGTAGAGACTGGCCATGCCCGGGGAAGCCTTGGGAAGAGCAGTCGGGGTGTAAATTACCAGGCAGCGCAGGGATTGGGGGACACTGGACCCAAGGGTAGAGACTGGCCATGGCCGGGGAAGCCTTGGGAAGAGCAGTCGGGGTGTGAACTACCAGGCAGCGCAGGGAGAGGGGGACACTGGACCCAAGGGTAGCGACTGGCCATGTATGAACAGTCCATGTGTTGTTTGTCGAATCACTTCCAGGAATACTTATTTCCAGGAAAGGACAGTGGCTTGAGAGTGGGTATTACAGAACAAATCCCAGGCTGAGTTTCTCTTTGATCAAGAAGATTATATAACAGTGACAGGCTATTTCAGGGCTTTGAATGATAACCCAAGTCTGCCCAAAAAGAAATTTGGAAACCAGCTAATGTTTTTATACATAGAACGTCCCAATAAAAGATAGAGCCAATAAAGTTTGACATTAAGGGAATGTAAGCCATGTTCTTCATTCAAAGCCTTAGAGCTTAGCCCACATATGTGCTGAAATGTCTGCTCTCTGGTTTTCTCTATTTTTTATTTCTAGGAATTCATTTACGCCCTTATCAACTGGAGGGAGTCAACTGGCTAGCCCAGCGATTCCACTGTCAAAATGGCTGCATCTTGGGAGATGAGATGGGCCTTGGTAAGACCTGCCAGGTATGTTACTGTGAAGAAGCACTGTTTACCTACACCGAAACACCTCCTCACAACTCATTACCATATATATATAAAATTTTTGGTACCCCAGATTGAACTCAGGTGCACTTAAAAACTTAACCATACATCCAGCCCTTTTTTGTATTTTATTTGAAGACAGTGTCTTACTTAGTTGCTTAGTGCCTCGCTAAATTGCTGAGGTTGGCTTTGAACTCATGATCCTCCTGCCTTAGCCTCCGGAGCCAATGGGATTATAGGCGTGTGCCACCACACCTGGCTTAATACCATCTTTAAGTGCTGTTATATATGTGTGTGTGTGTATGTATATACTAGAGTGTGAAATGCTTAACTTTTAAGAGATCACAACCTTGGGATTGATTTTTCTAGTTGTAGGGGTAGTTATTAATTATGTCATTACCTTTATATGAGCATTGACATGTGTCTGTGAGAAAAGTTACTTGAGTTACAAGTGCAGTTAATGGGCCCAGGTTTAGGGCTTTTCTCTGTGTGAAGCATGTATACTTGCCCAAGGACCAAATTGACTGTGCTCCTTAGTAACACTATATGAAGTTAACTGTATTGCTTCTAATATTACTCTCTCTTTCTCAGTGGGGGTGGGTCGGGGTGGGGCTGCTGCCCATTTTTCTACAGTGATAGAGAAATATGGAGGAAGTACCCTATGTTTTCCAAAATAAAACTTAGACTCTCTGACCTTAAAAAGGGAGAATCAGATGTGGCCCCCTCGGGCATTGGTCTAGTGATCAATGGTGGAGTGTTGAAATTGATGCTTCTGCCAGGATAATAAGCAATACTGCCCTGGGTTGACACATGGCCTTGGATTAATGGAAAATTCAGTCACAACACCTCTTGGGTTAATCACATAAGGATTACTTATCTGAAGGATTCAAAAGATATCCTGTACAATCATGATATATGTCAGAGGCAGCTTGATCAGAAATCAGGAAGATAAAAACTTTTCAATCCCAGGAAAGTTTCACCAGTGGTCACTGGAGAGAATGAGCAAGGGTCTCATCATCCTCTTAGAAATTCAACCGTCCCCTCCTTCTCTCTCTTGGGCAAACAAATCTGTTCCTGGTATATTCCTGTACGAGAACTATAAAACTAAAAATCAGTTTCCTGGAGGTATCCTCCGTATAATTTCCTTTCTCTCAGTCATTGAAATTGTCCTACTGACTTCACAGAGAGCCAGCAAATTCCACTTGTCTTTTGCCTTTCCACCTCTACTTTAAATTCTCTAAAAATATACCAACTCCAAGTCTGTTTTGGTAAAAGTATGTTTAGGAATTTTGCATCTACATTATGAAGGATATTGTTTTGTGATATTCCTTTTTTATACTAATTTTGTCTGGTTTTAGTATTTGGATAAAGCTGGCCTCATAGAATATATTGAAAAGTGTTGCTCTTCAATTTTCAGCAAGAGTTTATGTAAAATTGTTCTCATTTCCATTTTAGATGTTTGATAAAATTCACTAGTGACTCTAAATTTATTTGGTAGACACTTCTGATTTGTGGTAATAAAAGACAAACTTTCTCTAAATTGCATCCTCAGGGAGCACTCAACAAAATGGTTTTAATCCAGTTAAGCCACTTATTAGAGGGATGCTCTGGGCACACTTTGGGCTGGGATAGTTAAATGAGAAAATCATTTCCTTTATAAGATTAATATGATTGTATCAAAAAAAATGAACTGCCACTCTGTCATCACAGCACTCGAACCACAGCCATAAGAAGCAAGGTATGTTTTACATCTTTGAAGTTACAGTGCACATCTAGCCCATATGGTTTCTATTCATTAATGTAACATTGGCACTGTAGTTTTGCATTTTATTATATTCACAGTCATTCAACTGGCTGCATAGTATGCCATCGAGAATTTATGATTTGCTTAAACGTCCTATTGATGAGGAATCATGAGTTCCCCCTTTTTTGGGTTACTTAAATTAATTTTGATGTGAACACCTTTGAGCCTATAGTTTTCTCAGGATTTTGAATTTGATCCTTAGGGCATATTTTTTCCTCAGAAATAGCACAGTATTTGGGGATGCAAGCTCTTCACGTGTTTTTGTTTGTTGAGAGCCACTTTAGAGACATAAGTGTACTCAAACATGTCCTGAAGTATGCACATTTGGCTTTGCAAAGTTTCATTTC
The DNA here is from genome assembly GCF_052094955.1 of Ictidomys tridecemlineatus. Lineage (NCBI taxonomy): Eukaryota > Metazoa > Chordata > Mammalia > Rodentia > Sciuridae > Ictidomys > Ictidomys tridecemlineatus. The sequence continues at coordinate 133,041,629 of NC_135487.1, read as the reverse complement.
ATACCCCTACTTCTTGTGAGAATGATTCATTGTCTGTTTTCTGCATTTGAATGTGTGTTTTAGATGTGTGCATGTACAACTATGGCATATGGATCCCGCTATACAGTATGATTATAGTGCACCCATTATGAGAGACCAAAGGTTGTATCTGTTTTGTTCACATGTAACTTGAGCTTAGAACTTGAGCCAGTAGAAGGCTCCCTCTAAATGGTTTTAGAAGGAGGGAGAAAGTTGGGGAGGAAGGAAAGCACTCTCATCAGAGCAGCCGAGCCAAGGGCCAAGGCCGTGATGTGCGTGCGGGTGCTGTTTGCTGTCAGGTCTTAGCACTTCTGGCTTAATATTTTCAAAGTACTCCTGTTTTCCAACAGGTGTATTGGTTTCATTGATTTCTGTTCTTTCCTGACGTTTTTCCCTTTGGTTCAGTTACATAAATATTGAGCCTCATTGCTCGTTAACTCCTGAAGTAATTGAACACCATCAATTTCCTTAGCAAAGTCACTGAGCTTACCTGAAGTCGTTATGAGAACGTACTAGTTTCCTAATGTGTGGAAGATTGTATGGAATTTCTTTATAAAGCAAGTCATGTATAACAGTTTGTGTTCTCTGCCTATGGTTGTGGGAACTTCATGGTTGTGTCTCCTGGAAAGGTGATCAAAACTGCCTGCTTTGTTTCAGACGATTGCTCTCCTCATTTACTTGACGGGAAGGTTAAATGATGAAGGACCATTTCTGATTCTCAGTCCTCTGTCTGTTTTGAACAACTGGAAAGAAGAAATGGAAAGGTACAGAGTAGATGTAGCTGAACTTATATTTGTAGTCTTGTCTTGTCTTACATTTTTTGATACTTGGCCTCTTTCCTGATACGTCTGGTCTGTCTTCTTATGTTAAGATATTTTTCTAGATGATGGATAAAAGATCATGAAGCAAAAATCTTGTCATATTCAATGATTTTATTCCAGAAAGGTTGAACTGAAACAGTGTAGGCAAGACAAGATCTGATAGGGGAGGATCCAGTGGGTGTTACTATTACCCTTCTACAATTTAAAGGCTAGTACTTATTCTCAGTAAATTTTGCTGATGTAAAGGAGAAACTGTCCTTCTCATAGTAACATAGGAAGTAACTAAAGTGAGAAACATTGCATTTTTAGTTAGCAGACCCTCTTAGACCTGATCCTTCTCCCTGCTTAATACAGACCTTACCCTGGGGTTTAACCATTATTCTAGGTACAGTTCTGTGACCAGCACCTAATGAATGGCATCTGCACACTGCAGTCCGTCCATGACGTGCACACACCATCTCATGGCTGTGGCATTTGGGTTCATCTGCTTCTTTCCTTGGATTTAGATTTGCTCCAGGTCTTTCTTGTGTAACATATGCAGGGGACAAGGAGGAAAGAGCCCATCTTCAGCAAGACCTAAAACAGAAGTCACATTTTCATGTGCTGCTGACCACCTATGAGGTATTCATTCATTTCTCCTAACCTGGGTCCTTAGAAGTTGTAGAACCCACTGAATTATATTGACTTTTTTTTTGAGAGCACACATTTTTCTAGGAGGATATCCACTTTCATCACATTGTCAAAGAGGGACTGTGACCAAACGAAGTGCAGGATCACTGTGCTTCAAGATAGCTAGACATATTTCCCTCTCTACTGGTGGATTAAGGGTAAAGCTTCCCAGAAAGTGGCACTTTAGCTGCCTCTTTGTTGATGAACAGGAGGAGGCAGGCAGCAGGGCGGAGGGTTTCATGTACAGAGGCATCATGTCTGATAACCGGGGGATAGGAATGCAGGATGCCTAGTTTCAGTCTTGTTTTAAATCCTTATCTAAGTAAGACTGGGCAACTGTAAGACCGTCTACTTAACCATAACTTGTGTTTGTGTGATAGTGCTACTTAGAAATTGTGCTTAGTTTTTAACTTAGTAAACAAGTTAAAGGCTTAGATCCTGTGGTTTAAGAGAGTTAACAAGAAATAAGAAACTAGATTATTAATAATCAGAATTTATCAATACCAGTCTTTATTTTTTTAATTCTAACTTTTTTTATTTTGGACCAAGGAATGAACCTAAGGGTTCTTACCACTGAGCCAATCCTCAGCCCTTTTTGTTTTTGAAGACAGAGTCTCAGTAAGTTGCTGAGGCAGGCTTTGAGCCTGCTGCCTTCCTGCCTGAGTCCACAGAAGCTGCTGGGATTCAGGTGTGGGCCACCATGCCCAGCAATACCAGTCTTTTTAATGTGTCTTCCTTAATTTTTCAGATTTGCTTGAAAGATGCACTGTTTCTAAAATCGTGAGTATACTGTACCCTGTCAGAAATTGTGCTGAATGTGTGGAAGTCTTGTCTTGTCTTACATTTTTTGATACTTGGCCTCTTTCCTGATACGTCTGGTCTGTCTTCTTTGGGTCCTGTTGATGGCAGGCATGGTGGGAATTCTGTGGTCTAACCTCTACTCTTTAGCTATGTGTTATTGGGTTGGTTTCTTAATTTCCATCAACTTCAGTGTCCTCATCTGTAAACTGGGGGTAGTTACCTTTCTTACTTTGGATGACTGTTGTGACAACTGAGATTAAATCTACATGGTTGATGTTTATCAGATTACTAGAGATTTTTATTACTAGCAGATTTTTATTGTTGTTTTTTGGTTTTATTTTGGTACTGGGGATGGAACCCAGGAGTACTCTACCACTGAGCAACATCTCCAGTCCTTTTTATTTATTAATTTTTTAAATTTTGAGACAGGGTCTTTCTGAGTTGCCAAGGAAGGCCTTGAATTTGTAATCCTCCTGCCTCAGCTCCCAGAGTCTCCAGGATTACAGGTGGGCCACTGCATCCAGCCTGGACACTGGATTCTTTACACTGTAACTTGCACAGACACCTGTCAGGACTGCTGCTTGAGATCTCACTGTAGTATAGGAGCCTTTTCCTGGCAATTACCAGGTAGCAGTCAGTGCTGTAGAACTGAGTATTTGGAAAAGAAGTTTGAAGTATACTTGTAATTTGTCCATTTAACTCTGTCTTGGTACTGGGGATTGAACTCAGGGGCATTTACCACTGAGCTGCATGCCCAGCCCTTTTCATTGTTCATTTTGAGATAGTCTCACTAAGTCGTTGGGACGGGACTCAAATTTGCAATCCTCCAGTTTCCCAAGTGGTTGTCATTGTAGGTGTGCCCCATCGTGCCCTGTGTGCATCTTTCATACTCAGAAGGTTTTGTTCTCAAAGGGCCTTATCAATATTTTAAATATTTTTTCCTCATCCAGATTGTTGTGAATGAGTTTCTGTTTACTCTTACTTTGATGACTGGGCCCAAGATTTTATGATTCCATCCAGTATTTTGTTTTACTTAATTTACATTTAAATGAGCATATGATGTGTTCCCTCTTTTTCTTTCTTTTTACTTTATTTCATTTTATGTCGTGTCACGTTATTTCATGTCATTTCATTTTATGGTTCTGGGCATTGAGCTGAGAGCCTCCCAACTGCTCTTCCACTCAGTCCTTCCCCCAGCTCTTCTTGGCTTCTTAATATCCAACTTGTCTTGTTTTGAAGTCTCTCCATGGAAAGGGAGTTACTGCTAATAACCAGGAAGGTAAATTATAGAGCTGCCCCATGGTCTGTACAATAGAGGGATGAGGAGTACAAAGATATCCATGAAACATGGTACTATCTGGCAGGTCTCAGAAGGTAATAAGATTGGGACATAAATGTTCTTGGGTACTTTATGTAAATTGCCCCATTTTGGTTTCATGAAAATCCTCGTAGGCAGGGATTATTATTCATTTTACAAATGAGGAAATTAAGAGATTAAGAATCCAAGTAAGGCAGAGCAGACATTCAAACCCAGTACTTGGTGCTTTGGGCCTCTTTTTTTTTTTTTTTTTTTAATGTTTATTTTTTTAGTTGTAGTTGGACACAATACCTTTATTTTATTTATTTAGTTTTATGTAGTGTTGAGGATCAAACCCAGGGCCTGGCACATGCTAGGCGAGTGCTCTACTGATGAGCCACAGCCCCAGGCCCTGGACCGTGTTTTTAAGAGAGCGTCTCTAAGTATGCAGAAGCATTGAAATGTCACCTTATTCAGCAGAAACACATTTTTACATTTCAGTCTGTTCTGAATGCATTTCTGGGTGGATTTAAGAGCCTTAGTAATGAAGGGACATTTATAATATTGACTCATAGCAAGAATCCCAACAACATAGTTGTTTCTTTTAGTATGTTTGTTAATGTTGTATTTCTCCATTGCTATATTTTACATTCTGAAAATAGGCAGTGTGATAAAATCTGCACTCAAGAGGTTTATGAAGGCCATTTAAAGTTGTATGTTATCACCATGGAATATTGAAATCTTTTGGACAACAGACAGTAGGCTTGTAAAATCTTGGATCGAGAAGATCAGGAGTTCCCTTGTTGGACTCTCCGTTCTTGTGTTGGAATTCCCTCTACTTTCGTTTCCGGGAAACAATCTTTAATTTCCTTTGATGAGTGATTCAATCCACTTTCATTCATTGAACCAAAATCCACTTCACTTAGCCTTTTGCATTAAATAAGCATTTTTAGATGCTTGTGTATATACATATCTGTGTCTAGTCCTTCTAAAGGCATCAGACCTGTTTTGAGTGGAACTATACTATGGACGCTCACCACCTATGTCATAACCACCGTCCAACCTCATGGGGACCCTGTCTCCTTATAATCCTAAATATATCCCCTGCTTATTCTGCCCAGTGCTCTCCTTGGACTTCCTGCCCTCTCTTTGGATCCCCAGGTCAGTCTTCTCCTACTCCACTCTCATTAGCTGAGTGTCTGTCTCTGGCTCTCTTCCTCTCAATTTTCTCTGTAGCCTGAGGAGGAAGGCTTCCTTTTTTTTGTTGTTGTTTTTCTGCAAATATTTATTGAATCATGGTCCAGATGAGGCCATAGGGATAGAGAAGATTAAGACATTGACCTTGACTTTCAGGGGTGTGTAGTCTTGTAGCAGATGCAGACAAACAGAAACAAAGGCAAAAGGGTGGCATGTGCTCCCAGTAGGTAGAGTGCCAGTGTATTTATTAACCTGCCCACCGCCTATTCTGTGAGCCTCTGTGATCAGATTTCCCACATTTAATTCCTTCCCTCCAAAATTCCTCTTACAGTGCTTGTGGGACACAAGAACTGTGCAGACATATTTATTAAATGGTTTAAATAAGAGGGAAAAATGAGAGACGCTTAAAAAAGAGTTGAGTAAAAGTGAGGAAGAAGATGATATTATTAACAGCTAGTACTTATTGAGAGTTACTGCTATAGTTTGGATCCTGTATATCTCCCAAAGGCTCATATGTTCAAGTCTTGGTCCCCAGCATGAAACTGGTGAGAGTGTGTGGAACCTGTGAAAGGGGAGCCCTCATGGGATGTCTTCTGGTCATTCATTGAGGGTGTGTCCTTGGAATGGGTAGCAGGGATCCAGCCTCCTCTTCTTCTCTGTCCCAGCCTTGAGATAGCTGGCTGGCTCTGCCATGCCCTTCAGCCATGATGTGCTTAACAGCAAGGGGGCCAGCTGATGGTGGACTGACCCTCCAAAATTGTGAGCCAGAGTAAAACTTTTCTCTTTATAAACTCATTATCTCAGCTACTTGTCACAATAGCAGAAAGCTGACCAACACATTCATTATGGGTTAATTATCTTTCTTTGTATTAGTTTTTTATTTATATATGACAGCGGAATGCATTGCAATTCATATAACATATAGAGCACGTTTTTTTCATATCTCTGGTTGTATACACAGTATATTCACACCATTCGTGTCTTCATACATGTACTTAGGATAATAGTGTCCATCACATTCTATCATCACTTCTAAACCCATGCCCCCTCCCTTCCCCTCCCACCCCTCTGCCCTATCTAGAGTTCGTCTATTCCTCCAATGCTCTCCCTCCCTACCCCACTAAGAATTAGCCTCCTTATATCAAAGAAAACATTCAGCATTTGGATTTTGGGGATTGGCTAACTTCACTTAGCATTATTCTCCAACTCCATCCATTTACCTGCAAATGCCATGATTTTATTCTCTTTTATTGCTGAGTAATATTTCATTGTGTATGTTTGCCACATTTTTTAATCCATTCATCTACTGAAGGGCATCTAGGTTGGCTCCACAGTTTAGCTATTGTGAATTGTGCTGCTGTAAACATTGATGTGGCTGTGTTCTGTAGTATGCTGTTTTTTGAGTTTTTTTTTTTTTAAAGAGAGAGTGATGGAGAGAGAATTTTTTTTTAATATTTATTTTTTTTAGTTATTGGCGGCCACAACATCGTTGTTTGTATGTGGTGCTGAGGATCGAACATATTGGCTACACCAGTTGCAGTCCCACCAGCAGTGTACCTTTTCTCCCACATCCTCGCCAACACTTTTTGTTGTTTGTATTCATAATAGCTGCCATTCTGATTGGAGTGAGATGAAATCTTAGAGTACTTTTGATTTTTATGTCTCTAATTGCTAGCGATGATGAACATTTTTTTCATGTATTTGTTGACTGATTGTATATCATCTTCTGTTCAGGTCCTTGGCCCATTTATTGATTGGGTTGGTTATTTATTTATTTATTTTAGTGTTTAGCTTTTTGAGTTCTTTATATACCCTAAAGATTAGTGCTCTGTCTGATATGTGAGGGGTAAAGATTTGCTCCCAAGATGTACACTCTCACAAATTGTTTCTTTTGCTGAGAAGAAACTTTTTAGTTTGAATCTGTCCCATTTATTGATTCTTGATTTTAATTCTGGCACCAAAGGAGTCTTATTAAGGAAGTTGGGGGATAATCCCACATGATGGAGATCAGGGCCTACTTTTTCTTCTATTAGATGCACGTCTCTGGTTTTATTCCCAGGTCCTTGATCCATTTTGACTCGAGTTTTGTGCACGGTGAGAGATAGGGGTTTAATTTCATTTTGCACATGGATTTTCAGTTTTACCAGCACCATTTGTTGAAGAGTTTATCTTTTCTCCAGTGTGTGTTTTTGGCACCTTTGTCTAATATAAGATAATTGCAATTTTGTGGGTTAGTCTCTGTGCCCTCTATTCTGTACCACTGGTCTACCAGTCAGTTTTGGTGCCAATACCATGCTGTTTTTGTTACTGTTGCTCTGTAGTATAGTTTAAGGTCTAGTATAGTGATGCCCCCTGCTTCACTCTTCCTGCTAAGGATTGCTTTAGCTATTCTGGGTCTCTTATTTTTCCAGATGAATTTCATGATTGTTTTTTCTATTTCTATGAGGAATGCCATTGGGATTTTGATTGGAATTGCATTAAATCTGTATACTGCTTTTGGTAGTATGGTCATTTTGATAAAATATTAATTCTGCCTATCCTAGAGCGAGGTAGATCTTTCCATCTTCTAAGCCTTCTTTGATTTCTTTCTTTAGGGTTCTATAATTTTCTTTAAACAGATCTTTTACCTCTTTCCTTAAGTGGATTCCCAAGTTTTGTGTGTGTGTGTTCTGGGGTTTTTGTTTTGTTTTGTTTTTGTTTTATTTTTGTTGTTGTTTTGAGGTTATTGTGAATGAGATAGTTTTTCTCATTTCTTTCCAGAGGCTTTGTCACTGATATACAGAAATGCTTTTGACTTATGGGTGTTGATTTTATATCCTGCTACATTCATTTATTTACTAGTTCTAGAAGTTTTCTGGTGGAATTTTTAGGGTCTTCTAGGTGTAAAATCGTATCATCATCAAATAATGCCAATTTGAGTTCTTTTCCCATATGTATCCCTCTCATTTCTTTCGTCTAATTGCTCTGGCCAGTGTTTCATGTACTGTGTTAAATAGAAGTGGTAAAAGAGGGCATCCCTGTCTTGCTCCAGTTTTTAGAGGGAATGCCTTCAATTTTTCTTCATTTAGAATGATGTTGGCCTGGGGCTTAGCGTAGAGAGCCTTTATGAAGTTGAGATATGTTCCTGTTATCTTTAGTTTTTCTAGTGTTTTGAACATGAAGGAGTGCTGTATTTTGTCATGCTTTTTCTGCATCTATTGAGATGATCATATGATTCTTATCTTTAAGTCTATTGATGTGATGACTTACATTTATTGATTTCTGTTGAACCAACCTTGCATCCCTGGGATGAATCCCACTTGATCATGGTGCACAATCTTTTTGATGTTTTTGTATTCCATTTGCCAGAATTTTTTGAGAATTTTTGTTTCTTGTTTATTAGAGATACTGGTCTGAAGTTTTCTTTTTTTGATATGTCTTTGCCTGGTTTTGGAATCAGGGTGATATTGGCCTCATAAAATGAGTTTGGAAGTGCTCCCTCTCTTTCTATTTCCTGAAATAAATTAAGAGTATTGGTATTAGTTCTTCTTTAAAGGTCTTGTAGAACTCGGCTGTGTATCCATCCAGTCCTTGGCTTTTCTTGGTTGGTAGACTTCTGATAGTATCTTCTATTTCGTCATTTGAAATTTTTTTTTTTTAAAGAGAGAGAATTTTAATATTTATTTTTTAGTTATTGGCGGACACAACATCTTTGTTGGTATGTGGTGCTGAGGATCGAACTAGGCCACATGCAAGCCAGGCAAGCGCGCTACCGCTTGAGCCACATCCCCAGCCCATCGTCATTTGAAATTGATCTGTTTAAATTGTGTATTTCATCCTGATTCAATTTAGGCAAATCATATGACTCTAGAAATTTGTCGATGCCTTTGAGGTTTTCTATTTTATTGGAGTTCAAGTTTGCAGCATCATTTCTGATTATCTTCCTGTATGTCTGTAGTGTCTGTCATGGTATTGGAAGGAAGGCTTCCTTTTTGTAGGCCAGCCTTTACGCAGACGTTTGTTTTAATTTTTCAAGTATTGTCCTTCCTTACTCACTTTTTTGTTTGACACACTTAGTTTTACAAATGCAAAAATAATGCAGTGGGATTCCATAATGTTTACCAATAAAATTAAAAACTTATAAAAGTCTTATAACACCCACTTTATTATCTTTTTGCATGATTTTCACATTTTTAAAAGGATATTCAATATTTATACCCTTTTCATTATTGTATTTTGCAGCTACTATTTATCATTTTATCACCTATTATTAGTTTATTTTCATTTTTTTGCTATTTTAAGTTAATGCATCTAGAATATCATCCAGTCTTTCCATATTTTGGATTTTTTTAACAGCTTTCCACCAGTACCATCTGTTAAAAATATGATTCTAGGACTGAAACTTCTTGAGAAATTGCTCTCATGACATACTATGCTATAAACGTGCTGTGGCAGCAGCCCCCAGTGACCTCCACGTTAACAAGTCCAGTGGCTGCATCATCCTGGACATCTCCGTGATCCTGTTCACCACTCTCCCATTTTAAAGTCCTTCTCCTTTAGCTGCTGTGACATCACTGTCTCCTGATTTTTCTTATGGGTTGAATCTCTGCTCTGCCCTTATGATCCTGACCTAGTTACCTAGCCTTTCAGAGTTTTAGTGTCCTTGTTGGCATGATTATGGTCACTTGTCTTATTCCTTGGATTAAATTGCACACAAAGCCACAAGCGCAATGTCTGGTACAGAGTACAATATGATAAACGTATCCTTTCATTTCTGTCTCTGGCTCCTTACTTTCTACATAGATCTCTCTCATCTGAGGGGAAAACAAAGCACATGGTAACCTTTCCAGATAGGAAGGTCACGATGCCAGGTATGCTTCTAACAGAGTGGGCTGTTAGTCTTTCTAACACGTCAGAATTGTATGGTAAGATGTGGTTGTGAAATATGTTTGAGCTACACGAAGCTGAAAGTTTGGATTTTCTCTCACAGCTTCTCCTGGAGTGTTCTTGTTGTGGATGAAGCCCACAGATTGAAAAACCAAAGTTCTCTGCTGCATAAGACACTTTCAGAGGTAAACTCAAAGGATAGTCTTAGTTTTTACACACACCCCTTCCTTTTTTAATAGACTTTATTTCTTAGAGCAAGTTAGGTTTACAACAAAATTGAATAGAAGGTACAGAGAGTTCCCATATATCCCCTACCCCTTTACAAGCCTAGCTTCCCCCATTCTCAGCCTCTTCCTGAAGAGAGATGTTAAAACTAATGAACCTACGTTGGCACCGCAGTGTCACCAGAGTCTGTAATGCTGGATTCACTCACTGTTGCGTGTCCTGTGAGTTTGAACAAACGGGTGATGGCATGTTTCCACCCTATAGTATCATGCAGAGCAGGTTTCCTGGCTCAGAAATCCTATACCCATCTGTCCACCGTTCCTTCTCCCCTCTAACTCCCCTTTGAAACCACTTAGTCTAGTCTATACAGAGCCAACTAAATGGAAACTTTATGATTATTATTATTTGTTCTAATTTGTAATATATGACAGCAGAATGCATTACAATTCACATTACCCATATAGAGCACAATTGTTCATATCTTTGGTTGTACACAAAGTAGAGTCACACCATTCGTGTCTTCATACATGTACTTCGGATAATGATGTCCATCTCATAAATTAAAACTTTTGTAATCAGACTTCTGCAGAGCTAAATAAACCTGTTTTGGAGGGCAGTGACAAAAGTAATATTTAATATGGCTAATTACTATTCCTTTCTCTTTTATGTAGAAGATAGCATTTACTAAAATCTAGTTATCAAATGAGTCAGACACTACCCCAATAAAATGCATTGTATTTTTGGAGATGTTTCAACTCTCTTTTGAGTGCTTTTAATTTTTCTCTTTTTTTTTAACAAATAAAGATCTTATACTCCTGTCTGCAGTTGCAGATGAATTGGATATACCTTACGCCTCCCCCAATTTACCTAATTTAGAAAGTTACCATTCACATGGAATCATGAAGAGACCAATTTCTTATAGCATATTGCCTTCAGGCTCTCGTCTGTTGTATTTTTAGTATGATACACTTGATTGCATTCCCTTCTCTTGATCTCTTGTATCATTCAGCAAAGTAGATGAGAAAGATCATTGTGGCCTGGAGCTGCCCTTGTTTCTGAGAAGCCAATGAAATGTGAAATACGTTCTCCTTGTTGACCTGAAAGTTTGCTCATTCATGAGACCACACTTGTTAATTTCTGAGATAATCAAAATTTGGTCCTCATCCTATAATAAATCACTTAAATTTAGAGGTCATTTAGAGGAAAATCTTAGACCTGGATTATGTATTTAATATTTATTGTACTAAAAGTTGCAGTGTTTAGAGTTTTTACTGAAGATATCATCATTTTTATTAGTTTCAAATATTGTTATCCCCTGCCTGGTAGGGCATCCTCTATCTCTGCTGTCCTCTTAGCCTTCTTTTTAGGGACCCTTGATTACGTGTCCTTCCCAAGAGTTTGTACTCTATATTTAAAATAATACACATGCATAGGATGTGACTTTTCCACATTACTTAATTCTGCTGGTGTAAGTTCTTGTTAATGTCAGCTCAGAGGTTGACCTTGCTTGGCCTGATATCTGTTGTTACTGTTTTTCTTCCTTCATTAGTCTCTTATCCTCCGTGTTCCTATCTGTTTCTCAGTGTTTTTCCTTTTTCTCTTGGAAATGCTGGGGTTTGACCCAGGGCTTCATGCATGCTAGGCAAGCGTTCTGCTGGTGACCCACATTCCCAGCCCTGTTTCTCAAAAATTTACAAAATCCCTTTTTATATTGGACTGTCCATGGCTTACTATCCAGAAACATCTAGAAATCTTGATATCTTGACTCTGAAATACTGCCAAGTTTATGAACAGACATTGTGTCAGTGTAAATCTTGCTGCTTGCTTGTAGCAGAGAGGCCTGATGCTATAAATAACTCTGGCTTCTCAAACTCTTTGAATGAATGTGTTTACTCAGATACTCCCATTAATTCCCCCATGTAGGTCATAACATAGTTTGACTCCTCACATAGATTGCATTTAGTAACCCTAGTGAATACTCATGTAATACTCAAGAGTGTACAACGTGATGTCACTTACATGCTTACAAGAGTGTCTTCTTACAGATTATTATCCCCTCCTTATGGTTGAAACTGGAGAGGTATTATTTCTCACATTAAATAGAGAGTACAACTTGAACCTGAGCCTTCTGATTTCATTTGCCTTGGTTCATTGTGTTAGATCATGTCCCTTTGTGTTCAAATAAATGTTGTGATGGGTCACTTGGTTTTGCTTCCCAGTGGTAGAGATTTTTAATTGTGTTTATTTACATATTCTAGTTCTCGGTGGTCTTCAGTCTCCTGTTGACTGGAACTCCTATCCAGAACAGCCTCCAAGAGCTCTACTCTCTCCTCAGTTTTGTGGAACCTGACCTGTTTTCCAAGGAACAGATGGAGGATTTTGTTGAACGTTACCGGGATATTGAAAAAGAGTCCAAATCAGGTTATTTCCCATTCAGCAAATTATCCCCAAGAGATCTTGACACAGAAACTTCCCTAATGCATAAGAGTTGTAGATTGAAAAGGAAGAGAATCAATACCGGAGAGTGCCTCCCAGGGAGAAAAGCCACCACAGATGTAAGGCAGATGATGGTCCCTCATGTGATGCTTTGCATAGTGATCACTTAGGTCATTAGCATATCATATAGCAAAACTTTTATCATTTCTTTATGGTGAGTATGTTCAAAATTATGGCTTCTAACTGGTTTAAGATATAAAATGCATTATTGTTAGTTATATTAGAATGTTCAATATAATCATCAAGGAAATGCAAATCAGGAACACAACGGGGAAACCTCCCCCCCCCCCCCCCCCCCCCCGTTAGAATGGTTATTACAAACACCACACGCTGGCAAGGCTGTGGTGGAAGGGGAACTCTGAGACACCCGGGTGGGAATGGAGATGGTACGGCCATCGTGAAAACCAGGATGGCGTTTCTCAGAAAACTAAATAGAACTGCTGTACAATTCAGCAATCCCATACTGGGTATGTAGTCGAAGAAGGGGATCGACACGTCAAGAGATGTCTGTGCTCCTGTGTTCATGGCAGCACTCTTCACAGTACCCAGAGTGTGGAGCTCACCTAGACGTCCATTAGCAGATAAAAAGGAAATGTGGTGTAGATACAGGATGGGATGCTCTTCAGCCATAAGAGGGCATGAGTCTCAGTCTTTTCCCAGGCTTGGGATAGGTGGTAAGGTACTGTCCTGTGAGGCGGGGTGCCAGCAGCGAGGCACAATCCCCAGTGACTCAGCGGCCCTGAGGGTAAGTAACTGATACCACACAGTGCTGCTCTGTGTTGTCAGTCGTTTAGTCACAGGCATTCAGCACGTTACATGAAGTATTCACAGCTTTTCATAGAAGAGGCTTCGGGTTAGATTATTTTGCTGAGTGGGCTAATGTAACTGCTGAGCACATTGGAGGTAGGGTGGGCTGAGCTGTGGTGTTTGGTATGTTAGGTCTGTTCAAGGCATTTTTTACATCTAAGATATTTTCAGTTTGTGATGGGTTTATAGGAATGTAATCCCTTTGTAAGTCCAGGAGCATCTGTACTGTGAAAACTTACTGTACTGACCTAGAACGCAGAATTAGCATGAAAATGAGGAAAGTGAGTTGCTCCATGTTCCCTACTAGTTCGGCGCCTCTGCTGTATTTTTGTACCACACTCTTGTCTGTTTTTCCTTCCACAGCAAGTGAACTACACAACGTCTTGCAGCCGTTTCTGCTGAGGAGAGTGAAAGCAGAGGTAGCTAAAGAACTTCCCAAGAAGACAGAAGTAGTGATATACCATGGCATGTCAGCATTGCAGAAAAAATACTACAAGGCTATTTTGATGAAAGACCTAGGTATTCAGAGGGCACTTGGTCCATTAAGAAACTAAATGGGGATGTGATTTTTGTGCAGGGAAATATTTTATGATTACACTCACTTTGTGTAGCAAGAATATAAGGTAGAATTTTGTATTCTGAATCACGTGGAACAATAGCAGTGTTAAGTGTAGCTCAGACTTGGTTGTTGCATGATGGAATTTCCCTTTTTCCTCTTCTGTGGTTTTTCTTCTGCCTGCAATATAGCAAACACTTTTAAGTGTCTATTCATGATTTTTATCCTCTATTTGCTTTTTTCTCCCCTCTTAAAACCACAATAGCAGTTAAAGAAGAAATTTTAGAAGTATACAATTGTTTTAACAAAGCACTGCTAAGTTCACCTTGTAGACTTTCTTCTCAAAACAAAGTGATGAGTAAGAAAATCCCATATGGATATGATTTTAATTCTCAATGGAGTTGATTGCCATTTGGGAGATTAGTATAAATTTGAGGGAAATACTATGAAATGAGTAAGGTTAAGTTTGTGTTTTGTTTGTGTTTTGATTTGTTAGTCCCTTTTCCTCTCTATCTTCAAAATTTCAGATGCATTTGAAAATGAGATGGCAAGGAAAGTTAAACTTCAGAATATCTTATCCCAGCTTCGAAAGTGCGTGGATCACCCGTATTTGTTTGATGGTGAGCCAGTGTCCTGTTTCCCCCCATTATTTTTCATTAGTAGTTGTGTAACCAAAATCATAGCTGGACTCTTCAACAGAACTGTTGCATTTACTGTGTCTACTCTGCTCATTTTCTCTATATTAATGATATCCAGTGTTAATTATACTGAAGATTTCTTCACATGTCCCGTAATATCCCTTAAGCTGCTTTCCTTTTTCTCTTTTAATGCAGGATCCGTTGCTTTGCCTTGACTCTACTTTTCTACAGTCTAGAAATGTTTCTAAGCTTTTTTGGAGGGCAGGGAGCTTTTCTTTCTTTCATGATAGTGACAGTTGTGGAGAGAAAAACTGGCAGCTTTACAGAATGGTCATAATGGGGATTCATCTGACCCTTCTTCAGGATTGGATTTCCATTCGTCTTGAGCCCTCTCGGTCACTACGCCCAGTTCCCCATGTTCTCTGTGATGCCCAGGCATTGTCAGTTCACGATTCGTTAACCTCTCAGATCCCTTGACACAGCAGATGGCTTCCTCCTTGGGACGCTCTTCACTCAGCTTCTGGGGTAGCAGTTCTTCCTGCCTTTCTTCCTGCCTGCATGCTCCTGCTCTGTGCCCTTTGCTCTCTCCTTTCATCCTAGTGACTTCTGTACATGTCCCTCTAAGCACTGCTCTTGTTGCCACAAATTCATGTGTAGTGTTCATTTTCATTCCCATTGGGGTTTTTGGATGCACTCTGATGGGCGATTCTCTGGCCCTGGAATTCCCTAGTGTAGAAAGATTGCAAAAGGCCTGCTGTACTTGTTTTAAGGAGTCTGCCAAGTACCGTTAGGAGCTGTTTAAAAGTTTAACAGAACTTTAATCAAGTGCACATTAGAACTTTTTTTTAAGGGAGGAGGGGCATTAGGAACATAGATTTTGAAGGACATCTTCCAGAATATTCTGACTGCCGCTTGTACCTTGAGAATCACTTTTATACACACCTAAGCCTATTTCTTGATTCCTTATCTAGAGTGAGAGCCTTAGAATTTCCTTTGTGGATCTTCTTGATCTCTGGCATCTTCCTTTCCCTCAGTTTCCTAAAGAGTGAGTTTGTTTCTTAGATAGATATTTATTAGACTTTTTGGATGTGCCAGGCTCTGCAGTTGATATTAAGCAAATAATTACAAAATGCCTCGAATAGGTGAGACTGGAGGGCCTACTGCATTAGAAAGAGCTTGGGCTCTCTCTGTTGCCTACCTATTGGGTTTTCTACTCAAGAACTTTGCCCTGACTCAGGGCACACGATTAGGATTGGGCTCTCTGCTTTCCAGGTGTGGAGCCAGAGCCTTTCGAAGTTGGAGACCACCTGATTGAGGCTAGTGGGAAACTTCACCTGTTGGATAAGCTGCTGGCATTCCTGCATTCCAGGTAGGAATAGGTTGACATGTGCTGCTCTAGGGAGTGACTGGTTCAAACCTGAGTAATGAAGAACTTACTGATTCTTGAGACTGATTCAAGTTCCCTTTTTTAGAAGCCTGGAATTCAGGGCCTACTTTCTCTGCAACTGTACACCCACTCCATTCTATCTCATCCAACCCCACTCCTCCACCTTGATCCTTTCTTTCCTGAATTCCTATAGCTTTTAGGGTCCTAGTCCAGGACTTGGCAAGCCCTACATTACTCTGCTACCTTGTTGATCAGTGTATGTTCACCTCATCAGTCCAGCTATGTTGGTTGCATCCACAAGGACGAGTCAACATCGAGCATTTCTTTTAAAATTGCCTGTTGCTTCCTTGAGTTGAACTGACACATAATAAAGGTTGAGTAAACATTGGTTCTTGTTAATCTTTGGGATTTGATTTAAACTCAAGGCATAGTTGGGGAATACTCTTTCCCAGAAATGCAAGTTGGGCATCAGAAGATGACATTTGGTTAGTGTTCAGCAGCCTGGTATCCAGCATGTACATATTCATTACCACAGGAAAGGGGGAGTCTAGGAAAAGACCAGAGACTCAAGAATTTCAGAAATGTGCCTTTAGGATGATTGCCCCAGGTGTGGCCTGAACTAACCTAAAACTTCAGATTTGTCAAAATTGCCCAGTCTTTTGCAAATTAAATATTTCATGTCTTGGGGCTGGAGTTGTGGCTCAGTGGTTGAGTGCTTGCCTAGCTAGCACATGCGAGGCCCTGGGTCCAATCCTCAGCACCACACAAAAATAAATAAATAGCTCAGTGACTAAGCACTCGCCTCACATGCGTGAGGCAGGAGATTCGATCTTCAGCACCACGTACAAAAATATAAATAAATAAAACAAAGTTATTGTGTCCATCTACAACTAAAGAAATTGAAAGAATAAAATAGATAAAGGTATTGTGTTCAACTATGACTAAAATGTAAATATAAAAAATTGTTAATAATCATAATAATTGTTAATAATCATAATTACACGTCTTACTGTATTTTATGGCCTTTGACGTATCTACCATAAGTGTGTGTGTTAGAGATGGAGAAGAACCTATAGATACCTTCCATCCAAGTTTTTCATGACCTCGAAAGGTCATGCCCAAGTCATATAGGTAGTAAGTGGCAGAGAGAGATAAGAATCGAGGTACTCACCTTCAAACTCAGTGCTTTTTCCAACAATTTGGGGCTAGAGTCTGGCCGATGTTCTCCCTAACTCTTGGTCTTACTCTCCTGGCAACATTAAGGTAAGTTCGTTTTCTTAAAAAAAATATTGTTTTGACAACATTGTCCTTGTTTGTTCAGGCAAATTTAAAACAATATCTGATAATAAGGGCTGTCACCTTGACTTTGTTTCTTCTACATTATTTTGAATTATCCTTTCCTTTCTTCACTCTCTATATGTAAGTTTCTTGTGTACCATGGGGGATTGCTTCTCTAACATGATGCTTCTCGACTTTTCTAGATGGTAATGACTTGTACCGCCAAGTGGGAATAGCAGTAGATAGCCTTCCATAGCTCTTCAGGATCTTGGGGAGCGGGTGCACACATATTTGTACCTTGCCTTTACTCTTCACATGTATATTTATTTTACTATTGAAATGAAACTTCTGTCTTCATTGAGTGAAGTGATATTCCAGAAAGAGGCTCCTTGGTTACGCCAGGGCTTCCACACTCCCTGGTGAATTGACAGGCCCTGGGACTGCTCTGAGGGATGCAGCTACATGTGGAGGCACTTTGTCTTCTTGTAGTTACAGGACATTGATATTTCTACTTCAGCATTTCCCTTATGTGTAAAGTTGTCCTCTTTGGTCATGTTGCCTGAGGGTCCCTCCCCGTAAACACTACTAGAGTTGGCAGTTTCTCCTTTTCTTCTTCTTGCCAGGGGCCATCGCGTCTTACTCTTCTCTCAGATGACCCAGATGTTGGATATTCTCCAGGACTATATGGACTACAAAGGTGACTCCCCTTGGCCACTACATCATCTGAGAGTCATAAGGGGTGTGGGAAGGTTACTGAGGAAAAGGTTAAAGACATAGAAGGTGAAAAGGCTGAGGAGAGTGGACAGTGGTGTGCGAAGCAAGATCGACAGCAGGGTAGAGACGCATGGGCAGAAGTAACACCCACATTCTCACCAGGTGATGCAGGTGATGGGTATGGAGCAGACGTTGTGAAAATGTTGAGTGGCTTCAAAAATGTGTGAGTCGAGTTTCAGCGACAAACACTTGCGGTGTCTCGTGACAGCTCAGCAGTTGTGTGCTTACGCAGGATTAGTAAGAAAATGAAGATGGATAGTATGGAGATCCCACAAATCAAGCAGCGGGAGGGTGAGAGCAATTATTTCTGTGACAATAGGGAATGTAGGCAGTTACTTGAGAACTCTTTAATAAAATTGCTGTGGGATATTGGGACAAAGTTTGAACAGGGGTTGATTTTTGAGCCTGTGGGAGAGTATCAGCCGCAGAAATAACTGTTTTAAAGTTTAGTTGAGAGTGGTCTCTCAGATCCACTTGATGCCCCCCAAGTACTGCAGTAACTGGACACTTCAGCTACTGGCACATTGAGGAATCTCGAGGGCCAAAACACGACTTGAGATTATAATTCCCCTTCCTGACCTGATGCCTGGTGACAAGTGGAGAGCCCTAGAGCTTTGCTGAAAAGCAGCTGCTGGGTCATCAGGCAGGCTCCCAAGCGCTTGTCTTACTGCTTGCCTAAGTCAGGATTGTGTCTCAGCAGGCACCAACTGCCAGCGTGTGGATATTTAGGGTGGCCTGGGAAGAGTCAAAACCAAATATTAACTCTGCAAATGCCAAAGACTTTGGCCGCCTGTGGTTTTAAAACCCAGGATAGTGTGTTATGGTGATTTTTTTTGGTGAAGTGATGAATTGTTCCCCTAAATTTAGATCTTCAGACTGGGGTTGTGGCTCAGTGGTAGAGCCCTTACCTGGCATGTGAGAGGCACTGGTTTGAATCCTCAGTACCACATAAAATAAGAAACAAGATCAAGTTATAAAACAATTGAGATCTTTCCCTTGGGCTTTATTGAAAGTAGGGCAGGCTTGGGTGTGGAAAGGACAAATAGGCATTGGCTTAGGAATGACTCGATTATTTTATTTCCTAAGAGTCCTTGCAAAGAGTAAGGACCTGTGTGTGGTTGTTGTCTTCTCTACGTAAAGGCTACAGCTATGAGCGTGTGGACGGCTCTGTGAGAGGCGAAGAGAGACACCTGGCCATCAAGAACTTTGGACAGCAGCCCATCTTTGTTTTTCTCCTGAGCACCAGGGCAGGTAAGCCCAGCGGTGTTGAGGAGCAGACAGTCATCCCACCGCTGGTACGTTTCCCCCTAATTCTCTGAAAGGAGTATGGAAAAAGGAGAGAATCGAGGCACTTAGCCTAGCACTGGACTTCTCGTGTGGAGCTCTTTTCTGTCCAACCTGTGAAGCTGTGATCGTGAAAAGGGAGGCTGAAACCTGGGCCTGTTGGAAAGTAATTCTAATCCACTTAGACCACTGACCGGGAAGTCCTGTTTTGTTTTGTGTTTAATTTTGGGGAAAGTTTTATTCACATTCATTTATTCTCCTTCCCAGTCATGAATTTGGAAAATAAGATAATCTCTTTTCTAGTTTCCCTTCCTCCAGGAGTACCTCTGGAAAAGTGTTATAAAGTTTAATAAAGATTTGTTGTTTAAAATGTGACTAGAGTGAAACTGACAGCTATTATAATTTATTATGGTATTGTCCATATGACTTAATCATAAATAAATGACACTTGTGGCTTTGCCAGTTGCTTTCACATAGTATTAAATAATTTGAAATCAGTTTGGGGAAATGGAATTTTTCTTACATTCTGAATCAAAAAGCCCTAAATTAATTTTGAATTCATAGTCTGAGTTTCATGATCTTATTTTTTTGATGGTAATCCTGATGGAATAGATATAGGAACACAAACAGGAATTGTGTCCTTGATGAAAGAGAGATTAATGTCTTTATGGAACGAAAGGTCACCCTTATGTAGAAAGCACTTAGAAAGTGCTTTGTACTATATGGGTCTATAAAAGAAGTGTTAGATATGACCCTTGAGTATCAGGGGATCATTTCTCCAGTGTGTGTCTTACCTCTCTCTTAAAGCCAGGAATAAGATACAATCAGATTCCTTTGGTCCAGTCTCTTCCCAGGTCATATACCACACCCTGTCATTCAGTCCCATTGTCTCATGATTTGCTTTGGGGAAGCTCAAAGGATGTGGTCAAAGGCATGGTCAGTGTTGGGAGAGGAATTCCATTTATGCGTTTAAGATTTTATTTTTCATATTTAGAGAGCAAATAATGTTTGAAACATCTAAAATTAATTAATCTCCTTGGAGGCCTCAGAGTAGATTATCGAGGAGCTGAAGCAGTCCTGGACATTAGCCTTTTCCACGCACTAACTGTCATACGTGCCATCATGTTGTAGCTATAGCTGTGCTGCGTTTTCATTTAATGTTTCCTTCCGGCTTTCCACGAGGTTGTTACCACATATTGCCGGCAGATGGCAGCGATAGCTTAGGAATATGTCCCAAACAACTAAATGCAGCTTAAAATATCATCTTTGGTGAAGAAGGGCTGCACCAGCCACTATTAACTCAAGAGAAAGATAATTTTTTTTTTCAAACTTTTTTAGTGATGACAAAGCAACTTTATTATTATTATTATTATTATTTTAGAGAGAGAGAGAGAATTATTTTTTTTTTTTTAGTTTTCGGCGAACACAACATCTTTGTTTGTATGTGGTGCTGAGGATCGAACCCAGGCCGCACACATGCCAGGCGAGCGCGCTACCGCTTGAGCCACATCCCCAGCCCAAGAAAGATAATTCTTATGGAACACAAACACATTTTCAAATGAGATGACTGCCTCGATAGTTAGCATACAGTGGATAAAAAGGTTCTGGAGCCTGGCACAGTAGTGCATGCCTACAGTCCCAGCTACTCAGGAGGCTGAGGCAGGAGGATGGCTTGAGCCCAGGAGTTCAAGGCCGGCTGGGCAACACTGTGAGACCCTGTCTCTGTCCCAGGAGTAATGACCTCAGATTCTGGAATATGGGATGGAATCCTGACTGTTTTACCTTCTAGTGGTGCAACTTCAAATAAATCCCTTAATCTAGCTGTTTCCATTTCAGCATCTGCAAAATGAGAATAGTGCTAGCAAGGACACAGGGTTGCTGTGAGGGTTAAAAGAGTCAACACATGTAAAGTGCCGTGAGCAGTGCTTGGCAGCAGTAAAGTAGAAGTGTAGCTCTTATTATTGGGTATGACTTAGCCTTTCTCCGTATTCAGTCATTAGTATTTCTTTATTCCAACTTTGATTTTATAGGAAGACTTCAATGAGGATGTTCCTGCCTGGCTTGTCTTACATCCAGCCGGGAGTTAGTAGTCCTGTAGAAAGGAACCCTTCATTCAGTTCTTGGAACAAGCCCTTTCAGTCCTGTTTTAGCAATGAGCTCCAACGACCCTGGCTAGAGTGTGTTCTGTACAGTTTCCACATTTATCAAAGAGAAGCCTGTGGTTTGCTTCTTAGTACTCTAAATTCCTGAACCCAAAGTGCTCTTTTGGCCTTTTCCTGCACCATTGGAGAAAGACCAGAGAGTTGTTGCATTGAGTGTTCTTGTCTTGAACTGATTTTACGAGATTTTACGACATCTTCTTTGATCAGTGTGGAAACCAGTACAGGAAGACACTCTCGGGTTTTCTCCACTCAGAGGCAGGTATCATCTGCTCTAATCATAGCTAGTGTCAGGTCTTCCTACCTTGTTGAAGCTGCACTGTGGTCATGTGTGTTTCTTACTGCCCACTGCAGACCTCTCGTGGTTTTAAGATACATTTTTAATTGTAGATGGGCACTGTTTCAGTCAGCTCTTTCACCTCTGTGACCAGAACCAGCTGTGGAGGAGGAATGTTTATTGGAGGGCTCATGGTTTCAGAGGTCTTAGTCCACAGAAGGCGGACTCCATTCCTTGGAGCTCCAGGAGAGGCAGCATCCTGGCAGGAGAGTGTGACTGAGGGAAGCAGCTCACATCATGATCAGAAAGCAGAGAGAGAGAGACTCCACTGTCCAGATACAAAACATATACCCCTTAGCCATGTGCTTGCTGAACCCCTTCCTCCAGCCACACCCACTTGCCCCAGTTACCACTCAGTTAATCCCATTAGCGATTCATTCACTGATTAGGTTAAAGCCATATCCCAGTCATTTCTCGTCCAAACCTTTTTGCATGGTCTCACATGTGAGCTTTTGGAGGACACCACATCTAAACCATAACAGATGATACCTTTATTTTATTTATTTTTATGTGGTCATGAGGAAGGAACCCAGTGCCTCACGTGTTCTATCACTTGTGTTCTATCACTGAGCTACAACTGCAGCCCCCAGACCTCTTATTTTTGGAGCTGTTTTCTGAAAGAACTTGTGTCCTTATTCATAGACTGTTTGAAGCAAAATCCAATCAAGGTTTTTAAACAAATATTACATGTCTTCACACAATTAACTTAAGCATCCTTTTCTTCTGCTTAGCTCTCATTCTGATATGTTTGATAATTAAATTTCCCCAGTTCATGCAATGAAAGGTGAGGTAGCACTCTTGACCTCTGTAGGGTGGTCAAACCTGAAGCCTGGGGCAGAAATGTCGGTTTGAAGGATGAAACCAGTCAGTTCAGGTTTTCAGTAGGACCCAGTCCTGCCTTGTGTGTTTTCTAGTTCCTTATTTGTGTTGGTGATCATGCTCCTTTTTTGTATGGTTTTCAGGTGGAGTTGGCATGAACTTAACAGCAGCAGATACTGTTATTTTTTTTGACAGTGATTTTAATCCTCAAAATGACTTGCAGGCAGCTGCCAGAGCTCACCGAATTGGCCAGAACAAGTGAGTGAGTTAGACATTGGCACCTTTCTGCTCTGTTGGCTTGCAGCTGTGGATTGGGGAGGAAGGTGGACCGTGTAGTCCTGACAACAGTGCCACGATGGAGTTAGAGTCCACTGGGTTTGAACCCCGTTGTGCTGCTGGCTTGTAGAGTCATGTTGGGGGATCAGTGGTAACATGATCAGTTCAGACTCACTTTGTTGAAAAGAACAGTTAAATTCCAAAATGATTAGAAGAAACTTGGAATTTATTTAGTTCATGTTTCTCACGTTAGATCCTAATTCAGTTTAAAAATGAAGTTAAAGCCAGTGGGTGCACATGCCTGTAATCATTATCAGCATGGGAGACTCAAGCAGGAAGATCAAGTTTAAAGCCAACCTTGCAACTTACCTAAACCCTGTCTCAAAACTTTTTTTTTTTTTTTTTAAGGCTAGGGTTATAACTTCATGGTAAAGCTCCCTGGGTGGGGTTCCCAGTACCACAAAGAGGAAACAAAGTTGTGTTCAGCTGCCCTTTGACTTGAGGTAACTGCCTGCCAGGGGTTATCCTGGCTCCAGATGAAGGCCCCATAGTGGTCACTTCGTCTTCCTTCCTCTTCCTCTTCTGGGGAAAAGTTCAGGAAGAAGTTGAGGCCAGATTTCTCTAACAAATGCTCAGGTCCCAATGAGCAGTGTCCTTTTCATGGTTCCCTGAGTGTGGCATCTGGCTCTGCTTCCTTTTGGGTGTATTTTCCTGGCATGCTTTTTCCCCATCTTTGCAGACTCCTAACACTGCTCTCATTTGACTCCCGTACAGGGCTGTGAAAGTGATCCGGCTGATTGGCCGAGACACTGTGGAAGAAGTAGTTTATAGGAAAGCCGCCTCCAAACTGCAGCTCACCAACACGATCATAGAAAGAGGCCAGTTTACTCTGGGAGCCCAGAAACCTTTGGCTGATCCTGACCTCCAGGTAAAATGTTCTTTTTAGAGTCTCAGGATTTATAACCAGTACTCTCTGTGGATGAGAACGCAAATAAAAAGGACCAGCATTGACCACCCGTGGTTGCAGATTACACATTTTTTCATTGGCCTAATTCTTACCCTCTCAGTACCTAACTACCTACAAGGTGCCATACAAGCTAAAAATGAGGGTGGCATTTAAAGGCGGAGAAAATAGAATAAAGAGAATGAGCTTTGAACCATCTAACTTGGATTGAAATTCACATCTTATCCCTTATTGGATGTATGACTTTGAGCATGTTACTGAACATCATGGATCTAATCTCTTCATGGCTTCTAAAGATGAGTGTGCCACGAGTTACCTCAGAGAATTTGTTTAAGTTCTTTTTTTTAATCAGTGATGGTTAGTTCCATAGCTCCTCCTTAATCCCAGACGCTTTGAGTAGTGACTTACAGTACTCATTCCATACTCAGAGATGAGTGAACAAGATCAGGAATTCAGAATTACGCCACAGGATATAGGGATGAAAGCACTAGAGTTAATCTGTTGAAGAAGGAAAAATTAGATGGGAGTCAAATGCTGGCTTAGAATACCCTAGAGAGCTCTCTTTCGGTAGGAGGTTTAGAGTTATTCCTTAGCAGCAGCCTTTGAGATAAAATTGAACCTGTATTATAATATACCCCAAGTCCTTCTGAGGGATTAGATGCAGAGAGATCAACCCCTAGTATCTAGCATGTTTCAGCCATGAAGAGAGTAATAAATGTCTGAGAAAAGGTAGTAGCTGTGGGAAGGTCTGCTGTAGGAAACTGCAGAGAAATGACAGGAGTTGGCTATTCTTTTGAGGCAGGCAGTGAGAGAGAGCAAGTTCCAAGATGGCTTTAAGCCTTTAAGCCTGAAAGATGAGAGTAGAAAGTAGGAAGATAGGGATAGAAATTAGAAAGATGAAGATAATGTAGGCTTTAGTCAACAGAGTTTGTAGTAAAAATCAATATACATTATTGTTAGAGGGAGACTCAGAAAAGAAAGGAATTAGAAAAGTTTGCAAGAAAAACCAGGCTTTAAAAGGATCAGCTTATCAAACAAAAAATTCAAGAGGTATATGAAAGGGAAAAAATTACACAGTATTACAAGCAGAATCATCAAATTTACAACTAGCCCAAGCATGAGTTTAAAAATGGCAGTTATCTCCCATCTGATTCTTTACACATCAGCATTGCAGACAGGGACTCACTGACCTGCAGGAAAGGGTCACAGATTTGGGGGTACTAGAACCTGAAAGAAGAACCCTAGGTTTTGTTTGTTTGCTTGACTTGTGTTTATCTTAGAGAGTAACTGTGGAGTCTTTGGCCTTTTGTGTTTTGAGTCTTCGGCATGCTCATCTGTCATGGTGGCTGGGCAGGCTGAGCATTTTATTTTCACACTATTGAAGAGGCAATTTCAAGTGGAAGGTGAAAGCTTGAGAGAGAGGTACGTGTACACTGTAGGTGTCTAAATACGCTTCTTCACAGGACCTTGGGAGAGGAGCTCATCATGGGCTGTTGTGAAGGCACAGGTGTCAGGAGTTAGAGGAGATGCTTCCCCAGTGGAGGGAGCTCCAGGCATTCAACAGGGGTTTCCCTGTGACATTGGCTGCTAGCACATCATTGTGAAATGCACAGGCACAAACTCTGCCATGGGACCAGATCCTGGGGCCAGTACAAACTATTGGCTGGTGGAGAGGACCTCGGTGGGACTTCCTGCCCAAGCCATGGCAAGAAATCACACTCTGGTTCTGTCTTGATTCTTTCCTCCCCACCAGACTGTGAGTTATTAATGGTTGCCAGGAACAAGGGTGATAACTCATGCCTTGTCTCAAAATACAGCAGGATATTTTTTTAAGTTATTAAAAGAACCTAATAGTAAAAGATGTGATTCTGGTTTGATAAATCTAAGCAATATAGAGCAGTGAAGTTCTGAAAAAGGAAAGCAGGTTCCTTGTCTTAGAAGGAGAACACAACAGAAACAGAGAACAGATAAAGATGCGGTGAACACTTCTTGAATGCTTACTGTGTGCTAAGCATTGTGTGACGTGCACTTTTTTCAGTTGTTTCAGAAGAAGAATATCAAAAAAAATGAGATAGACGTTGTCTTTACCTCCATCTTAAGAAATTTTCCAAACATCAGATTCATGACTCTAATCCGAGCACTCTTTAACTTCCAACTGCATGCTCTTAGTTACTGTAATAAAGTGGTTTTCATTTAAAAAATGGGTAGTTCCTTAAAGACACGTTGTGAGTGAGCAGTAGCAAGGGAAGCCAGGAGACATAGTCCAAGGAGTGGAAGAGGGAAGGGTCCCAGTATGGACTGAGCCTCATCATAAATACTTGGCTTTCTTCTGTTTGGGGTATTAAATGCCAAAGCCATTTGGCTTGGTGATATATATATATATATACACCAAGGTTAAATATAAATATAACAAGTATGGTTTTGCTTAGTTTTTGTCATAGTTTTCATCTCTGGTATTTTCAAGCTAAAGTTTCCAAGTTACAGAATAGGCAATCTAGAGGTAACTAACCAAATCTAAAAGGGCAAAATGAAAATGAAGTCCCATGATGTGGATCCCAATTGGTTCAGAATTCCTAAGAGATAGTACTTAGGGAGGTGGAGAGTTGCAAGTAGCAAATGAAAGCCAGGTAACACTATCTAAGATTCTGGTTCCTGTAGCCGTAGGAAGTAGGCTGAGTATATCCCCTAGGGGGAGCAAGAGGACAGGATGGGGCGTGCCGCGGGACTACCCAGGGAGATTGAAATTGAGAAAGGGCTTTTGGGTCTGGTGATCAGGGTGGTTATGGTTTTGCCAAAGTGGGTCCCATAAAGCACTGTAGTAGCAAAGCGGCTTGGCAAGGACAGGTGGCAGCTCATGGTGAGATGAGGTATTCATGGCACCTTCTCTTTATAAGAGTTTGGCAGTGGGAGAGGTAAGAAGGTAGCCAACAGGGTCTCTGTCTTCTCTCGGGACTGCTGGAAGTGCCTGTAAAAAATGCTGGTGAGAAGTGCTATAGAAGATGCTGGAATCATTTTATCTGCCCCCACTCCTCAAAAAAATTGGAGGCCAAAAAATTTTTTGGTATTGTAAATAATTGTCAAAGTCAACATCTCTGATCATCATTTATCACCTCTCTGCTTATCCCTCATCCAACTCCAAAACAGCCTGGCAGGTGTCATTTGTGATGGAAGAGAAGAAAGTCCATCAGGGAAAGAATTACCTGGTGTCATTTAGACACTCAGCAAGTCACACATCCTCATCTGTGTTTTCATGAGAACTCACTGGATCTCTCCTTTTCTCCATTCAAGTTGAGTGACATCCTGAAATTTGGCTTGGATAAACTGCTGTCCTCTGAGGGGAGCACCCTGGAGGAGGTAGACCTGGAGTCCATCCTGGGAGAGACGGAAAACGGCCAGTGGGCCTCTGACGCCCTGCCTGAAGCTGGAGGAGGGAGCAGAGAGCAGGAGGAAGGAAGTGAGTTGGGGTTGAGTGAGCCAGTGACTGCGTCACCTCAAGCTAGGGTGTGAGTGAGATGCGTCCCCACGGGAAGTCCTGTGTCCTGCTCCGGGACCTCTCTTTCCTACCCAGCCCTGTAGTCATCTGATGACATTCTTAAGGCTTCCTGGTCCAAGAACTGCCAGAGTAATCCGTGTTCCCTTGAAGCTGGACTTTGAATCCAAGTGATGATATTAATGTTTATGGTCCTGTCAGTCTCGAGGATTAAATTTGAACCTTTTCTCCCTTGACGCAGACATCTTCTCTGGAGTTTATTTGGTAAACCTCCTATCTTTATGATGGTGCTTTGCACAGTGATTCCTCTTCTCAATAGTAGAATGTTTTTTAAATTGCAGCTGACTATGTCATGCGCTTTAGGTCGTTTAAGACCCATGAGATGGGGGGCTGGGTGGTGGCTCAGCGGTAGAGCACTCACCTCGCACGTGCAAGGGCCTGGGTTCAATCCTCAGCACCACATAAAAACAGAAGTAAAAATAAAGGCATTGTGTCCAACTTCAACTAAAAAAATACATATCAAAAAAAAAAAAGACCCATGAGGTGCAGGAGATCATTTTGTCTTCCTTTTTCTTTTTTCCCAAATTTGGTCTATACATATATATATTTAGTTGTAGATAGACTGCATGCCCTTATTTTTTTAATGTGGTGGCTAAGGATCGAGCCCAGTGCCTCACACATGCTGAGCAAGCACTCTGCCACTGAACTACAGCCCTAGCCCCAATATTTATCTTTTTGTCCATTTTCTGTTCTGAAATATTTGAATTTCAGACTTGAAAGGGGTTTTGTTTTGTTTTTTCTTTTTCTCATGATTATTTTTAAAATGACTGTTCTCCTGTATCAGCAACAGGGAGTCAATATGGGCTGGTGTGAGAGGGTTTTACTGACCTGTTTTAAAATCTGTTATTCATATATGACAGCAGAATGCATTATAATTCATATTATACATATAGAGCACAATTTTTCATATCTCTGATTGTATACACAGTATATTCACACCCAGTTCCTGTATTCATATCTGTACTTCGGATAATAATTATCACATTCCACCATCATTAATAACTTCATGCCTCCTCCCTTCCCCTCCAACCCCTGTGCCCTATCTAGAGCTTGTTGTTCCTCCCATCTCCCACTCTCTATCCCACTATGAATCAGCCTCCTTATATCAAAGAAAACATTCAGCATTTGGTTTTTTGGGATTGGCTAACTTAGCATTATCTTTTCTAACTCCATCCATTTACCTGTAAATGCCATGATTTTATTTTCTTTTATTGCTGAATAATATTCCATTGTATGTGTGTGTGTGTACACACACACACACACACACACACACACACACACACACCACAGTTTTTAATCCATTCATCTATTGAAGGGCATCTAGGTTGGTCCCACAGTTTAGCTATTGTGAATTGTGCTGCTGTAAACATTGATGCAGCTGTGTCCTGTAGTAGGCTGTTTTTAAGTCCTTTGGGTATAGATTGAGGAGAGGGACAGCTGGGTCAGATGGTGGTTCCATTCCCAATTTTCCAAGTAATCTCCATACTGCTTTCCATATTGGCTGCACCAATTTGCAGTCCTATCAGCAGTGTATGGGTGTGCCTTTTCTCCCACATCCTCGCCAACACTTATTGTGGTTTGTATCCATAATAGCTGCCATTCTGACGAGTGAGATGAAATCTTAGAGTGGTTTTGATTTGCATTTCTCTAACTGCTAGAGATGATGAACATTTTTTCATGTATTTGTTTTTTTTTTGTTGTTTGTTTTGTTTTTTTTTCATGTATTTGTTGACTGATTGTATATCATCTTCTGAGAAGTGTCTGTTCAGGTCCTTGGCCCATTTATTGATTGGGTTATTTGGGGGTTTTTTTGTGTTTAGCTTTTTGAGTTCTTTATATACCCTAGAGATTAGTGCTAAATCTGATGTGTGAGGGGTAAAGATTTGCTCCCAAGATGTAGGCTCTCTATTCACCTCACAGATTTGTTTCTTTTGCTGAGAAGAAACTTTTTAGTTTGAGTCCATCCCATTTATTGATTCTTGATTTTCATTCTGGCACCAAAAGAGTCTTATTAAGGAAGTTGGAGCCTAATCCCACATGATGGAGATTAGGGTCTACTTTTTCTTCTATTAAATGCAGAGTCTCTGGTTTTATTCCCAGGTCCTTGATCCATTTTGAGTTGAGTTTTGTGCATGGTGAGAGAGGGGTTTAATTTCATTTTGTTGCATATGGATTTCCAGTTCTCCCAGCACCATTTGTTGAAGATGCTATCTTTTCTCCAGTGCATGTTTTTGGTACCTTTGTCTAATATAAGATAATTGTAGTTTTGTGGGTTAATCTCTGTATCCTCTGTTCTGTACCATTGGTCTAACAGTCTGTTTTGGTGCCAATACCATGCTGTTTTTGTTACTGTTGCTCTGTAGTATAGTTTAAGGTCTGGTATAGTGATGCCACCTGCTTCACTCTTCCTGCTAAGGATTGCTTTAGCTATTCTGGGTCTCTTATTTTTCCAGATGAATTTCATGATTGTTTTTCTATTTCTATGAGGAATGACATTGAGATTTTGATTGGAATTGCATTAAATCTGTATAGCGCTTTTGGAAGTATGGTCATTTTGATAATATTAATTCTGCCTATCCTAGAGCAAGGTAGATCTTTCTATCTTCTAAGGTCTTTTTTGATTTCTTTCTTTAAGGTTCTGTAATTTTCATTATATAGATCTTTCACCCTTACTGAGCTTCTTAATTCAAGAGTTCCTTCTAACCTGGCACAGTGGTGCACACCTGTAATCCCGGTGACTCCAGAAGCTGAGGATCATGAGTTCAAAGCCAGCCTCAGCAAAAGCGAGGCACTCAGTGAGAACCTGTCTCTATTAAATACAAAATAGAGCTGGGGATGTGGCTCAGTGGTTCATGCCCCTGAGTTCAATCCCCAGTACCTCCCTCCCCACCCCACCCCACCCCACCCCACCCCGCCCAAGAAAAAGAGTTCTTTCTCTCATCAATACAGAGAAGCACAGTGGCTTCAGTAGGGTGCTTCCTTTACTTGTAGGGAAAGGGCTGGGCGAGGCTTTTGGTTTTGTCCTTCTGAATTTTCTCCCATGGCTTCTCTCTTTCTCCCTGCCATAGACTGTCGAAGGCTGTCTGCATTACCCCTTTCCACCCGAGAGCAGAGCGTCCCCACATGTCTGACTGCGTCTCCTTCCAGCCCTTCCTTTGAATTCCCAAGCAGCCACTGCTCTGAACTGCCAATCTCAGACGTCCTCATTGCTCTCCCTTCCTGGGTGACCTCATTCTGGAGGATGAGCTTCATCTGTCTGGCACTGCTGGAGCCCCACTGTCCTGCTCCTGTGCAGTCTCCGTCTGCCTCCCCAGACCAGTGAGGGCTTCAGAGCTCAGCTGGTGTGGGATGTTCATTCTGTTTACCTTCAAGTGGAAGTTTATAGTAGTTCCCGACTCCTAATTTTGTGGTAGGCTTAGATTAGGGGTGGTTTGATTATCCTTGTTGACTGGTGTGGTTTTTATGGAATATGTGGAGAATTCAAAATCTAGGCAACTGGCATTATTTTACAGAACACAGTTCTTGGACTTTCCTTGTGTTTTATCTTTAAAATTTGTTATGATAGTATCACATTTATATTCTTCAAGAACTCTTTCTTGTTCTCAGCTTGTTGTTTTAATCGTATCCTATTCCCATTTCAAGGATATAATATCCTCCCCGAGGACATTTATTATAGCTTTTTAAAATATATCTCAGGTAGGATATTTATTATATCTTTTCAGAAAGTGTTACCCTGCCCACTGTATTATCTCTTTTTCCTCCATTTGCTTTTCCTTCTTCCTCCTCTTTTTAAAAGTTTTGTTTTGGAGTCTCTCGTTCTTGTTAGCAGTTTATCTGAAACATCTGGTGTCCTCTGATCATCGTGCTGGTGAAATTCCCCAAAGCTGACAGGCAGCTCTGTTGTGAACAGGTGGGTGGCCTTTGGGCCTCATGCCAACAGCACTGGTTGGCAAGCCAGCTTTTGCACTGGGGGAGTCAGATTTGAAGATTTCACTGGACAACTCATTGTATCCCAAGACGAGTCCTATACCATTACAGTGAAATTGGTGGTTTAAATTGGAAAGACAGGGAGCTGAGGGCTCGTGGTGCTCCTGGTGTTTGGTGTGCGGATCCTCTCAGTTCCTCCATACTGTGGTGCCTGTGCTTGTGCGTCTGAGTTTTTGGAGGACTGAAAGGGTTTCTGTTCCTGCAGTCAGCCCCAGCTAGATACCAGTGTTTTGGTTCCACAGCTCTTCTGAATCTGTTGTTCTCTTCTTATCCACTTTTTATCTTCCAACGAATTCGTGCACTGTTTCATCCACCATTGCCTCATATAACCTTTTAGAAATCTGTGTATTGTCCTTTAGCTGTTTCGGGTGAGAGAAAAAAATAGATGTGTGTGGTCATATTTTTAAGTTGTATTTGATTACCTTAGTACCAAGTTTCCACCCTTTTCTGTACTCATCTAGATTGACTTTATTTACTAGAACAAAATAAAATTGCAGTGTTTTCAGAAAGATAATTATATATCTCAGTCTACCTACAAAAAAATTACATTTTTGCAGACAGTTTTAACTGTTGGATTCTCTACTTGGATTAAAATTTGGAATGTTGTCTTCGATGACTGTCTTGATTCTCTTTGTGGTAGATGGTTTCTCTGGCAGGACCCAGATGAGGGTCTAGACCTGTGGGCTCCAGCTGCCTCTTCGAAACAGAGTGAAGACATAAAGCATGCTTAAAAATAACAAATGAATCTGAAAGAGGAGTAGTTAGAGCAGCCCATTCACAATTAAGTATAAAGTAAGGTTGCTTTATCTTTAATGCCAAGTGTTTTAAAAGGCACAGTTATATGGTAAGCTGAGGATTTCATGCAGTATGATACTACATATGTTGATCATAATTGAAACTTCTCAGCTCTTTTATGTTTTTCCACTTGTTGATAGAGTGCCTCTTTGAGAGCCCCCTGCTGATGTAATTAGCAAATGCCAATTAGAATTATGGCTGGTTAGATTTGGGTACAAGTGTGAAGCAGTTGATCTCTTGAGAATGAAAATGTTTTGCTTTCATACTCTCTGGGGAAAACATACTTATAGCTGATTTCATAATGCTGTGAAAATACATTGTTTGGTAACGTGCTATTACATGCATTTCACTTTTGAATTATTACCCTGCCTATCTGTGTTCGCTGGTCTTGGCCGGTTATCACTTGATTCATGATCTTGCAGACCACCTAGCCTCATTGGGCCTTAGTGTCTTCATCTGTAAAATGGTCTATTAATGTCTGCTTTACTCTCTTACACAGCTGCAAAAATCAAATGTAATGCTAGATGTGAAACTGCTCTGATAGCATAAAG
Organism: Ictidomys tridecemlineatus; assembly: GCF_052094955.1. Classification (NCBI taxonomy): domain Eukaryota; kingdom Metazoa; phylum Chordata; class Mammalia; order Rodentia; family Sciuridae; genus Ictidomys; species Ictidomys tridecemlineatus. The sequence goes on along the minus strand of NC_135487.1, from coordinate 133,009,077 downwards.
TGTTCTATCGGCTGGGGGGTGCCGCTCAGTGTTAGAGCTCTTGCCTAGCATTTGTGAGTCCCTGGGTTTGATCCCCAGCACTGCAAAAATTAAAGAAAAAAAAAAAGATTATACTATTGTTCTTGTTGTTTTTGCCATGATTATTTGCAAGCTTTTTTTCTACTTTTCCATACATACTAATCTACTGAAAAGAACATATTGATCTTAGAATTAGAAAAACCTGCCATGTTCATTTTGTAGCAGAAAGAGTTGGAACCATTTAATCCCTGTGTGAGTCTCAGTTTCCCCTTTCATAAGTGGGGTTAGCTATAACACGAATGATGTAAAAAACATGAAGATGCTTTGTGAGATCTGTAAAGAATATTATAAATCCAAGGGATTATTTTTTGTGATTTTTTTTTTCATTTTCTCATAGAATTGCCACTTGTTCCTTTTAATATTATAGAAAAAGGGTAAAAAGAGTATTAAAAGTATGTTTGGGATTAAAAAGTAGAGATTTTATTAGCGGTTCTTAAAAGTCAGTGAGATTTACACTGGGAATAGTTGTGGAATGAATGAGTGATTTGAGACTCGACTCAGCAAGGTAGAGGGATCCAGCAGAGATTCCCATATCATCTTGGATGGATCCAAAAGGGTTTTAAGCCAATGCTCTGTCCTTTGAAAAGTGAACATGTATAGAACCCAAACTTATCAGTGTCAGTGCAACAGGAAATGGAAGGCCTTCACCACAAGCTGGCCTTTGCCCTTTAGAGTAAGGGCTGTTCTCTTACTCACCTAGTTACTGCTTTGAATAGCATTGACCTGTTTTTCAATGTCTTAACATTTCTCACTTTGTGTTTTATGTTCTTAGAAAGCCATATGTACTTATTCGAAGGTAAAGATTATTCTAAAGAGCCCAGTAAGGAAGACAGAAAATCATTTGAACAACTGGTGAATCTTCAGAAAACCCTTTTGGAGAAAACAAGTCAAGAAGGCCGGTTACTCCGAAACAAAGGCAGTGTAAGAGCTGTTAATTTGTGTGAAATCATAAAGTCTTCCAAAAATTATATCTTAAGATGATTTGTTAAGAAATAAGTGTCTGTTAAAATATAACAAATGAACTGAACCCTATATAAAAAGCTATGTAAAAATCTAGTATAAAAAACATTAACAAGCTGAGTATATTGTACTATTTAATGCAGGTAAAAGTAGGCCTGTCCCTCTTCTAAGCCACCCTAAAGGGATCACCATGTTACATCAAAATACCATATCCTGCTGTTGATAATCATGACCCTGTTTCATTAAGAGATGATGGCAATCATAAACGATACATGTCATGTTCACAGTATTTTGTGCTTAAAATGTATTTTCTAAATGTTAGCTATCATTAAGATAAAAATAATCATGCTAAAATACTGTATTAAAAGGAATTGTACATTTGTAGAAAGATTCGTGTTAAAATTATTTAAACTTTAAATGCCATCCTACGGTGTATGCTTTCAATCAAAGAAAAAAGTAAGCACCTTATTATTAATGAGATGAATCAAAATGACTACCAGCCATGCTAGTGCTCTGCGCGCCGTGCCAGTGTGATGCAGAATATGAATGTTAAATTGGATTACCTGGCGGCCAGTGCCCACCACACAGGGATGCTGTGCTCTGTGAAGTCCTACGCGAGTTACCTCTGTAGAGTGTACTTTAGGATGAAGGAGACTTGAGAGGAATAGGAAGTCTCTGATCTTCTTGGCTGTGGTCTTGTCTTTCCTACAGGTTCTTATCCCAGGCCTGGTGGAGGGTTCCACCAAAAGGAAGCAGATTCTGAGCCCAGAAGAACTGGAGGAAAGACAGAAAAGAAGACAAGAAGCAGCAGCCAAGAGAAAGAGATTAATAGAGGAAAAGAAGAGGGCAAAGGAAGAGGCTGCACATAAGAAAAAGTATGTCCATAAAGTACTGTGGTCTCCAGTGACGTAGGTCTCGTCTCCTCCACTAGACTGTGGAGAAGGGAAGGGTATTCATATGGGAAATTTAATATTTTTAAGAGAGAGAGAGAATTTTTTAATATTTAGTTTTCGGTGGACACATCATCTTTATTTTTATGTGGAGCTGAGGATCAAGCCCAGTGCCTCGTGCGTGCCAGGCAAGCGTGCTACTGCTTGAGCCACATCCCCAAGCCCTTAATATATATTTGATGGAAAAAAGGTATGTCTGTGTTACTAACCAAGCTGAGGGTCACAGTTGGCAAAGGATTCCACAATTGAACATCACTTAAAAATCAAAAAAGTATCAGCCTGGTAGTTCCTGTTGGTAACAGAATACTTTTTTTTTTTTGATTAGGGATTGAACCTGGGACACTGTACCACGATCTTCTTCCCCAGTTCTTTTTATTTTTTATTTTGAGCCAGCTCTCACTAAGTTGTCCAGCTGGCCTCTAACTTGTGATCCTCTTGCCTCAGCTTCCAGAGTAGCTGGGATCACAGGTGTGCACCACCACACCTGACTCCACAGAACACTTCTTCAAAGATTCAGCTTTAACGTTGAGTCTACTTTAGCGAGAAGTCTTGAGTACCTAAAGCAGAGAAACAAGAAATTTTAGAGATTTTACTATATTGACAAGGAATTATTTATTTGAACAGTCCCTTTTAGTCATGTTCTTAAAAACAGGGACATTTGGTGGCTACTCATTATTGAAGTGTAATCAAGAGATAGTTGGGCTAATCACTAAAACTTGTTTATTTATAACTGAGCAGAAAACTTCAGTCGGTAAGTTTGTAATTGCATTGTACTTGGCAGTTAATGTTTGGGAATAGCAGTGCAAGCTGTGCTCAAAGGAGAGGTTACTTTTCTCTTCTCTCTGGCCTGTTGAAGGATGGCTTGGTGGAAGTCCAACAACTACCGGTCCTTCTGCCTGCCCTCTGAGGAGAGTGAGCCTGAAGACCTCGAGGATGAGGAAGACAGGGGTGCTGCCGAGCTGGGCTGCGAAGACCCAGAGCCAGCGTCCATCAAGTATGTTAGCGGTGACGTCACACACCCCCAGGCCCAGGCCGAGGACGCCTTCATTGTGCATTGTGTAGGTACGAGAAGTGGTGTGGGACAGGGAGGGTGCCTCATCTTCACGGTGCCAAGAAAGGGAGAGGATGAGGCACAGTCATGGCTAAGGGCTGGTGCCAGTGCAGTGTCACGTGGCCAAGAAAGCATGGCTTGTAGACTCAGCGGACGTGGATTTGACTCTTGGCTCTTTGGTTTACCTGGTTGAGTTACCCACTCTCCCTGAGTGTCAGCCTCCTAATCTATGTTAATGGGACAATATCTGTCTCATCCTCTGCACAAGTTTTTTAAGAAGGTGAAACAAGGCTGCATTTTAGAAGAAAACTGTATTCTCTGAGAAACTCCCTGTGTGTTCCCCTGAGAACCTTTGCATGTTCTATATCCTCTGCCAGGAACCCTGTTTTCCCAAATAATCCCATCAAGCATTGTTCAAATGTCTGCTTGGAAAACAGTCTGTATGTTGCCTCTGTTACTCTGTCCTCTTTCTACACTACTTACCTTTATCCCCTTCTGACATATTAACGTACGTCTTTGACTGTCTCATTGCATTAGAACATAAACTTAATGGAAGAGGACTGTGTGTGTGCATGTGTGTTCACTGTATTACCCCAGTACCTGGAATGATGTCTGACATGTGATACAGGTAAATGAGTAGTTGTGGTATGAATGGGTATAAATACCAGGTGCCAACCAGCTACATAATAGTGAGCTTGAATGAGTCATTTCACTTTTTCTCTTCCTTGCTTGTAAAACGGCAGTTGTATGCTGTGGTATTAACAGTGCTTGTCACTGCTGTGTTCCATCCACTCTCCACCCTCCAGAGTTATAGACCCACCAGAGATTCCTGCTTCTTCATAACACTCATTTTTGAGCTGCCTTTCTGTTATGATGACCAGGCGTATCTTTCAGAAAACCTGAACGTATTTGGGAATCCAACTATGATTCTTTTAGGAGATCAGATATATCGATCCTTCCCTTTGAAAAAATCATTCTTCTACAAGCCTATCTTGTGTGAGTTTGTTTTTCTAAATTGTGGGCTTGACTTTGCCTCTTACAGATGAAAATTTTCTTTCTTCCGTCAGATGACTCTGGCCGCTGGGGCAGAGGTGGCTTATTCACGGCTCTGGAAGCACGATCAGCTGAGCCAAGAAAAATATATGAGCTGGCAGGAAAAATGAAAGGTAAGAAACAGAACGATGGACTAAGACAGGAAAAGACACTCAGGACAGTATTGGCTTTAGCTAGCCCTCGAGAAGACTTGGGAGAGCCGATTGGGGTCGGAGTTCTGTCATCTCTCTGCCTGTTTTCTCATCATTTTGTCACACCTACCCCGTGGGACTACAGTGAAGATGATGAATGTGTAGGTATTTTGGAAAATGTCAATTGCTGCATCTTCAAGTATTAGAATGAAGATTATTTCATCCAACTCATGCCATCTTCATAAGGGAATATCCCATAAAAATGTCAGACAGCTATAGGAGAGAAATGCGACACACTATTGAAACTGGTGGGTGGTGGGTCAGGTTTGTGCCTGGGTACAACACTCGCTGGAGACAGAAATAAGGCTGCTTGGGACTAGGAGAACTTAGAAGACTAAGAGGTATTGTCCTTTGTCACACAGAAGGGAAAAGGCCACCTCCTTCACGTGTCAAGGTTGCAACATGTCAGGAAGAGTGAGATGATCCTGAGGTCATCTTCTGCCGTTGAGCAGTCACGGGACCTTGTCCAACAAAGAATATCTCCTGATATCTTAGAGACTGGTTTTTTCTCATTCTTTTGCCCAGTTCTCTAAAGTAGAGAGGAACGTAAGGGTGTAAAACACATTGCTGAAAGAAGGGTTTGGTGTGTGTGTTGAAACAGCCAACCCAGATCTAGATCTTGACTTGGCAGGATTCAAAACAAAAGCAAAAAGGTACAGAGAACCCAGGAGCGGTCAGAGCCAGAGGTGCAGACTGAGGTCCCTGTTAGGAATCGTGTTGGAGAAATGAGAGGGCAGAGAACAGTACATGGAAAACTTTTGGAGCTAAGAGGAGACAGTAAGAATTTTCAGAAAAATAAGAGAACCTTGAGAATATAGTATTTTGAAGTAAAGGTTTTGCTTATTTAAACTGAAGTATTTCAGATTTTTTTTTAAACTGGATATTTTGTATACCTTAATGAGATACCTTGGGAATGGGAACAGGTCTAAACAAAATTCACTTATATTTCACATAAATCTAATGGACATAGCCTGAAGGTAGTTTCATACATTATTTTTAGTGCACTGTGCATCACATGAGGTCTAATGTGGAATTTTCCACTTGTAGCATCATATCACTGTTAAAAATTTGGGATTTGGGAGGATTTGGGATTTCTGGATTAGGGATGCTGCTCAGTCTTTGTAAGGGGAAGAGAGAATATTAAGAAGGCAAAGTGGTTTACAGTGTCAGACTCTGAATTAGTATACAGGGTAAAAATGGGAGTTCATAACCCACTTGAATCTAAGGTATGAAATATGATATGTCAAGAGCTTTGTAATGTTTTGAACAACCAATTAAAAAAAAAAAAAAAGAATTGGGAAAAGGCCACTGGATTCAAGCCATGATCAGTCACATGACCTTGGAGCACTTTGAGGAATGTGAGGACTGTCACCTGGTTGTATAGATTTAAGGTGAAAGTGGTCAGTAAGAAAATGGAGTTGGAAGGCGTACACTCTTTTCTGAAGAAGGATTCATATTTTTTTAATCTTTTTTTTTTTTGTAGTTGTAGATGGATAGAATGCCTTTATTTTTTTATTTTTATATGGTGCTGTGGATTGAACCCAGTGCCTCATGCATGCTAGGCAAGCTCTATCACTGAGCTACAGCTCCAGCCCCATGAAGAAGGATTTAAATAGCCTAGATCAGAGTAGGTAGAACTGGACCAAGGCTTCCTGGAATGGTAAGAGTTATCTGGGGTCTGGGAGGATGGGTTGAATTTGAATAGGTGGGTAGAATGGCAAGAGATGCCTAACAGTCACCTTCTTTTTGGTATCCCTATAATATTTACTGTTCCCAAGTCATTGCACAGTCCACACGCATGGGCCAGGCTTAGGCCGAGGAACAGCAGAGTTCAGTTGTAAAGGGAGGGTTGGCCACATCATAGAAGACCATCCATGGCTTGTCCAGGGGATCCGTTCTAAGTAGGACCATATCCAGGGGATCACGGCTGATCAGAAGAATGGCATAGCAGGGCTGGGGCTGGGGCTCAGTGGTGGAGCACTTGCCTGGCATATGTGAGGCTCTGGGTTCGATTCTCAGCACTGCATATAAATAAATAAAGGTCCATTGTCACCTAGAAAAAAAAATTAAAAAGAAAATGATGTAGCAGAGCCAGTATTTTGAATTAAAAGATTGGGGTGTGCAAGATATCTACCTTTTTAGTTTAAACAAAAAGTTTAAACTGGGTTATGTAGAGCCCAGAATTAAATGAGCACATCTGCCTAGAATGTCAGTTTGATTTGATTTGAATGGGGTAGGAAAACATGCAAGAGGACTAGACGTAGTGGAATGCAGAATTTGAATGATGTGAGACAAACTCTAAGACTTCCAAAGGCATTTCAGGCTCCTAGAAGTCCTCCCCACCTCCCCACCCAGGGATGCCCCTAGCACTCGCTTCCCCTCTCCGTGGCCTGTGGGGCACTCGGCTGGTGACGTTTGGGGAATACTGAGTTAGCAGAACATGAAAGATTCAGGAGGGAAGCAGATGAGAACTGGCTAAGGCGGTGACTGAGGTCAGGAGAACAGGGGAGTGAGAAAAGGCTGCGAAAGACTGGCAGAGGTATGGTCCTAGACCTAACTGGATTTGGACGAGCAGGCACAGTAGGGCTCGGAGTAATTCTCCTTCAGTGGTCCACGTGAGGCTGAGTGTTCTTTCTCTTGTTCTTTTTTCTTTTTTTAATCTCAGACTTGAGTTTGGGAGGTGTCCTTTTATTTCCTATTGATGATAAAGAGTCAAGAAACACAGGGCAAGATCTGGTAAGTTTAAAAACAAAAACACATCTCTTAATCAGAACTAACATTTGGCTCCCAATAATTTCTCTTAAAGCCTTTCCTGCCCCTGCTGGCCAAGGTCTCTGGTATGCGAGTGGTTTGCTACGGCCGCCATAACAGTGCCTCAGACTGGTACTCAGCTTAAACCTAGACACGTATGTTCTCAGAGTTCTGGATGCCACCAGTCCAGGATCAGAGTGTCGGTGGGTGGGTTTCTCCTGAGGCTTCTCTCCTTGACTTGGAGATGACCACCTTCTCACTGTGTTCTTCAGAGGACACAAGCCAGTTTCGATTAGGGCCCACCCTAACAACCTCATTTTAACAAAATAATATCCATTCTTTAATTGTTTGTATTTTACATGACAGAATGTATTTTGACATGTCATACATACATGGAGTGTAAATGCCCACTCTTTTTTTTTTTTTTTAAGAGGGAGAGAAAGAGAGAGAATTTTAATACTTATTTTTTAGTTTTCGGTGGACACAACATCTTTGTTTGTATGTGGTGCTGAGGATCGAACCTGGGCCATACGCATGCCAGACGAGCACGCTACCACTTGAGCCACATCCCCAGCCCTGTAACTGCCCATTCTTGTGGTTGTCCATGGTGTGGAGTTACATGGTTATGTGTTCATGTATGAACATAGGAAAGTTATCTGCAATTCATTCTACTGCCAGTATAAATCTTTTTAAGGCATTTGTCCAAGTGTAGTTACATTCTGGGGTACTGGGAGTACCCCAGATTCAAAACATGAATTTGGGGGAGCAGGGTCCATCCCATAACAAGCAGGTTGGCCCCCATGCTCCACTTCGCCATCCCCCAGCCTTCTGAGCATCACAGTCCCTGAGCACTGTCCTCTGCTTCCTTATCATCCCCTGGCCAGACTCCAGGCCCCTTTGTGTGCAGGGACTTTTTTATCCTTAGTATCCCACATAGTATTGGCTCCTAGGAAATGCCCAGTGAACATTTACTGAATAGTAAGAAAATATGTCTCAAAACTCTGGGGGTTTCATCATTTATTACATGAAAGTTTCTGTAAAAGATTGTGTTTCCTGGCCAGCCACAGGCAGAGGAAAGGAACCAGTACAACACTCTCTGCTTACATCAGAATCCTCCTTTTGCACCTTAAGTATCTCTTGCTTGCTTGTCTGTTGTTTGGAATACCTGTGGTGAATTTACTTACCACACCGACAGTTTTCTCCAAGACCTGAGTCCACATCCAAATTTTGAACCAAAACTTACACTTTAGAAATTTAGAAACCAGGCTGAAAGAGGTTCATTCTCTTCATATTGGTGGTGTGTGTGACTAGCAACAAAGTGGTTTCCAGTTTATTGGTTCATTCAGGAATTTCTAAAATAAGAAAAAAAGGCAGAGGGTGGATAACATAATGTCCATGCATAAGAATTTCAGAATATAGTTACTCAGGAAACTGTTCACAGTGTGGAACGTTGTGTCTGGGGCGTGACTGTCGTGACTCACATTGGCTCCAGAAGCTCCCTGAACTCTCCAGTTTCCCCCCATTAGGAGGACGTGGGGGATCTTTGGCATCTGTTTTCATAGAGATTTTCTAGACAGAAATAGTTCCCAGGGCAAGCAGGCAGCCTAACTCTAGTGTCAGAGGACTGGATCGTGAGAACCTCTAAAATCCTATCTACTCCTAAGAGTCTTAGAATTTTTCTTTACCTATGAGAACGTTGAGAAAGTACAAGTTTTAGATTCTAGTTTTTAACATATCATGCAAAGAGGAAGAAATTCCCGTTACCACAAAAACAAGTTATGATGGGTACATAATCACACATTGCTGTGCAAGCAGAGCATACAAAAGAGATGGAGCCACCCCATGCAGTGACGCACGCCTGTAATCCCAGCAGCTCAGGAGGCCGAGGCAGGAGGATCACAAGTTCAAAGCCAGCCTCAGCAATTTAGTGAGGCCCTAAGCAACTTAACAAGACCCTGTCTCAAAATGAAAAATAAAAAAAAGACTGGGGATGTGGCTTAGTGGTTAAGCACCCCTGGGTTCAATCTCTGTAACCAAAAAAGGGGCCGGGTGGTGTGGAGCCAAAGCCTAGGTGGTCCATAAAAGGCTATGTCCCCTCCATGGGCAGGTCACTGAGTTGACAATGGAACTGTCTCATGTCATCCATCTAATGGTGGTTCTTTCTAGTTAGCCTTGGTAGTGGCTCAGCACCGCGATCGCTCCAATGTCCTGTCTGGCATTAAGATGGCAGCCCTAGAAGAGGGCCTCAAGAAGATATTTTTAGCAGCAAAGAAAAAGAAAGGTAAGCTCTTCCCTCTGAGATCAGGAGAGGACCTTCTTTTTCCAGACATGTGGTGTCGTTTTGAGGGGGAGATGAGGAGTGTCCAGACCACACTCGGTTTGCATGGCAAAGGTAGAGCACAGAGTGATGACCACTTCATCTTGTCTGTGTGTGACTCGTTTTCCTTTCCAGGTTGGTTTTGTATTTGTTATCTCGTTTTTATCATGATTTTACATTGGGGAAGCAGAAGATTAGAGATGAAGAAATTTGGTCATACACAATTGGGAAAAGCCGTTTATTAGACTTCCCCTTAGAGAGTCACAGTATGCCATGACTCTCTGCCAAAGAAATTTAATTTTGTCTCTAAACCCAATGTGTCTTGGTGTTTGTTGAATTTCATGGATTATTGGGGAATCTTTGATTTCCCCATTAATCATATTCTACTTCCATTGTGCCTGCTTCTTTTCAAGAGCCTGTGGATCTTTATGTTCAGCAGAACAACTTGATTTTTCTAATTTTTCCCTATTATAATCTCCTCGCCAGCATGTTTTTCACACTGTATTTGTGTATTTTGGGTGGACAGTTGATGGTTATTTTCTTCTCTGTATATCGTGATGAGTGAAGACATATGATCTTTTTTTTTTTTAATAGCAAGTGTTCATCTTCCACGCATTGGTCATGCCACCAGGGGTTTTAACTGGTATGGCACTGAGCGACTTATTCGGAAACATCTGGCTGCCAGAGGCATCCCGACTTACATGTATCCTTTTGTAATATGTTGAGAATATGTTCCCCGACTCGGGAGGGAAATATGCTGTTTCTGGTATTGCTGTTTAATCCACAGCCAAGTCCTCTCCTGCCATGTTCTTCATTCTGCCCTCCTCAGTGGGACAGACACTCAGAAGCAGTTTCTGACTTATGTCTATATCCAGAGCGCACACCCATGAGATAGACATGAACACTTTTGGATGCCAAGAGATAGATTTAAAAATATATGAAGGGAAGAATCAATTGAGCAATTGCCTTTTAATTACATACTAAATTTTTTCTTACTACTTTTCTAGAAATATTTCAGGTCTGTGGACCAAGGCCTGATTCTAAGAAGTTATTCTGTTCTCTAAATAGTTAACAAATAAATGAACTATTTTATTTTGGAAACTTTTTGATATAATCTGAAGAGGCTATATGAAATTAATTCTATTAAGTCAATAACTAAACTAATATTTATTTCTCAAGATCTCCCTTAGCATTCTTTGAACTATTTTACTCTATTCAAAATCAGAAGCTGCCAAGTTGACCCCCCAATGGCTATAATTATACAGAAAATCCATCTTTGTACTTAGATTCTTACTGAATCATTCAGTCACAACTCCTTACAAAAACTTTAAATAGAGAAAGTTTTATGTGCTTGCACAATTTAAGCAGTAGCATAAGAGTTTTACTACAATAGATTAAAGCAGTAATTAGTGCCAACAATATTGGAAGTACTTATGATATAGAGAAAAGAAATTAGGACATATTACTTTTAGAATGGTTATTTCACTAATTATTAAACTAGTAGTTTTGACAAAGTTGAATGTAAAGTGATGAAATACATCTTCCTTGACCACCCTTATCAGATATTACTTCCCTAGAAGCAAGACTGCTGTTCTTCATTCACAGTCCCCACTTGCCTCCTCAGCACAGCAGGTGCCTTAACAGTAGGCCCTGCACCAGATCCAGTAGTTAGCAGCCAGCTATCAAGATATTGGCCCAGGGGCTGGAGTGGTGGCTCAGTGGTAGAGGCTCGCCTAGCACGGTCAAGGCCCTGGGTTCCATCCTCAGCACCACGTAAAAATAAATAAATAAATTAAAGATATTATATCCAACTATAACTAAAAAATAAATATTTAAAAAAAAAGATATTGGTCCAGACTGACTATCATGGGTATCTTAGAAAAGAATTGGGCCAGGCATCATAATGCACACCTATAATTCCAGTGACTCAGAAGGCTAATGTAGGAGGATTGCAAGTTCAAGGCCAGCCTCAGCAACTAGCAAAACACTATCTCAAAAAGGACTGAGGATGTGGTTAAGCATCCCTCGATTCAATCTCAATACCAAAAAAAGGGGGAGGGGATTTGGGGAGCTTTGGGATAGTGTTTTTCTAATTCTAACTTTGTTCTCCTAGATGTGTTACTCTGATATGGTACCTGTAATAGAGGATGCACAACTTATTTGGGAAGGTTATTTGATCTCAGTTTGTATAACTATTTGCATAATGATAAATATTCTGGTCTCTTTGCCATTTTATTCTTTTCCTCTATATCTAGGTTTCTTCCTCCTTCACCAGATGTTTTCTTTACAGAAGGAAAGACAGTCTGGATTAAGGAGATACAAAGGAAATAGAACAGGGTGTCTGGGAGAAGGAAGCACCTTCAGGTAATTCATGCCTCAGGAATAGAGCTGAGAAGAGAGTCTTGATCCAGACAAGTGAAGCTTCTCCTGCCCTTCTTTTTGCACTGCTTAGTATCTCAGTCTGAAAAAAATCACTTTGGCCGAGAGGCCTGTCAAATGCAACTTCAGAAAAAACAGTGAATCTCCTTTCCCCTACCCATTAAATCCATTTCAGCTTCAACACATGAGAGAATTGTGAAAATGGCACAAAGCAGGCATAGAATGACTAGTGGTGTTGGGGAAGGTCGGGGCCGAGAACCACTGGGGAAAGAGTCACAGGGATAAACCCAAGTCCGACTTTTCCCACTTCTGTATGTGAAGTCTTCGCCTTGGGCGCTGTCCTCAGCCAGCCTAATTTCTGCCTCTTTGAGGCCATCAACACCCTGAATGCTGCAGAGTCCTTGTCAGAGGTCTCAGACAGGGGCCTTTGATGCAGGAAAACCTCACAGAGCCAGGATCATGATCTAAGAAAGGTACTACTTCCAGTACTTTATGATTCTGTTCAACTCCCTACCTATACCTTCATCCTTCGGCAGCTTAGCATCTGTGCCAGAGATGAGTTAGACCCCAAATTCATGATTCCTTATTCTTTTCTCCCCAATTTTTTCATTGCATTTAACTGCCTCCTATCCACTTTTCTTTCCACCAATACTTAACACATAGGTTATTTTTTTAGTTGACAATATTATTTGTACTTACTAGGAATACAGTATTCTAATTTGACACATGTACCTCATATAATTGGTCATGATATATAATAGCCAAGTTGAAGTAATTAATTAGCATTTCCGTCTCCTCAAATATTATTTCTGTGTGCTGGGATCCTTCAGAGTTTCCTCTAGTTATTTTGTTACGTATAATTGTTACAGACTGTTTTCACTATGCCATAGAACATTGGAACTACTCCCCTCTTCACCCATGGTATTTTGGTACCCATTATCACCCTCTCCAAAGCCCCCATTTTTCTACCCTTCCTAGCCTCAAGCGACCTCTGTCATTCTATCTACTTCTATGTAATCAGAACTTTTAGCTTCAACAAATGAGTGAAAACCATTTGATATTCATATTCTATACCTGGCTTGTTTCACTTGGCAGTTTATCCACTAACACTACCTGGGTAGTTTCTGAACATCTGAGAGAAGTATAGTAACAGGGAACTTGGTACCCAGAGCATATAGGTGATCTTTCCATGGGCACAGTTGTTTTTTTGTTGGCTTGGGGGGAAGGGGCGGGGGTGCTTGTCACCTTACACTATAGACTATGCTCCTACCATGGGGATTTTACTAAGGATAGACCCTATGTTAGGGTTCTCCAGGAAAATAGGACATCTGTTGGTAAAAGGAGGCTCATTAGATTGGCTTACGTGACACAAGGGCTAAAAAGTTCCACAGTGGCCATCTGGAAGCTGTGGAGAGCATGGAAGTCATCAGCAGATCAGTGCAAAGAGCTGCAAACCTCAGAATGAGAGGTACTGATGGTGCAGCCCCCAGCCCAACTCCTTGAGGGTTGTTGGTGTAAGTTTGAGTCCAAAGACAGGAAAACCTGCAATAAATTGTTGAAGGGAAGCAGCAAAAGAAAAGGAACCTTGGAAAACAAGTTTCCCTCTTCTACTTTATGTTCCATCCAGGGCCCCGGCTTGTTGGATGGTGCTGTCCACAGTCAGGGTGGGTCTTCCTCGTTCGATCTGCCGATCCATATGCCAGTCCTCTCTGTGAACACCCTCACAGACACACCCAGAAGTATGTTTTACCACTTCTCCAGGCATCCTTCAATTCAGTCACGTTGACGCCCAGAATTAACCATCCTAGAATCCTTAGGCTGTCTCCTGGTTAATTGGGCCAAGATACACATGGATATAGCCTCAGAAAACTCAGTAGGGATGCTGGCTATCCCAGGCTGGAAATTTCATAGTCCTCACAGGCATATAGCCACTTAAATAAGCACCCTGAAGTAGGCTTGCTGTGGGAAAGGATATTAGATATCTCCCAGTAGTCAACCATAATGCTGTAGCAGAAATGAGTGGCTGTCTGGATTTGAACTGTTGTAGGGGTCAGGAATCCCGCCCGGAATCAGATCAGGGACTTGCTAAGACTACAGAGTTGTGTTGGTGCTTGGACTAAAGGCAGGTTCACACGTGGCTCACACTGCCCCTTCTCCTGTTACTGCAGTCCTGCCCACAGAAGGTGCTGAGCCAGTAACTCAGGCTATTCCTGTTACCCTGTGCCCAAGCTTGCATGGCTAGGGGAACTGCTTAGCTCTGGCCAGGGTCCCGTTCCCAGGCAGGCACTACCATGTAGCAGTAGAGACGAACACCGCAGTTGCTGTTGTCACCCCACCTTTGCAATTCTCACTGCCAGCCACCCCTGCATCTTATCTGACCAAGTTCTGTCAAAATTGGGTGTGAATGCCACAGAGGAGGTGCCCAGGTTCCTTCTGCTGCCTCTTCCCATGCAGCATCTGGGCCTCAGGCCCCTCACTACTACTGGTGCCTTTAATGTCAAAGTCCCTTGCTTGTTGCAGAGCTAGCTTCAACAATGCCAGAGGAAACTCCTGTCACCTAATAGGAGCCACCATTTCCATTATAAGAATAGCCCCACAGTGAAGACCCCACATCCACTGTTGTCCACATCACACTTGCCTGAATTGCTAGTGTGTTTCCACTCTTGCATGGCCCATAGGGGCAGTGGTCCTATCCCCTATCTATACCATGCCCTAATTTACTGATCACAGCTGAAGAAGCTTCAGAAACTACACAATGGTTCCCAGCTAGAATCAAAGCCAGCCTTGTCAAACCAACACCCAAGACACATGTTCAGCTGGAGTCTGCTTACTAAGAAGGCTACGCCATAAATGTAGTTACCTGACGTACTAAGTCTTGGGAGGTGGGAGTTGGGGGAGACTACCAACCAGGATCATCCAGCAATGCTACCCTTCAGAATCAAAGAAATAAGACTTTCTCAGAACTGAGATAATTAAGACCAGCCTTACAAAAGATACTTAAGGGAGTCCTGTGCCCAGAAGTCAAAGAAAATTACTGTCATGAAAGTAAATCCTACTAGAAGAGTAAATACACAAAAGAAAAACATTTTTATCAGTAAAGTAAGCCATCAAATCACAAAGATAAACGAGAGAAAGTAAAGAGCAAATAATATTCAAAACAACTAACAGGAATAAGCCTTTCCTATCAATGACCTTGAATGGAAACAATTAAAAGATAGCTGGACTGGGCTGGGGAATGTGGCTCAAGCAGTAGCGCGCTCGCCTGGTATGCGTGCGGCCCGGGTTCGATCCTCAGCACCACATACCAACAAAGATGTTGTGTCCGCCGAGAACTAAAAAATAAATATTAAAAATTCTCTCTCTTTAAAAAAAAAAGATAGTTGGACTGAATAAATCAAAAAGCAAGATCCAATAATATGCTTCCTAAAAAAAATTCACAAGTAAAAACATAAAATGAAAGAATGGAAAATGATATTCCAAGCAAAGGGAAACCTAAAGCTAGTAGAAGCAGTAGCTACATTTACATGTGATGAAATAGACTTTAAGATAAAAACTGTAAAGACAAAGTCACTAATAATAATCAAGAATTCAATAAGAAATATGATAAATTTATGTGTACCTAACATCAGAGCAACCAGTTTTATAAAATAGCCACTATTAGACCTAAAGGGAGAGAAACTAATACCATAACACAGGGGAATTTCAATACCCCACTTTCGACAATTCATCCAGCCCCTCCGCCAAAAAATGAGCAAACATCAGAGTTCAACTATATGTCAGAACATTCCATTTAACAGCTGCAAAGTACACATTCTTTTCATCAATTCATGGAATTTTCTCTAGAATACACAATATATATTAAGCCCCAAAATAATTCTAAATAGAAATTGTAAATGAAATTGTATTCTGTATCCTTTCTGATTACCATGGGGAAAAACTAGAGTCAGCAACAAAATTAACTTAGACATGGACACGGAACAACATACATTTGAATCAACAGTGGCTTGTCAAGGATAAAAGAAGAGAAACATTAAAATTTCTGGAAACAAAATGAAAACAGCATGCCAAAATTTATGGTATACAACAAAACCAGTATTCAGAGGGAACTTGATAGCAATAGTGCCTACATTAAAAAATTTAAAAAAAAATTCAACTAACCTTAAAATGCATCTCAATGATCTAGAAAAGCAAGAACAAACCAACCTCCAAATTAGAAGGAATGAAAGATCAGAGCAGAAATAAATGCAAAAGAGACTAAAAGGGCAATACAAAAGATCAATAAAATGAAGAGGTCATATTTTAAGAAGGTGAACAAAAGCAACAAACTTTTAGCTAAACTAACCAAGAAAAAAAAGAAGATCCAAATAAAATTAGACATTAAGCAAAAGAAGACATTAGCACAGAAATACAAAGGATCATTATGAGATTCTGATAAAAATAAATATGTTATGCTAACATTTATAAATCTAATCTAGAAGAAATGGACAAATTTCTAGACACATATAACCTATCAAAATAATTCTGAGGACTCTGCTTCTTCTGGTTCACAGACAGCCATGTCTTCTCTTGTGCACATCCTCTTGTCTCTTGCGGTGCCAGCCGCGCCGTCCCTAAGACACGATGGTGAGGGTCAGAGTGAACGTATCTGGCCACACTGGGTGCCTGGTCACCAGGGCTGCTTTCCAGTCTGGCGAAGTGGATATTGTTGCTGTCAATGACCGCTCCATTGACCTCAACTACATGGTCTGTGTGTTCCAGTGTGTTTCCACCCGTGGTAAATTCAATGGCACAGTCAAGGCTGAATACAGGAAGCTTGTTATCAATGGAAAGTCCATCTCCAGAAGCAAGACCCTGCTGACATCAGATGGGGTGATGCTGGTGCTGAACCTGTTGGGGAGTCCACTGGTGTCTTCACCAGCATGGGGAAAGCCGGGACTCATTCCAGGGTGGTGCTGAAAGGGTCATCTCTGCCTCTTCTGCTGATGCCCCCATGTTTGCGATGACCGTGAATCGTGAGATGTATGACAACTCCCCCAAGATCATCAGCAATGCCTCCTGTAGCGCCCACCAACTGCTTAATCTCCTGGCCAAGGTCACCCGTGACCACTCCAGCCTTGTGGAAGGACTCAAGACCACAGTACTTGTCATCACTACTAATCAGAAGACTGTAGATGGCCCCTCTGGGGAACTCTGGCATGATGGTGGTGGAGCTGCCAGAATATCCTCTCTGCATCCACTGGTGCTGCTAAGGCGGTGGGCAAGGTCATCCCTGAACTGAATGGGAAGCTCAGGGCATGGCTTTTCGTGTGCCTACCCCAGTGTGTCAGTTGTGGATCTGACCTGTGGCCTGGAGAAAGCTGCAAGATTTGATGACATCAGGAAGGTGGTAAAGCAGGCGTTCGCGGGCCCCTCAAGGACCGGGTTGTCTCCTATGACTTTAACAGTGACATCCACTCTGCCACCTTCAGTGCTGAGGCTGGCATGGCCCTCAGTGATCACTTTGTCAAGCTTATTTCCTGGTATGACCATGAGTTTGTCTACAGCAACAGGGTGGTGGACCTTATGGTCCACATGGCCTCCAAGGAGTAAGGGCCCCTGGACCACCTGCCCCAGCAAGAACACAGAGAAAGAAAGGCCCTCGGCTGTGGGGAGTCCCCTGCTCCTAACTCAGTCCCTCAGCAAGAATCTCCCCTCTTCCCAATTTCCATCCCAGACACCCTGAAGAAGGGGGGAGGTTTAAGGAGCCCTACTTTCACCACCAATAAAGTCTACTGCACCTCCCAAAATTTAAAAAAAAAAAAGAGGACATAAAAAACCTGAATAGGCCAATAACAAATAATGAGATTGAATCAGTACTGAAAAGTCTCCCAACAAAGAAACCTCAGGACTGCATGGCTTTATGACTGAATTTTGACAAACTTTTAAAAAAGAACTATAACCAATTCTCAGATTTTTCCATATGATTGAAAGGGAGGAAACATTTCCAAACTCTAGGAGGCCAGCATCATCCTGTTTTCAACGAAAAACAAGGACACAACAAGAAGAAAGAAAGCTGTATAGACCAATATCCCTGATGAACCAGGTACAGACAACCTCAACAGAGTACTAGCAAACAGGATTTAACAGCACATCAAAAAGATTATTTCCCTTGATCAAGTAGGTTTTATCCCAAGGGTGCAAGGATGGTGTACATGTGCAAGTCAATAAGCAATCTATCACGTCAACAAAAGGAAGAATAAAACCATGTTATCTCAGTAGATGCAAAAAATAAGATTCAATATCCCTTCATGATAAGAGCCCTGATAAATTAGGTATAGAAGGATTATAACTCACCATAATAAAGGCTATCCACAACAAACCCTCCGCCTGCATGGCAGTGAACCTGGGAAAGCTGAGGACAAGTCCTGTGTCAGGAACAAGACAGGGAGAGGGAGGGGGAGTGTGGCATGTGGAATACGACGGAGGCTGGTGTGCGGAGGCTGGTGTGCAGTGGAGGCTTCCAGGAGATGTGTTCCTACCAGGCCTCTCCTACTTTCCCTTGGGTTCATGACTGCTTGCCATCTCCCTACAGAAACTGGACACAAGAGCCTGGATGTTCAAGGGATAAAGTCTGGGCAGGACAACACATTTTGGGGCCAACAGACTAGGAAAGAAAGCTCAGGTAGCTGCTCCTCTTCCCTTCCCCTTAAGTCCCCAGGACTGACAAATCAAGGAATTGACCCCTCCCAACGTTGTTTCTCTATTTGAGAATTCAAAAGTAAAGTTCAGGAAGGGCTAGGTGGGGAAATTTTTTTTAAGGGGTGGATGACCAGATGTGAGATGTCTGAGGTTACCTGCTGTAGGATTCACCTCCCACCTCTATTAAATAAAGTGCACTGGTGCTGAGGATCTGGACATCTACCCTTTCCCAATACATATTACCAGTTAGAGTAGTCAAACATCTTGGGGAATATTGCATATAACAGGACATCTGAGAATTAAAATATCTTAATAGAAAAAAATTAACAAAAGAAACAACTTTACAATTAAAGTACAGTAATTTGTTGGATAATTAGCAATATGATTTTTTTAAATAACCAGATGAAAATGTCATTATGAAAAAAAAAGATAAGTAGTGAAATCTATAGGGCAGAATGTGTTAGAGATTTTTAAAAATATAGATCATCCCAGAAGGAAATCAAAAATAGAAAAAAATTATAAAAGGAAAAATATATATGTATGTAGGAGACAACATCTAAGAAATACAATGAAGATAAAATTTTTGAAGACTAGTGGAGACAAATTTTTTATAATCAGAGCAGAATCCTTTTAAACAAAACTGTACAAAGGGAAAACCATTTTGTGAGTATTGTAGGGCTGAGCAAATGAGAAATATTTGGTATTGATAGCAAGAGGGGTTCCCACGAGGAGAAAATACAAATATGGATTGGGGAAGTCAAGAAAGAACCCTGCAGAGTCAGATTGGGATTAAAAGTATCAGTATGAACTCATGATTTTTATATATGACATATACACATATAATTTCAAATTATATATATGAAATTGAAACATTAAAATAGAAAATTGCAACAGTTTTTCAATTCTCTCTATACTGAGAAATGATGATCTAGAAATGATGACCTTTGGCAAGATAACTTGTGCTGAGATATTGAGAAATAAGTTTCTTTTACTGTTCCTTTTCAGACTTCCAACAACTAGTTTTAATACCCACTAAGATTAATGCTCAATTAAATTATTAAATAAGTAAACAGAGCTCAGATCTTGTTTTTCAAATATTTCCCACTAAAAGGACACAGGCACCAATTCAAAAGGGCTCCTACTGGCCAAAATCTGAATTTGAGCATCAAAATATATGATGGTAGTAGTAGATTATAATTCACTAAATAAAATATCTTAAATTCATACCAGTGAAAATTAGGTATAAAGAAAGGTAAATTCTTCCAGCAAATGAAGACAGAATAATAGAAAAATCACTATTTTGCAAAAATCATAGAAATAATTAAGTATTAATTATTCTAACCTTTTTGGAAAGCCATCTGACAATATTAATTGAAATTTAAAGTACATCTACCTTTATACCATTTTCCAATCCTGACAATGACCCTTAGACATAAAGACAAACATATAAAAGGACATGCTTAAACTGAATATGACTGACCATACTGTTTGTTTATAGCTGGCATGTATTCTAGGTAAGCTAGCAAAACGGTTGGTTAGGTTCCGTGTCATGCTGGTGGCTATTGTTTTATTATTACTTCAGTATGTAACGGTTACATGCATACCTGTAAGGTTTGAAGTTGCACAAAAAACAAAAAAAAAAAAACGGGCTGGGGATGTGGCTCAAGCGGTAGGTAGCGCGCTCGCCTGGCATGCACAGGGCACTGGGTTCGATCCTCAGCACCTCATAAAATAAAATAAACTTGTAGACAAGTTAAACATCCATTAGCAAAGGACAAATAGTCAAACAAATGATACAACCATATTGTAAAATATTTAAAGTTGTATTATCATTGATTAAAAAAACAAGATAAAATTGTAGCAGAACTACTGTTTGTCAATGTGGTATTCATTCTTCCCTTTCACCATGTAACAAAATGGTGGTTTTTATTGTTGTATCTATGTAAAATGTATCCAGTTAAACAGTAACACAATGTAAACTGTAGCTGTGTTTACAGTTAGAAGTGACCATGTCACCTCCGGCGTGGTGGTGCACCTATAATCCCAGGTATTCAGGAGGCTGAGGCAGGAGGATTACAAGTTTGAGGTCAGTCTTGGCAATTTAGCGAGGCCCTAAGCAACTTAGCAAGACCCTGTCTCAAAAAATAAAAAGGGCTGGGGATGTGGCTTAATGGTTAAGCACCCCTGGGTTTAATCCCCAGTACCCCCCCCCCAAAAAGTGACCATGTCACTAGTTATGACTGATTGATAGTGTAAGTGAAAGTTGATTTTATGAGAAATTGCTCCAAACTTATGAGGTTTCTTGTGTTTCTGGTCATAGGAGTAAGTAGCTGAGTCCAGGATTTTGCTATTATTTTTGACATTTAGAAAAGTTTTGAGGCATTTAATAATAGGAAGCTCCAAGCCATGGTCCCTGAAAGAAAAGAAATAAACAAAGAAAACCTTCACCACATTCAGGCCTTCTTCCTGTAGACAGTTTCTGGACCATTGCACAGGGAGGATCCCCCCCCACACACACACACCAAAAAAATAGAGAAAAAAAAACCCAGGAAATTGCCAAGTTAAGGAAAGAAAAACAAAGTTCAAGGAAACTTGAGTTTGGGTATGGAATTCCAAGAGGAAGGAGATAACAGAGAATAAGACTTACAGATATATTATAGAGATCTCCATAAATTAATAACAGTGGCATCTGAATTGCAGGATACATGTCCGTGAGCCTAGGCAAGATTAGCTTCCAGGAAAAGAGTTTCCAGGAAGAAGACAATTCCTAGAGATCCCAGTAGGCTGAAAATCACGATTCCCATCAGCCAGGGTGGAAACGTGGGAAAAGCACCTTGAATTCTAAGAGATGGGTAGGAAAGGCCCCAGAGATGCCATGCCTTGGAAGGGAGGCCAGGGTAGCCCTGGAGTCAAGCCCCTTAAACACTCTTAAAAAACAAACCTCAAGAGAAGTAAACTGAACAGATAACTACTGGTGAGAACATTGTCCAAAAATACTTTTTTAAAATATTAAAACCCCAGCAATCAGCAATGTATAATTAACAACATCCAGCTTCTGATAAAACATTACAGATAGGGAAGAGAAATATGACTCATAACCAGGAAAAAATATCTCACAATGGAAACAGACTCAGAAATGAAAGACAAGACAGAACTGGCAGACAGGAGTTAAAACAGGTGATGTAGTTATGCTCACATGTTCAAAAATGTCAACGTGAATATAATCAGTGAACAGTGGAAGTTATAAATGTGTACAAAAAACGGTAGAGATATCAAGTAAAATACTTAAATATTTTATTGGGTGTGATTAATAGAAGTTCAGAGACTAGAAAAAACAGTCTTAAAATAGCAGAATTTACCTAACCTGCATTAAGAGAAAGAAAAAAAAAGTCTTAGTGACTTGTAGGAATATTAAACTAATGGATGTTTCACAAGTAGATGAGAGAGATTAGGGCAGAAAAATATTTGAAAAATAATGGCTCAACATTTTTTTAATATTTGAATGCTCCAAACAGAATAAAGAATCTCAATGAACCTTGAGCAGAAGACACACATACACACACACAATGAACCACTCCAGAATTAACTTATTCAAAACCAGAAAAGTGACCAACTTGAAAAAGATATCATCCATACAGAAAAAGACATTATACAGATATAGAGGGGGAAAGATAAGAATTTTTATAGACCTCTCAGGAATTATGTAAGTCCAAAGACACTATAGCAACTTTCAAATGTGGAAAGGAAAGAGGAAATAAAGCCTGTCTGCCTTGAATTTTCAATCCAGTGAAATTATCCTTTAAAAAGGAAGAATAAATGAAAGAATACTTTTATCTGGGTAAACAACAGTTGATATAATTATGCAGAATCAGGTCTGCACTGTGTAAACTGTTGACAAAATGTTCTTCAGGCAAAAGGAGAATGTTGTCACTTGTAAATATGTATCTACACAAAGAAATGAAGAGAGCTAGAAGAAGTAGGTAAATAACACACAGTGGCTATGTAAAAAAGACTGTCCCCTAATTTTTAAGGTCTTTAATGGAAAATTGACTATTAGGTTCAAAATGTAGTGTGTGCTTTACAACATGTAGAACTGAAAATTACAATAAGAACGGCACAAAGGACAGGAAGAGAAAATAGAAATGCTACTATAAGACTTTCAAAGTGTATGTGGAGTGTTGTGCCATTCCTTAAAGTCCTTATTCCTGTAATAAGTCAAAGGTGCATATCTTAAGCTGTAGAGCAGTGCTAGCAAATGGAAAAATGTGAGAACCTATGTAATCTGAGATTTTTCTAATAGCTACACATTAAAAGTCTAAAAAGAAACAGATATAATTTTACTTTTTTTATTTAACATGTTACATTCAAAATATTATCATTTCAATATATGATTGATGCAAAAATAAATCAATGGAACATTTTTATTTTTCATACTAAGACTTTGAATTCTGGTGTACATCTCAATTTAATTTTCATTAGAAATACACAATCTATATGGATTTAATATAATATATGGTTGGAAAAATAGATTCCCATACTCAAATTATTCTCAATGTACTTGTAATTGTCTAATAGCTGAGCCAAATATCAGTTTTTGTATTTATATTGAAATTAATAAAAATTAAATACATTGGACTTTCAGTTTTATCTCTGACACATAAAGAGCTTGGAAATTGTTACTGTCATTCTTATAAGAAGATAAGACTCTTAAAAAGTCTGAAAATCATTTATGCCTCTTGGGATCGTCAGAGAATTGAGGTTGTAGGGTAAAGTGCCACAATAAAATCGGGTGAGAAGCTAATACAGAGAATCACCGACAAGATTCCTTTGCACAGAGCAGAAGCTTCTACAGCCATAAACTGATAGAAACCATTAAATAGCGATATTGGTGAGCTGCTGGAGACTGAGTCCAGTCTAATGGACTGAGAAACTACGGAGGTCAGAGTCTTACAGGGGCCTCCATATTTTCATGGGTCTTAGCTTCAGAAACCCTGTTGGGTCTTCATGATAAAAAGCTGAGAAAAAATGTCCTCCTGCTCTGGCAGGTGGAGAGGAAAAGTAACTGTTTTGGAATATGCCCCAAGCATCTTCCACAATGAAGTCCTACTCTCCAAGGGCAGAGAGGTTACCAGGACCTTATCCACCTAGAGAGAGATTTACCCAACCTGAGTCACCTCTAGCCTTCTGGCCTACCTAAAAGGAGGCTATAAAAAGACCCGTGGAGTTCACAGCCTAGAGAGATGAAGATTTAACCACAAGATTATAGCTGTTTCTCCTCCCTCATATGCCATCACCACAACAACAGGGTTTAAGTATAATAACAGCACATCAAGCTGGAAGAGCCTCGAGGCACAGCCAGTATTTAAGGAGGAGAGAAAGACAAGGATGTGGAGGAATTTGAAGCCTCTGACACTTAACTGCAAACACCGAAAGGCCCAAATCCTAGCCATATTTTTTTTAAATGTAAAACCAAAGGCCTTTTACCCTATTTTCTGTCACCCAAAATACCACAACTGGCTTTCAACAAAATTACAAGACACACACACAATTTTTTTTTAATAGTCTAAAGAGACAAAGCATACTTTTAACCAGACTCAGCTGTGACAAATTTTGGGATTATCAAAGTTAATTTAAAATAATTATGACAAAAGGTTAAAGATTCTAATGGAAAAAGTAGAAAACATGGAACAACAGTGGGGTGTGTAGATGGAAATTCCAAGAAAAGAATCAAAAGGAAATACCAAAAATCAAAGACACTATCAACGAAATGAAGAATGTCTTTTATGGGCTCATCATCAGTAAACTGGACACAGCTGGGCAACGAGCCAGTGAGCTGGGAGACAAGTCAGTGTCCTATCTATAAATTTCTGATATTAGAAAAGTTATGGTATGCACTCAGGGTAAGAATTTCTTGGGGATAATTTATATATCTAGGGTCTTGATTTACAAGCATATTTTATACTTTTACAGTAAATAATAGAAGATTCTAGAAAAATGTTAACTGTAGCTTGTTTTGTTCCTTTGGAATCCATTATTAACAAGTTCTTTGTTAAAACAATGGGATGGAGGGATTTCACATATCTTGCCTATTTAAGTGGTCCACAACACAAATATTTTGAATGGTATTGATATAAAGGGAATCAGTTTGTTCCAGATCAGGACTCTAGGAACCTCATTTTTAGGAATTTCTCATCTGTCATTGTCCACACTGATCACCACACTGGTCTCTCTAGTTTCTTTTTTCCTTTTGTGCAAACCAGTTAGAAAGAAATGGTAAAGGATTAAACAGAAAATATATGTTAATTACCTCAGTTTCTGTACCCAGTATTTTACACTGGCTCACAACAACAACATTATAAGTCATTTAAAGGCCAGAACAAAACAATCTGAAAATGCAAAAACCAGACTCATGGCCTGGGGTTGAGGCTCAGTGGTGGAGCACTTGCCTAGCATGTGTGAGGCCCTGGGTTCAGTCTTCAGCACCACATAAAAATAAAGATCCATCAACAACAACAAAAACAAAATTAAAAAAAAAACACCGGACTTATGAAAATATTTGCTTTTATTAGATTGGGAATTCAAAATAATTGTAATTGATATACTAAGGACTCTTAAGAAAAAATGGACAACATGTAAGAATGATGATGGAAACCAAGAAAATATCAAAAGAAATAAAAAACTAGCATAAATGAAGACTACCTCTGATAAGCTCTTCAACATGGCTGAAGAAAGAATTGATGAACTTGACGGTACATCAGCAGAAATTTCTCAAACAAAGAAAAGATTTTTAATGAAAAAAATTGCAATAGAACATCCAAGAATTATGAAACAATTTCAAAATGTATAACATGCATTATTGGAACACCACAGGAAGAAAGAGAGTGAAACAGAAGATAAATTTGAAATAAAAGTATCAAGAATTTTCCAAGATAATGATAGACACTAAGCCTCAGATGCAATAAGCTCAGAGAACACCAAATAGGATTAATATCTGCTTGGAAAAGTTATACCTAGATATATCATATTCAAACTTCAGAAAACCAACGACAAATAGAAACTCCTTTTAAAAACCCACAAGGTAAAACAACTTTTCTGTAGAGAAAGAAAAGTATTACATATGACTTCCTATCAGAAAGTATGCAAGCAAGAAGAGGATAATTTGAAATATTTAAGCTGTTCAAAGAAATGAGTCTGCAAACTTAGAATTTTATATTCAATGAAATGATCCTTCCAAGGTAAAGGAGAACTAGTCTTTGTTTCTTGCAATTAAAATCAGAGAAATCAACAGCAGCAGAACTGCCCTGCAAGAAACATTAAGGAAATTCTTCATGGAGCAGGAAAATTTTATTGATTTTATTTTTTTAAACATACGACAACAGTGGAATGCATTACAATTGTTATTACACAAATAGAGAACAGTTTTTCATATCTCTGTATATAAAGTATGTTCACGTCAATTTATGCCATTATACATTACATGCACTTTGGTTTTTTTTGCATTACAATTCTTTTTTTAATTTTTTTTCTTAGGTGTAGTTGGACAGAATACCTTTATTTTATTTATAATTTATTTATTTATAATTTATTGTATTTATATGTGGTGCTGAGGATCGAACCCAGAGCCTTGCACGTGCCAGGCGAGTGTTCTACCGCTGAGCCACAATCCCAGCCCTTGCATTACAATTCTTAATACACATATATACCACAATTTTTCATATCTCTGTTTGTATATAAAGTGTCTTTAAACATGTACTTTGGATAATAATGATGTCTATCACATTCCACCATCCTTGCTAATCCCCTGCCCCCTCCTTTTCCCTCCCACCCTCTCTCCATCTAGAATTAATCTAATCCTCCCATACTCTCCCTCCCTACCCCACTATGAGTCACCCCCCTTATATCAGAGAAAATATTCGGCATTTGTTTTTTGGGATTGGCTAACTTCACTTAGCATCATCTTCTCCAATGCCATCCATTTACCTGCAAATGCCATGATTTTAACCTCTTTTATTGCTGAGTAATATTCCATTGTGTATATATGCCACATTTTTTTTTATCCATTCATCCACTGAAGGACATCTAGGTTGGTTCCACACTTTAGCTATTGTGAATTGTGCTGCTATAAACATTGATGTGGCTGTGTCCCTGTATTTTTCTTAATGGATTGAAAAGTTAATTGTTTAAAGTAATAAGAACAACAATGCATTGTGTGATTATCTCATGTAGGCAAATAAATAAGTGACAGTAGAGCCATAAAAGACAGGAGGGAAGAATTGAGATGGTCCGTTATATGGTACCAGCACCTTACAGGAAGAGGTGGACATATTCATTCAAACGTATATTGCAAATTATATGGCAACTACTAAAAAAAATTAAAAGGGAGTGTAACTTATATTCCAACAGGGAATCATATAAAACCAGAAAATGAAAGGTCAAAGAGGGAAGATTTTTTAACTGCACAAGTACAATGAATAAAAAACATAAAAGATATTAATTCAGCAATATCAATATCACTTTAAATGTGAATGATCCAAATGCACCAATTAAAAGAGACTTTGGAGTGGATGGAAAAAAAGCCTTAGCCGGTGTATTTGAATAGAAATGTCATCCCCAAACAACTACTTTGAGGCAAGTTTTCCCTGCTCTTCGTTATCTGGTTTCCTGTCATTTAAAAAAAAGAAAAAAAGATGAATCTAACTCAACATTCCTATGTACATATGTGAATACACCACAGTGAATCCCATCATCATGTACATCCACAAATTTTTAAATTAAAAAAAACCTATAAGTAAATAGCAGGAAGATCAGTAGAAGGAAGGGAGCAAGGTGGGATGCAGGGAGGAGAAGGGGAAGTACAGGGAATGAATTAGAACAGATTATATTCCCTGATTTTATAATTATGACATAGTCTACTTTATTGTCATGTGTAACTAAAAAGAACCACGAAAAAAAAGAAAAAGAAACAAAAAAGCCAACTAACTTCCCATTAACCAACATACCCAGATAGTATAAGCTTAAAGTGTATGGGAAAGGGACCTAAGGTTAGAGGGACCTCACCTCAGGTCCTTGACTTTTCACCCTGAAAAGAGGTTCAGGACGTGAGGCTCAGGAGGCACAAAGGCAAACCGGCCTGCACTCAGGGAGGAGATAAAGTGCAGCCGCGCAGAGGAAAGCCATGTGTGCTGTGTGGTCTGAGGTTAGAGAGCACAGAAGATCTCTGGGGTATTTTAAAGTGGAAGACCTAGCCTAGTTTGGTTTAGTGTACTGGCCGGTAATCCCAGCTTCTCAGGAGGCTGAGACAGGAGGATCACAAGTTTATCAGCCAGCCTTAGCAATTTAGCAAGGTCCTAAGCAACTTAGTGAGACCCTGCTTCAAAAAATAAAAAGGATTTGGGAATGTGGCTTAGTGGTTAAGTGCCCCTGGGTTCAATTCCTGTTACCAAAATAAATAAATAAAATACAGGACCTAAGATATCTGTCTAAAGACGGACTTTGCGTCATTTGCCATCAACTAGTAAGCTTGTTTTATTACTACCTTGTAATGAATGTGACTCTCTCGGATCAGACCTTTTCCCTTTTCAAGCTAAACAAAAACAATAGACTAAGTTTATGTGAGTGTGTGTGTGTGCCTGCACATGCATGTGCACGTATGTGTGCTGATATTGTGTAACCTGTGTGATTTAGAGTGAGAATTGTGCTGGTACATAGTCCACTGTGTGCTCCAGAATTCTGGTAACTGTTAAATAGTTCTGTTTGTGCACTGTCCCCTTGGAAGGTGGGGTCTTTGAAGTGGAGCACAGCCTTAGTTTCGTATGCCTTATGGCTTGTGGCCTGATGTGTCCCTATCTCAGGAGGACAGAGGCTTTTAGAAGATTGCTGGCAGATGGTATAAGGGAGTCCTAGTGGGGAACCAGCCGCGACATGAAGCTGAAGGAAAGTAACCTTACTTTCTGAATCTAATGCCCAGTCAGGACCTGAACTCATTTAACTGTTCAGGGATTAATTATCGTTTCCACTTAACATTTTGTGAAAACTTAAAACAATACCTTCAGCATACCCTCACAGGAAAGCCAGCCCTCCTGCATCGCCCACCACCCACTCCGTGTATACCCTGAGCTTGGCCCCTGTATGTGTGCAGACCCACTCCCTTGGCCTAGCCAGTCCCGCTGTGGTTCTGCAGCACAGTGGGGCCCATTCTCTAGAGCTGTGAACCTTGCATCTTTCTTTGGCTGTAAACTACCAGGCAGGTAGGTAAGTGCCCAGTAAGCCACCGAAAGGAAGCTAAACCTACAGGGAATCTCCAGCAACTGTCTTTTCCTCTTTCTTGGTCCTGCTCAGAGTTGTCTTGTTGGCAGGCAGCCGCCTGTGAAATGTGCACATTTCAAAGCAAATGGCTCCAGGAGCTCATAATTGCTGCCAAGCGTGTGTGGATTTTAATAGCCCATTTTCATTAGCCTGGTGTGAAATCACCTGTCTCTGTGTTGTTACCCATCTTAATTGTCAATTATGGTGATTAAGCCTGGCTTTCACTACCATCCCTGGTAATCATCAGTATTATCTCTGAGGCTGACGGAAGGGAACAAACATCACTCTGTAGGTGAAGGTGAATGTTTTGGTGTCTATGAATGCAGTGGCATTTTTCTTTGTTTGGATGGAGCCAAACTTGAGTCTAGCTGTCATTTCCCATCTGCCTTTTAGCTGTCTTAGGATGAATCACGTCTCTTTTGTCACTTGGTTTCTTATCATCAAAGGGGTTCCCCGAAACCCACCCCCTTCCAATTCTCCAGAGACGTGTCGCCTAGCTAATTAAGAGAGTAGGTCAGATAGTTAATGCCTTGAAAGTGCTCTCAGCAGTGATGGTGATGTTACACACAACAGCACAGCACTGGAAACATTTGGGGGTAGGGCAGAAAGTGCTGCCGATGGGAAACCTGGGATTCGGATTGCTGATTTTTTTTCTGCCCTCATCAGCCTTGTTAATTTGAAGCACCTTCCCTTGGCTTCTGCTAGATAGACCCATTTAATTGTGCATCTTGACTAATGTTTCACTTTTCCTGGAATTTGGAATGAACAATAATGAAAATCTAGGAAATTATCATCCTTTCCTCTTTCCTTACAAATTTTAATTTGGTAAAATTCCCAAACCCATTTCTGTTATGCTTTTGTGGGATTTCAGGACATGGCAAAATAATGAAAGACTTTTTTAAACATGATATCATTAGACAGCATCTCAAGTATCTGAGTGCCATGTGTGTCCCCAAGGCTTATGACACTCTTAAGGCTTGATGGTTTCCTTTATCTTTCAAAAAAAAAAAAAACCCTCTGAGGAAACTAATAAGAGATTTTTTTACTCTAATTTAATGGGAAAAAAGAAATTAAGTCATGCAAGCTTAAGGGATATGGAGAGTGAATCAGTGACTCTTGGCTGCCTCCTGGGGTAGGGAGGAATAAAGCTCCATCTCAGACGGTCTTTAATAAAAACACCTAAATCCGTAACCTCTCAAAGATCCGCTGGCCAGTCTAGACTGAGGCAGGCAAGGGTTATAAAGGAATTACCTTCCTGGATAATTTCCTTCTCTTCGAAATCTCCCATTCCCCTTTAGTATTGCTTTGAGTATTTTGTCTGTTCTTATTTTTCAAGGCCTTATTATAATGCAGGCTTGTCTTCATCATTGTCTTCTAAACACTCTGCACTCCAAGTTGCTGCTAACTTTAGATTCGTGGTCCCCCACTCCACAGTGAAGGGCTGGAATCCGAACTGTCAGGGTGGTTTTCTAACTTCTACCAATAGGTGTTTCTCTTATAACAGAAAAACTATGTTATTTTTAATTTCCAAAAAAAGTAAATATGATTTATCTAGGAATAAAAGAGGAGGACACTTTACGGCTCAAATGTGTCCTCTTACGTGGAATTCTGCCAACCCTTTTTTCCCCAAGTTCCTATGACCAAATAGATTGCTTTCTTTCCTGTGTTCCCATTGTTCTTTGTTCTGATGTGGGTTACAGAGCAGCCATATTTTATTAGTTATTTGTTGTGTAATTCCAAATTGTTGTCCTCAAATTTTGGTCAAGAGGGAGCTTCTTTTCCAGTCACTGTGCAAGTAAGCAGAGGGTGACGAGGAAACTGAAACCCAAACACCCAAAGTTATGAAGCATGAGTCCCTAACAGGGAAGATTTCTGACGCATGGTGAACTGGTTCAAGATGGAATGAGCTACTTTGTTGGCCTGGAGAGACTCTAAAGCTGAGTGGTTTCTCTACTGGACAGAAATTCCCACATTTGTGAAGTTGCCATGCAGATGTGCAAAGGCTCTTGGTCTGTGACAGAAGGCCTCTGGCAGGAGGAGATGTAGTTAGTGGTGGAGCACTTGCCCAGCGTGTATGAAGTCGTGGGTTTAATCCCCAGCACCAAAAAACAAAGAGCGAGCCTCTTAAAGGCTGACCTGGCTCTAATTGAAACTCTTCTATATTCCATAGGTGTCCCCCATTAGGACAAATTCTAAATTCGGTTCCTTCTTTCCCATAACCTAGCAGTGTCTCAGGGAAAGACACCAAGGCTCTAACTATCATGCTCCTCCCTTGTAACTCCATTAATCCAGTTTTGAAACTACGGTGTTGGATATTCATTTTCTTTAAAGTTCACTCCCTGGGGGTTGGCAAGATGGCAGAGTGAAACTAGGCAACAAATGAAATTCGAGCAGGAGACAGCTGATCAGGGAGGTGCATGATGGCGAGAGTACCCTCAGAACCATGTTGGACAGTCGGTCACCTGGGGAGACTTGGACATTCTGGATCTGTCAGCCCTGACTCCTCATCAGCCCTGACTTCTCATCAGAGATGGTGGGGGGCACGTGGACTCCTCAGGGCTGGCGAGGACATGTGGACTCATCAGGACTGGCGGGGGGCACGTGGACTCTCATCAGGACTAGTGGGGGGCACGTGGATCCAACAGGGCAGGCAGGGGCACGTGGACTCCTCAGGGCTGGCGAGGACATGTGGACTCATCAGGGATGGTGGGGGGCACGTGGACTCATCAGGACTAGTGGGGGGCACGTGGATCCAACAGGGCAGGCAGGGGCACGTGGACTCATCAGGGATGGTGGGGGGCACGTGGACTCTCATCAGGACTAGTGGGGGGCACGTGGATCCAACAGGGCAGGCAGGGGCACGTGAACTCATCAGGGATGGTGGGGGGCACGTGGACTCTCATCAGGGATGGTGGGGGGCAAGTGGACGCTCATCAGGGATGGTGGGGGCACGTGGATCCAACAGGGCAGGCAGGGGCACATGGACTCATCTGGGATGGTGGGGGGCACGTGGACTCTCATCAGGACTAGTGGGGGGCACGTGGATCCAACAGGGCAGGCAGGGGCACGTGGACTCCTCAGGGATGGTGGGGGGCACGTGGACTCTCATCAGGGATGGTGGGGCACGTGGACTCTCATCAGGGATGGTGGGGGAGGTGGACTCTCATCAGGGATGGTGGGGGGCACGTGGACTCTCATCAGGGATGGTGGGGGAGGTGGACTCTCATCAGGGATGGTGGGGGGAGGTGGACTCTCATCAGGGATGGTG
This sequence comes from Ictidomys tridecemlineatus, assembly GCF_052094955.1. Taxonomy (NCBI): domain Eukaryota; kingdom Metazoa; phylum Chordata; class Mammalia; order Rodentia; family Sciuridae; genus Ictidomys; species Ictidomys tridecemlineatus. Next base: position 132,977,096 of record NC_135487.1, on the reverse strand, counting down.
GGGGGGCACGTGGACTCTCATCAGGGATGTGGGGGGAGGTGGACTCTCATCAGGGATGGTGGGGGGAGGTGGATTTTCATCAGGGATGGTGGGGGGCACGTGGACTCTCATCAGGGATGGTGGGGGGAGGTGGACTCTCATCAGGGATGGTGGGGGGAGGTGGATTTTCATCAGGGATGGTGGGGGCACGTGGACTCTCATCAGGGATGGTGGGGGCGCGTGGACTCTCATCAGGGATGTGGGGGGAGGTGGACTCTCATCAGGGATGTGGGGGGAGGTGGACTCTCATCAGGGATGGTGGGGGGAGGTGGATTTTCATCAGGGATGTGGGGGGAGGTGGACTCTCATCAGGGATGTGGGGGGAGGTGGACTCTCATCAGGGATGGTGGGGGGAGGTGGACTCTCATCAGGGATGGTGGGGGGAGGTGGATTTTCATCAGGGATGGTGGGGGCACGTGGACTCTCATCAGGGATGGTGGGGGGAGGTGGACTCTCATCAGGGATGGTGGGGGGCACGTGGACTCTCATCAGGGATGGTGGGGGGAGGTGGATTTTCATCAGGGATGGTGGGGGCACGTGGACTCTCATCAGGGATGGTGGGGGGAGGTGGATTTTCATCAGGGATGGTGGGGGAGGTGGACTCTCATCAGGGATGGTGGGGGGAGGTGGACTCTCATCAGGGATGGTGGGGGCACGTGGACTCTCATCAGGGATGGTGGGGGGAGGTGGATTTTCATCAGGGATGGTGGGGGGAGGTGGACTCTCATCAGGGATGGTGGGGGGAGGTGGACTCTCATCAGGGATGGTGGGGGGAGGTGGACTCTCATCAGGGATGGTGGGGGGAGGTGGACTCTCATCAGGGAAGGTGGGGGCACGTGGACTCTCATCAGGGATGGTGGGGGGCACGTGGACTCTCATCAGGGATGGTGGGGGCATGTGGACTCTCATCAGGGATGGTGGGGGGAGGTGGACTCTCATCAGGGATGGTGGGGGCACGTGGACTCTCATCAGGGATGGTGGGGGGAGGTGGACTCTCATCAGGGATGTGGGGGGAGGTGGACTCTCATCAGGGATGTGGGGGGAGGTGGACTCTCATCAGGGATGGTGGGGGGAGGTGGACTCTCATCAGGGATGGTGGGGGGAGGTGGACTCTCATCAGGGATGGTGGGGGGAGGTGGACTCTCATCAGGGATGTGGGGGGAGGTGGACTCTCATCAGGGATGTGGGGGGAGGTGGACTCTCATCAGGGATGTGGGGGGAGGTGGACTCTCATCAGGGATGGTGGGGGGAGGTGGACTCTCATCAGGGATGTGGGGGGAGGTGGACTCTCATCAGGGATGGTGGGGGCACGTGGACTCTCATCAGGGATGGTGGGGGGAGGTGGACTCTCATCAGGGATGGTGGGGGCACGTGGATTCTCATCAGGGATGGTGGGGGCACGTGGACTCTCATCAGGGATGGTGGGGGGAGGTGGATTTTCATCAGGGATGGTGGGGGCGCGTGGACTCTCATCAGGGATGGTGGGGGCACGTGGACTCTCATCAGGGATGTGGGGGGAGGTGGACTCTCATCAGGGATGGTGGGGGGCACGTGGACTCTCATCAGGGATGGTGGGGGGGCACGTGGACTCTCATCAGGGATGGTGGGGGGAGGTGGATTTTCATCAGGGATGGTGGGGGCACGTGGACTCTCATCAGGGATGGTGGGGGGAGGTGGATTTTCATCAGGGATGGTGGGGGGCACGTGGACTCTCATCAGGGATGTGGGGGGAGGTGGACTCTCATCAGGGATGGTGGGGGGAGGTGGATTTTCATCAGGGATGGTGGGGGGCACGTGGACTCTCATCAGGGATGTGGGGCACGTGGACTCTCATCAGGGATGGTGGGGGGAGGTGGATTTTCATCAGGGATGGTGGGGGAGGTGGACTCTCATCAGGGATGGTGGGGGCATGTGGACTCTCATCAGGGATGGTGGGGGGAGGTGGACTCTCATCAGGGATGGTGGGGGGAGGTGGACTCTCATCAGGGATGGTGGGGGGAGGTGGACTCTCATCAGGGATGGTGGGGGAGGTGGATTTTCATCAGGGATGGTGGGGGGAGGTGGATTTTCATCAGGGATGGTGGGGGCACGTGGACTCTCATCAGGGATGTGGGGGGAGGTGGACTCTCATCAGGGATGGTGGGGGGCACGTGGACTCTCATCAGGGATGTGGGGGGAGGTGGACTCTCATCAGGGATGGTGGGGGGAGGTGGATTTTCATCAGGGATGGTGGGGGGCACGTGGACTCTCATCAGGGATGTGGGGCACGTGGACTCTCATCAGGGATGGTGGGGGGAGGTGGATTTTCATCAGGGATGGTGGGGGAGGTGGACTCTCATCAGGGATGGTGGGGGCATGTGGACTCTCATCAGGGATGGTGGGGGGAGGTGGACTCTCATCAGGGATGGTGGGGGGAGGTGGACTCTCATCAGGGATGGTGGGGGGAGGTGGACTCTCATCAGGGATGGTGGGGGAGGTGGATTTTCATCAGGGATGGTGGGGGGAGGTGGATTTTCATCAGGGATGGTGGGGGCGCGTGGACTCATCAGGGATGGTGGGGGGAGGTGGACTCTCATCAGGGATGGTGGGGGGAGGTGGACTCTCATCAGGGATGTGGGGGGAGGTGGACTCTCATCAGGGATGGTGGGGGGGAACGTGGACTCTCATCAGGGATGGTGGGGGGAGGTGGATTTTCATCAGGAATGGTGGGGGGCACGTGGACTCTCATCAGGGATGGTGGGGGCGCGTGGACTCTCATCAGGGATGTGGGGGGAGGTGGACTCTCATCAGGGATGGTGGGGGGAGGTGGACTCTCATCAGGGATGGTGGGGGGAGGTGGACTCTCATCAGGGATGGTGGGGGGAGGTGGATTTTCATCAGGGATGGTGGGGGGAGGTGGACTCTCATCAGGGATGGTGGGGGCACGTGGACTCTCATCAGGGATGGTGGGGGGAGGTGGACTCTCATCAGGGATGGTGGGGGCACGTGGACTCTCATCAGGGATGGTGGGGGGAGGTGGACTCTCATCAGGGATGGTGGGGGGGCGCGTGGACTCTCATCAGGGATGTGGGGGGAGGTGGACTCTCATCAGGGATGTGGGGGGAGGTGGACTCTCATCAGGGATGGTGGGGGAGGTGGACTCTCATCAGGGATGTGGGGGGCACGTGGACTCTCATCAGGGATGGTGGGGGGAGGTGGATTTTCATCAGGGATGGTGGGGGGGCACGTGGACTCTCATCAGGGATGGTGGGGGGCAAGTGGACGCTCATCAGGGATGGTGGGGGCACGTGGACTCTCATCAGGGATGGTGGGGGGAGGTGGACTTTCATCAGGGATGGTGGGGGGCACGTGGACTCTCATCAGGGATGTGGGGGGAGGTGGACTCTCATCAGGGATGGTGGCGGGGCACGTGGACTCTCATCAGGGATGGTGGGGGCACGTGGACTCTCATCAGGGATGGTGGGGGGCACGTGGACTCTCATCAGGGATGGTGGGGGGAGGTGGATTTTCATCAGGGATGGTGGGGGCACGTGGACTCTCATCAGGGATGGTGGGGGGAGGTGGACTCTCATCAGGGATGGTGGGGGGAGGTGGACTCTCATCAGGGATGGTGGGGGGCACGTGGACTCTCATCAGGGATGGTGGGGGGAGGTGGACTCTCATCAGGGATGGTGGGGGGAGGTGGACTCTCATCAGGGATGGTGGGGGGAGGTGGACTCTCATCAGGGATGGTGGGGGGAGGTGGACTCTCATCAGGGATGGTGGGGGGAGGTGGACTCTCATCAGGGATGGTGGGGGGAGGTGGACTCTCATCAGGGATGGTGGGGCGCGTGGACTCTCATCAGGGATGGTGGGGGCACGTGGACTCTCATCAGGGATGGTGGGGGCACGTGGACTCTCATCAGGGATGGTGGGGGGCACGTGGACTCTCATCAGGGATGGTGGGGGGAGGTGGACTCTCATCAGGGATGGTGGGGGCACGTGGACTCTCATCAGGGATGGTGGGGGGAGGTGGACTCTCATCAGGGATGGTGGGGGGAGGTGGACTCTCATCAGGGATGGTGGGGGGCACGTGGACTCTCATCAGGGATGGTGGGGGGAGGTGGACTCTCATCAGGGATGGTGGGGGGAGGTGGACTCTCATCAGGGATGGTGGGGGGAGGTGGACTCTCATCAGGGATGGTGGGGGGAGGTGGACTCTCATCAGGGATGGTGGGGGGAGGTGGACTCTCATCAGGGATGGTGGGGCGCGTGGACTCTCATCAGGGATGGTGGGGGCACGTGGACTCTCATCAGGGATGGTGGGGGGCACGTGGACTCTCATCAGGGATGGTGGGGGGAGGTGGACTCTCATCAGGGATGGTGGGGGGAGGTGGACTCTCATCAGGGATGGTGGGGGCATGTGGACTCTCATCAGGGATGGTGGGGGAGGTGGACTCTCATCAGGGATGTGGGGGGCACGTGGACTCTCATCAGGGATGGTGGGGGGGCACGTGGACTCTCATCAGGGATGTGGGGGGAGGTGGACTCTCATCAGGGATGGTGGGGGGAGGTGGATTTTCATCAGGGATGTGGGGGGAGGTGGACTCTCATCAGGGATGTGGGGGGAGGTGGACTCTCATCAGGGATGGTGGGGGAGGTGGACTCTCATCAGGGATGGTGGGGGGGCACGTGGACTCTCATCAGGGATGGTGGGGGGGCACGTGGACTCTCATCAGGGATGGTGGGGGGAGGTGGACTCTCATCAGGGATGTGGGGGGAGGTGGACTCTCATCAGGGATGTGGGGGGAGGTGGACTCTCATCAGGGATGGTGGGGGCACGTGGACTCTCATCAGGGATGTGGGGGGAGGTGGACTCTCATCAGGGATGGTGGGGGGAGGTGGACTCTCATCAGGGATGTGGGGGGAGGTGGACTCTCATCAGGGATGTGGGGGGAGGTGGACTCTCATCAGGGATGGTGGGGGGAGGTGGACTCTCATCAGGGATGGTGGGGGGAGGTGGATTTTCATCAGGGATGGTGGGGGCACGTGGACTCTCATCAGGGATGGTGGGGGGAGGTGGACTCTCATCAGGGATGGTGGGGGGAGGTGGACTCTCATCAGGGATGGTGGGGGGAGGTGGATTCTCATCAGGGATGGTGGGGGAGGTGGACTCTCATCAGGGATGGTGGGGGGAGGTGGACTCTCATCAGGGATGGTGGGGGCACGTGGACTCTCATCAGGGATGGTGGGGGCACGTGGACTCTCATCAGGGATGGTGGGGGCATGTGGACTCTCATCAGGGATGGTGGGGGGAGGTGGACTCTCATCAGGGATGGTGGGGGCACGTGGACTCTCATCAGGGATGGTGGGGGCACGTGGACTCTCATCAGGGATGGTGGGGGGGCGCGTGGACTCTCATCAGGGATGGTGGGGGGAGGTGGATTTTCATCAGGGATGGTGGGGGCGCGTGGACTCTCATCAGGGATGGTGGGGGCACGTGGACTCTCATCAGGGATGTGGGGGGAGGTGGACTCTCATCAGGGATGGTGGGGGGAGGTGGACTCTCATCAGGGATGGTGGGGGGAGGTGGACTCTCATCAGGGATGGTGGGGGAGGTGGACTCTCATCAGGGATGGTGGGGGGAGGTGGACTCTCATCAGGGATGGTGGGGGAGGTGGACTCTCATCAGGGATGGTGGGGGGCACATGGACTCTCATCAGGGATGGTGGGGGGAGGTGGACTCTCATCAGGGATGGTGGGGGAGGTGGACTCTCATCAGGGATGGTGGGGGGAGGTGGACTCTCATCAGGGATGGTGGGGGAGGTGGACTCTCATCAGGGATGGTGGGGGAGGTGGACTCTCATCAGGGATGGTGGGGGAGGTGGACTCTCATCAGGGATGGTGGGGGGAGGTGGACTCATCAGGGATGGTGGGGGGCACGTGGACTCTCATCAGGGATGGTGGGGGGAGGTGGACTCTCATCAGGGATGGTGGGGGCATGTGGACTCTCATCAGGGATGGTGGGGGAGGTGGACTCTCATCAGGGATGGTGGGGGCGCGTGGACTCTCATCAGGGATGGTGGGGGGAGGTGGACTCTCATCAGGGATGGTGGGGGCGCGTGGACTCTCATCAGGGATGGTGGGGGCGCGTGGACTCTCATCAGGGATGGTGGGGGCGCGTGGAGTCTCATCAGGGATGGTGGGGGGCACGTGGACTCTCATCAGGGATGGTGGGGGGCACGTGGACTCTCATCAGGGATGGTGGGGGGAGGTGGACTCTCATCAGGGATGGTGGGGGGAGGTGGATTTTCATCAGGGATGGTGGGGGCACGTGGACTCTCATCAGGGATGGTGGGGGGAGGTGGACTCTCATCAGGGATGGTGGGGGGAGGTGGACTCTCATCAGGGATGGTGGGGGGAGGTGGACTCTCATCAGGGATGGTGGGGGCATGTGGACTCTCATCAGGGATGTGGGGGGAGGTGGACTCTCATCAGGGATGGTGGGGGGGCGCGTGGACTCATCAGGGATGGTGGGGGGAGGTGGACTCTCATCAGGGATGGTGGGGGGAGGTGGACTCTCATCAGGGATGGTGGGGCACGTGGACTCTCATCAGGGATGGTGGGGGGAGGTGGACTCTCATCAGGGATGGTGGGGGGAGGTGGACTCATCAGGGATGGTGGGGGAGTGGAATAATAAAGGGAGAAGTAGCTAAATGGTGGAGCACTTGCCTAGCGTGTATGAGGAAAGGCAGAAGTGACAAGGTAACTTTAGGAATGAGGGGAGAAAAGAGTGAGTGATGTCAGGGTAGGAGCCACGGAGAGGCCTGGTGAGAGGTGCAGGTGGTGTCCAGGCAGGAGCCAGCGAGTAAGAGGTACGCGGTGGTGTGGGGGCAGGAGCCAGTAAGAGTGGCGTGGGGGCAGGAGCCGGGGGACGCTGGTGGGTGAGAGGTGCACAGCTTTTCTCAAATTTCTGGCGGAAAATTGGCAGCCCTCTGTAGAGACCATGCCTGAGCCTTCAATCTAAACAGTTCGTCCTTCCTGGAGATGGTGGTCAGTGCTGTCACAGGAAATGCCTTTGAAATGGGCTGTCCTAGTGTCCTGTGTAGCAGGACTGCCAGTCCCCACTACCACTGAGGAGTAGAGCAGAGCAGGACAGAAAGCAAGTGATTCTCAGGCAGAGCGACAGCTGGGGCCAGCAGGTGCCCCCGCCCCAGCCTGTGAGCCACTTGGGCCCTGTGTGCACCAGCTGCAGCTCCTGTGCCCCATTCTGGCAGGGCCTTCTGCTCAGGCTCCCCCCGGGAGCTGCCAGCTGGCTATGTCATGTTTTTAAGGTGTAGCCAAGGCCAGGAATCAGCTATTATATGGCCGGTGTGTAGTCAAGGTCGGAAACACTACTCAGCGTATATACTCGAGGTCACACACATTTGCTTTGAGCATCACTTACGTGACCTGTTGGCAGTGTGCTACCTGTTGGTAGTTCCACAACCCATCAGAGAGCAGAGATTTAGAAACTTAGAGTTCAAACCAAGAAGTCATGGGCATTTACCAAGATTCCCAAACCTGATGGATTCCAAGTCTGAAAGGGCTCAGCAAAGAATAATAATTAGACTCTCTAATGTCAGTTTTGTATTCCACCAATATCATCTTCTGCACTTATTTGGTAGGTCCCCCTCATTATTTGATATTCTTTAATATTTGTGTCTTCTAATGTCTTCATGTGCTAATTGGATTCATAGTTTCCATATTTTCTGTTGCTATTTTCATACCCTCCCAAGACTTTTCTTTCTCTTCTTGCATTATCTACTTCTGTCTTCTCCCAACCATTTTTGTCTTTCTTTCTTTTATTTTTTTTCATACTCTATATAATTTAGTAGTAATTTTACTTTCTTTTTAAAAAAATTATTTAGTTTTTAGTTGGACACAATACTTTTAGTTTACTTATGTGGTGCTGAGGATCTCGAACCCAGGGCCTGCACGTGCTAGGCGAGCCTCTACCACTGAGCCACAACCCCAGCCCATCTCTTCTACTCTCTGATTAGTGGAGGTGTAGAAAACATTTCAATAAGATTTTAAAGGTTTATTAGTATATGGTTTTGCTCTGAAGTGGTCACAGTTAATAGTTATTATTACCTTAAAGTGGTGCTAGAAACTGAAAACAGCACTGAGACTGAGTGAGAGTTATGACAATTAGATATACCCCCAGGAATGGCACATAGGAGAAAAAAGTTCAGTGAAAGTCCCTGTGTAACAGTGAAGGAGGTATCCATCCCAGCAGATGTGCAAATATTAACCTAGAAATACAAGAAACATGAGTAAACAAGGTTATAACACTCCAACAACTGATCCCATAGACATTGACGTGGAGGAAATGCCAGGTAAGCAATTCAGAAAGTTAAAATTATCAATGAACTTAAAGGACATCTAAGGAAGAAAATGCAGGATGTGAAAGAGCATTTTAATGAAGAGAAAAACAGAACCAAACAGAAATCCTAGAATGAAAAATTCAATTAATCAAAAGCTCAGTTGAAAGTCTCACTAATATATATGATCAAGTTGAAGACAGAATTTCAGATCTTGAAGAACAGCTCTATGAACTTGAACACTCAACAATTTTTTAAAAAATTAGGAATATTGAACTTTGGGTCATATGTAAAGACCTTACTTATACTGAAGATATTGAAGATGAACAGATTCAGGCTAATAGGACTGGTAACCTATTTAGTGAAATAATAGCAGAAAATTTTCCAAACTTGGGGAAGGAGATGGACATTCAGCTACTGGAATCATTCAGAACTCCAAATAGACAAGACCAGAAAAGAACCTCCCATGATACATTACAGTGAATGTGCCAAAAACTCAAAATAAGGGAAGAATTTTTAAGTTTAGAGAATACTAAGTCCCTTATAAAGGCAAACTTATCATAATAACAGCAATTTTACCATCAGAAATTCTAAATGCCAGGAGAGAACATGGTATGATATATTTCAAGCCCAGAAAGTAAGATAACTGCCCCTTATATACTATATTAAAAAGAAAAGAAAAAGCCATCCTTCAGAATTGAAGAATTTTTTTAAAAAAGACTTCCAAGAAAAGCATAAACTAATGGATTCATGACCAGTAAGCCAGGATTGCAGAAGACACTTAAAGGAATTCTATACACAAAAAAGAAGGAAAAAAACAGTGTGAAAAAGAATAAATCTCATTAGAAAAGTGGATAAACAAATGAGAAATAGGATTTTAAAAAACTGTTAGAAATATGATTAGAAATAAAATAACTACAAGTTATAATAACCCCAAATGTAGTGATCTCAATTCTAATTAAAAGACATAAAATGACAGGTTGGATTTATTAAATAAATGTTACCTGTGAGAAACATTGGTAAAAAACATCCACAGACTGAAAGTAAAAGCATGGGAAATGATATTTCGTGCATCTGAAAACAAATAGTAGCAATTACTCTTATATCAGCAAAGCAGACTTCAAATCAAAAGTACTCATAGGAGATGAAGAAGCTCAATACATATTCTTAAAGAAAATGATCCAAGAAATAACAATTGTCAGTATTTATACCTTGAACATTGGCATACCTAATTTTATAAAGGAAACACCACTCAACTAAAGGCTCCGATTGGCTCTGATTTTTTAAAAGTGGGGTGTTTCAGTATACTTCTCTTGCCAACAGATAGTTCATCCAGACATGAAATAAATGAAGATTAGATTTAAAACTCACTCTAGATCAAAAGGACTTAGCAGACCTGTTCAGGGAACCTTCTCCAAAAAGTGTATTTGAGGCCACAAAGTAAGTCTTGGCAAATACAAACAAGTTGAAAGATGAGGGTTAGCATAATAAAGAGTACTGTACAATAAAACTAAAGTCAACATTCTTAATGGGGAAAAATTGAGCTCGATTTCTCTAACATCAGGAACAGGACACAGACATCAACTCTCGCCACTCATGTTCAGTATAGTACTTGAAATAAAAGGGCTGCAAATTGGGAAGGAAGAAGTCAAATTAGTCCTATTTGCAGAAAATATGTTCCTGTACTTAGAAAGCTCCACCAGAAGACCTCTAGAGCAGATAAACAAATTTGGCAAAATAACAGGACACAAAACTTACAAAAATCAATACTTTTCTATACAGAATGACCTTGCTTAGGAAGAAATCAAGAAAACAATTCCATTGGTAGCAGCCTCAAAAAAAGTAAAACAAAACAAAACAAAAACTAGGAATAAATCTAACCAAGGAAAATGATAGAAAACTGAAAAAATAAGGGCTGGGGTTATGGCTCAGCTGTAGAGCGCTCATCTATCGCATGCAAGGCCCTGGGTTCGAGATCCTCAGCACCACATAAAAATAAAGGTATTGTGTCCAACTACAACTAAAAAAATTTTAAAAAAGAAAAAATAAACAGAAAAGACAGTACAAGATCAAAAGACCTCCCATGTTCATAGATGGGCAGAATTAATGTTGAAATGGTCAAATTACCAAAAAACAATTTACAGGTTCAATGTAAAATACCATTAAAATACCAATGCAATTTTTCACAGAACTAGAAAACAATTCTAAATTCATATAGAAAGACAACAGACCAAGAACAATCAAAGCAATTCTGAGCAAAAAGATACTCTGGAGGTATCCCAATACCCAATTTCAAATTACACTGGAAAGCTATCGTAACTACAATAGTGTGGTGCGTGGCATTAAAAACAGGCATGTAGACCAACGGAATTAAAAAGAAGTCAGATGCTGGGGCTGGGGATCAGTGGTACAGCACTCGCCTCGCAGTGCGCGAGGCCCTGGGTTCGCTCCTCAGCACCGCCTAAAAAAATAAAAGAATTGTGTCCATCTACAACTAAAAATTCCTTAAAAAAAAAAACAACCCAACACGATACAGTGATCCGATCCTTGACAAAGGCACAAAAACATTGGAGAAAAGCCAGCCTTTTAAACAAATGGTGTGGATTATCAGACCTATGTAGGAGCATGAAACTAGAACCCTATCTCCCACCTGCACAAAGTGGACCAAGAATAAGACCAGAAACTACACAACTGCTACCAGGAAACACAGGGGAAACACCCCAACGTGTAGACACAATGACTTCCTCAATAAAACTCCTACGACTCAGGAAACAAGAGCAAGAAGAGCGCCTGCAGAGTGGGAGGAAATCTTCGCCAGCCGCCCTCTGTCAGAGGACTCCTATTCAGAATACACAAAGAACTCAAGGAAAACAAATCAGTGGTTGGGGAGATGAGCCAAACAGAAAGTTCTCAAAAGTAGTACAAATGCCAACAACTATATGAAAAAATGCTTAATACCTTTAGCCATAAGAGAAACAAAAATCAAAACTACACTGAGGTTTTGCCTCGCTCCAGTAAGAATGGCAAAAATACCATTAACAATAAATGCTGGTAAGAATGCCATGAAAGGGGAACTCTATCCACTGTTGGTGGGAATGTAGAATAGTACAGCCACTATAGAAATCAGAATGGAGGCTCCTCAAAAGACAGGAACGGAACCCCCCTATGACTCGGTTACACCACTCCTTAGTGTTTATCCAAAAGAATTAAAGTCGTCACACGTGGCAATGCCTGCACATCCCTGTTGACCACAGCACCGTTCACAGTAGCCACATCACGGAGCCAGCGTACGTGACTGTCAGCGGATGAGGTTGACACAATGGGGTTTTATTAGCCATAAAGAAGAAGCAACTGTTTCACTTGCAGGAAAAGGAACAAAACAGGAGAGCATCATGTTAAGTGAAATAAACCGGACACAGAAAGTGAAGAATCGTATGTCTTCTCTTACAGGTGGAAGCTAGGGAGAAATAGAGGGAAAAAACAAATCTCATGCAAATGGAGTGAGACAGAAGTTAGATAGAAGGGGACGGGAGGAGGGAGGAGAAGAAGGAAAGACTAGGTATTTGGGAGTAAAATCGAACAAATTGCATCATTGCATGTATGAATATGCCACAGTGAAACCCCCTGTTCTGTATAATCACTTTTCACCAATATTTTTTTAAATTAACACACTTAATGTATATTTAAAGCAATGAAATGAGACGTGATGTCTTTTGAAGTCAGGGTCTCTGTAGCTGTTTTTCACAGAACTGTGAGACTCCCAGCCTCTGGCTGCTGCCCCGTGGCATCTCTCTGTGCTCCTCAGCAGCTGCGTTCTGATTGTTTACATCTGGAGCTCGCTGGAGATTCCAGACCCCAGGATCAAAGCTCCCGATTCAGCCATCTTTGCCTGTGGGGTTTCCGAAGAGACCAAAGCCGCGTGGTTGCCATGGTGACTGGGTCTCTGGGATGAAGTCAGAGGAGGATCCCGTGAGTTGATGGGGGAGCAATGACCATCTGCTAAGAACGAGGTGGCCCTGAGCAAGCAGTGGTTTGGGGAGCCCTCAGGAATGCCAGCAAGTGACAGAGGCAGGTGACTGAGAGCCGCGAGAAGCCATCTGGAGAGCACGTGCATCCAGCGGGCCCGAGGACGGGCAGCCTGGGCGTGATCACCAGGGCCTGCTAGTGCAGAGAGCAGACCTGAAGCCCGCGGAGCTCGCCCACCTGTGGACAGAGACGTCTGGTGACTGAGCACCCCTCCCAGAAGCGCTGGTGAGAAGGACCTGTGAGGGCTGAAGTCGGGTGCCAGGTGGGCCGTCTGTTGTCCAGCGACAATCGCGAGGTCACAGTCACAGGAGACGAGTTGGTCATTTCCAGTAGGTGAGACAGGCCTGCTCTGGGGTTCACGTTCCATCAGTTCTCGTCTCAACTTTTAGGAAATTGGTTTTCTCAGATTCTGACTCTGTTGGTTCTTAAGCCGTAGAGAGCGCACACACCTCTCCTCAGAGCTCTGGGTGAGGGACACACCGACTGACCACTCCTCGGAGACAGCCTCGTGGGCTGGGGGTGGCCTTGACCTCTGGAGAGGGGAAGTCCCCCTGTCACCCTCCCTCATCCAGCCTGTCCCTGGCTCTTGCCCTGTCTCCGGGTGACCTGGGGTCAAGCAGCTCCGTGTGGAGGTGACTGGGTGTGAATTGTCAGCGGACCTCCCACGTCTTCCTCCTCTGCCTCCTTCCAGGGCAGCTCCACCCGCAGTTCTTCTCTCCTCCCGCCGCATGGCCGAGCCCAGAGCTCAGGACCGAGAAGACCCAGGACAGACAGACAGGCAGAGTCCACGGGAGGCACCTTCCTACCCACTGGAGGGAAGAAGCTAGGCCGAGGGGGGTCCCCAGAGCCTACTGTGTTTCCAGGCCCTCGAAGCCATGAAACGGAGGGAAGGCGGGGCCCAGCCTCGGCTGCAGGATCTGCCCTGGGAGCTGATCCACACAGAGGAGACCCCAGGTCGACCTCGTTCGACTTACCTGGCCTTTGGCCTATGACACTCGAACTTCTTTTTTCTTCTTCATTTTGGAACATAGGATCTACCCCCGGGGGCTCAACCACAGGGTCACGTCTCCAGCTCTTCATTTTTATTTTGAGACAGGGTCTCACTGAGTCGCTAAGGTTGGCCTTGCATTTCTGATCCTCCTGCCTCAGCCGTCCAGGAGGCCGGGACTACAGGCCACCACACCAGGCCACAAACTCTCTCTTAAATCTGTTTTGTTCTGCTTTGCTTTTCTGCGGTGGGTGCTGGAGATCAAACTCGGGGCTTTGTGTGTGCTAGGGGCCTTGTGGCTGTTCTCCATCTCACAGAACTTGTTCTTGATGCCCTCTGTCCAGTAAGCAGTTCACGGGAGCACGGTGCTTGTGGTAGGTTCATGACATCTAGGAGTGACAGGGGCAATAAGGAACGGCCTCAATCCTGAATCTGCCCGAGGAGCCTTCCCTCTCACTTCACAGGCTGCGGGGAGCTCGTGTGGCGTGGGGGGAAGGAGGAAGTGTGAGTCCCAGGCTCCGTCTGCTACAGAGAAGCCAACGCCCTGCTGATGCTGCCGATTCCCTGCCAAGGTGCACGGCTCTGAACGAGGCAACTGAGCTGTCCTGGATGAATCTTCAACCCTCCCTCCCTTCTCACACATACACATCCATCGCTTTTATCAGAAGATGATCCATCCTGGAACGCAGCTGCTTTCTGAATAAATGGCTGTTCCTTAGCAGCGACTCCAACAGGCGCTTTCTCACGTCAGTGACTTTGTTCTGACAACAGTGCCCGCCCGTCATCCGCTCTTCTCCTTTCAGGATTCCGTCTTATTATTCATCTATTCATCACGTTTATTGGTTCTGTCCGTTATGTGAGAGCCTCAGGGCATATTTACAAGGGCAGTAAAGAGAGCGGCCCAGCACTCGGCCACACGTGTGACAGGCAGCCAAGACAGGACCGTCCTTCTCTACCCCGACTAAGCGACTGGGGGGGTGGGGTTGACTGACCAAAAGTCCAGCTCGTGCCACGTGATCTGGTCACGTCACCACACAGTGTAACCAACAGTTGGTCCCTTTTTTGACCTCTACCTAATTCCAACTCAAGGCTAAAGGGTTCTCTTTAAGATCATTACACATCCCGATAACACCTGTCTATCCCGTGAAAGTGTGCGACTCACAAGATTGTGTTGACGTCACACTGTCCCATCCCAGAACATTTTCATCACCTTAAAGACACCCACACCCGTGGACAGCCCTTGGTCCTTCCTCCCAGCCCCAGTGGCCACTCGTCCCTTCCTTCATCGAGGCACAGTAGTTGTGCCTACTTGGGTTAGTCAGCTTTCCGTCACCGTAAAAAACACTTGAGATTATTAACTTACAAAGAGAAGATGTTTATCTTGACTCAGGATTTTGAAGGTTCTGGTTCATAATCTATTGGCCTGTTGCCTTGGGCGTGTGACAGAGCAGACGGGATGGAGAAAGCTCCAGGTAAGGAAAGGTACCTACGCCAGGATCAGGAAGCAGGAGGAGCGAGGGCGCCCCACACCCTGGACACTGCCCACCGTCGTCCACCACCAAGCTCCCAAGAGCACCAAGTTGGGGCCAAGCCTTTACCCATGGGCCTTCCAGGGACATTCCAGATCCAAGCTGAATCTTCTTCCTGCGGCACACGTGACGTTCGGACTCAGGTACATCCGGGCAATCTTACTCCTGGAGATGGCACATACGTCTCCAGGGTGAATGAAATCAACGTGCTGCGGAGACGGCTCACTCTCATGTTTACTGTAGCACTGTTCAGTAGCCAGGATATGGACTCAACCCAAAGACCCAAAAACTGTTGCATGAATAAAGAAAATCCAGTATTTATACACAAAAAAATGAAACCTTGTTATTTAATGTCCACTTCTGCAAATTTGCTTATGCTGAACATGTTATATAAATGGAATAATGAAATACATAGCTTTTTGTGCCTGACTTCTTTCACTTAATATAATGTTTTTAAGGTTCATTCATATTTTGGCATGTATTCAGACTTTAGTCATTTTTATGGCTGAATAATACTCCTCAGAAGGAAACACAACATCTGATTTATCCACATATCACAGACGTCAGCACTGTTTTCTGCTACAGATATGAGAGTACAAGTTTTTGTATGAGCTTATGGTTTACTTCCTATGGCCATCCAGTTGTTCCAGCAGCATTTGTTGAAAAGACGATTCCTTCTCTCGTTGGCCTGTCTTATCACCCTTTTTGAAAATCCACTGATAATAAATGTATATGCTTATTTCTGGATTCTCATTTCTATCCCATTGACCTAAATGTCTTGCCTCCCGTAGTTCTGTGATAAGTTCTGAAATCCAGAAGTGTGACCCTTCCAATTTATTCTTATCTTTCCAGTTAGTCCCTCGCATTTCGATATGATCTTTGTATCAGCTTGTCGATTTCTGCAACAACAACAAAAAGCTGAGAAATTTGATAGCAATTGTGTGAAGTTTATAGTCGTTTGAGGAATCCTGCCATCTTAGCAACGTTAGTTCCTCTAACCCTGAACACAGGTTGCGTTTCCAGTTATTCATTTCATCTTTGGTTTCTTTTAATGACATTCAAAAGTAAGTCGATTGTTCTTCACGGGAACAAACTGGTTGGTATTTTTGGTTGTGCAGAAAGAGGGAGAATGAATCAATCTCTTTCTTCCTCTCCCCTCCTCCCACGTTTTCATTTTCTTTCAATTTCATTTCACCAAAAGGAAAAAAAAAAGTCCGATGTTGACAGTGAGCCTTGAGGACAGCACAGTCCTGGGGGTAGTGCCAGCACCAGCGACAGCGGCAGGGCCCACTTGGCTTCACGTGGCACTTGGCAGTAGCGACACCGCCCCTTGTCACCCGTCAGCAGGTCTAATGACAACACCTGGTGTCGGGTGGGGAGACCACAGGACGCACCGCAGACCCTCTGCAGCTTTGCTCCCCACCACACCTGAACACGGAGCTCACCTTACAGAACTCTGGGACGATGAAGTGTGCGCACACACACGTGCATGTCGGTCACACAGGACAGTTCCTTGGTTTAGATCTTCAAACAAAATGAAACACGACCACCCACCACTTTCCTCCATCCCACTTGACCCCGTCCATCCCGTCTCTGTTTGCTGAGTGACCAGCGTGGCCCGTTTCACTCCCTGCTTACTCCTGGCCCCTCAGTACCCTCTGCCCCGGCACCAGCCCTCACCACTGAGCCCTTCGCAAATGGCATCCTGTGTCTCTTCCTCCTTCCTGTGGGAGCTGAGCACGCCCCGACATTCCTGGGGGTTGTGCAGCGATTCTTCACGGCCGCCTCCCACCAGTCCTCGAGGTAGGCCATGGACCCCCCCTCATGGGGGCCTCCCTGAAGTCCCTGGAAGCTTCTGCATCACGCATTCCTCCTCTTCTACTCCTCCCTCTTCATTCCTCTACTCCTCCTCCCTCTTCATTCCTCTACTCCTCCTCCCTCTTCATTCCTCTACTCCTCCTCCCTCTTCATTCCTCTACTCCTCCTCCCTCTTCATTCCTCTACTCCTCCTCCCTCTTCATTCTTCTACTCCTCCCTCTTCATTCCTCTACTCCTCCTCCCTCTTCATTCCTCTACTCCTCCTCCCTCTTCATTCCTCTACTCCTCCCTCTTCATTCCTCTACTCCTCCCTCTTCATTCCTCTACTCCTCCTCCCTCTTCATTCCTCTACTCCTCCTCCCTCTTCATTCCTCTACTCCTCCTCCCTCTTCATTCCTCTACTCCTCCTCCCTCTTCATTCCTCTACTCCTCCCTCTTCATTCCTCTACTCCTCCTCCCTCTTCATTCCTCTACTCCTCCCTCTTCATTCCTCTACTCCTCCTCCCTCTTCATTCCTCTACTCCTGCTCCCTCTTCATTCCTCTACTCCTCCCTCTTCATTCCTCTACTCCTCCCTCTTCATTCCTCTACTCCTCCCTCTTCATTCCTCTACTCCTCCTCCCTCTTCATTCCTCTACTCCTCCTCCCTCTTCATTCCTCTACTCCTCCTCCCTCTTCCTTCCTCTCGTCCTCCCTCTTCCTTCCTCTACTCCTCCTCCCTCTTCTTCCTCTACTCCTCCTCCCTCTTCCTTCCTCTACTCCTCCTCCCTCTTCATTCCTCTACTCCTCCTCCCTCTTCATTCCTCTACTCCTGCTCCCTCTTCCTTCCTCTACTCCTCCTCCCTCTTCCTTCCTCTACTCCTCCTCCCTCTTCATTCCTCTACTCCTCCTCCCTCTTCATTCCTCTACTCCTGCTCCCTCTTCATTCCTCTACTCCTCCTCCCTCTTCCTTCCTCTACTCCTCCTCCCTCTTCATTCTTCTACTCCTCCCTCTTCATTCCTCTACTCCTCCTCCCTCTTCCTTCCTCTCGTCCTCCCTCTTCATTCCTCTACTCCTCCTCCCTCTTCATTCCTCTACTCCTGCTCCCTCTTCATTCCTCTATCTACTCCTCCTCCCTCTTCATTCTTCTACTATCCTCCCTCTTCATTCCTCTACTCCTCCTCCCTCTTCATTCCTCTACTCCTCCTCCCTCTTCATTCCTCTATTCCTCCCTCTTCATTCCTCTACTCCTCCTCCCTCTTCATTCCTCTACTCCTCCCTCTTCATTCCTCTACTCCTCCTCCCTCTTCATTCCTCTACTCCTCCTCCCTCTTCCTTCCTCTGCTTCTCCCTCTTCATTCCTCTACTCCTCCCTCTTCATTCCTCTACTCCTCCTCCCTCTTCATTCCTCTACTCCTCCCTCTTCATTCCTCTACTCCTCCCTCTTCATTCCTCTACTCCTCCTCCCTCTTCATTCCTCTACTCCTCCTCCCTCTTCATTCCTCTACTCCTCCTCCCTCTTCATTCCTCTACTCCTCCTCCCTCTTCATTCCTCTACTCCTCCCTCTTCATTTCTCTACTCCTCCTCCCTCTTCATTCCTCTACTCCTCCTCCCTCTTCATTCCTCTACTCCTCCTCCCTCTTCATTCCTCTTCCTCCTCCCTCTTCCTTCCTCTCCTCTTCCCTCTTCCTTCCTCTCCTCCTCCCTCTTCATTCCTCTCCTCCTCCCTCTTCCTTCCTCTCCTCCTCCCTCTTCATTCCTCTTCTCCTCCTCCCTCTTCATTCCTCTACTCCTCCCTCTTCATTACTCTACTCCTCCCTCTTCATTCCTCTACTCCTCCTCCCTCTTCATTCCTCTACTCCTCCTCCCTCTTCATTCCTCTACTCCTCCTCCCTCTTCCTTCCTCTGCTTCTCCCTCTTCATTCCTCTACTCCTCCCTCTTCATTCCTCTACTCCTCCTCCCTCTTCCTTCCTCTACTCCTCCTCCCTCTTCATTCCTCTACTCCTCCTCCCTCTTCATTCCTCTACTCCTCCCTATTCATTCTTCTACTCCTCCTCCCTCTTCATTCCTCTACTCCTCCCTCTTCATTCCTCTACTCCTCCTCCCTCTTCATTCCTCTTCTCCTCCTCCCTCTTCATTCCTCTACTCCTCCCTCTTCATTCCTCTACTCCTCCCTCTTCATTCCTCTACTCCTCCTCCCTCTTCCTTCCTCTGCTTCTCCCTCTTCATTCCTCTACTCCTCCCTCTTCATTCCTCTACTCCTCCTCCCTCTTCATTCCTCTACTCCTCCCTCTTCATTCCTCTACTCCTCCCTCTTCATTCCTCTACTCCTCCTCCCTCTTCATTCCTCTACTCCTCCTCCCTCTTCCTTCCTCTCCTCCTCCCTCTTCCTTCCTCTCCTCCTCCCTCTTCATTCCTCTACTCCTCCTCCCTCTTCATTCCTCTCCTCCTCCCTCTTCCTTCCTCTCCTCCTCCATCTTCATTCCTCTTCTCCTCCTCCCTCTTCATTCCTCTCCTCCTCCCTCTTCATTCCTCTACTCCTCCCTCTTCATTCCTCTACTCCTCCTCCCTCTTCATTCCTCTGCTTCTCCCTCTTCATTCCTCTACTCCTCCCTCTTCATTCCTCTACTCCTCCCTCTTCATTCCTCTACTCCTCCCTCTTCATTCCTCTGCTTCTCCCTCTTCATTCCTCTGCTTCTCCCTCTTCATTCCTCTACTCCTCCCTCTTCATTCCTCTACTCCTCCTCCCTCTTCATTCCTCTACTCCTCCTCCCTCTTCATTCCTCTACTCCTCCTCCCTCTTCATTCCTCTGCTTCTCCCTCTTCATTCCTCTACTCCTCCTCCCTCTTCATTCCTCTACTCCTCCTCCCTCTTCATTCCTCTGCTTCTCCCTCTTCATTCCTCTGCTTCTCCCTCTTCATTCCTCTACTCCTCCCTCTTCATTCCTCTACTCCTCCTCCCTCTTCATTCCTCTACTCCTCCCTCTTCATTCCTCTACTCCTCCTCCCTCTTCATTCCTCTACTCCTCCTCCCTCTTCATTCCTCTACTCCTCCTCCCTCTTCATTCCTCTGCTTCTCCCTCTTCATTCCTCTGCTTCTCCTCTTCATTCCTCTACTCCTCCCTCTTCATTCCTCTACTCCTCCTCCCTCTTCATTCCTCTACTCCTCCCTCTTCATTCCTCTACTCCTCCTCCCTCTTCATTTCTCTACTCCTCCTCCCTCTTCATTCCTCTACTCCTCCTCCCTCTTCATTCCTCTGCTTCTCCCTCTTCATTCCTCTACTCCTCCCTCTTCATTCCTCTACTCCTCCTCCCTCTTCATTCCTCTACTCCTCCTCCCTCTTCATTCCTCTACTCCTCCTCCCTCTTCATTCCTCTACTCCTCCCTCTTCATTCCTCTACTCCTCCTTCTTCATTCCTCTACTCCTCCTCCCTCTTCATTCCTCTACTCCTCCCGCTTCATTCCTCTACTCCTCCCTCTTCATTCCTCTACTCCTCCTCCCTCTTCATTCCTCTGCTTCTCCCTCTTCATTCCTCTACTCCTCCTCCCTCTTCATTCCTCTACTCCTCCCTCTTCATTCCTCTACTCCTCCTCCCTCTTCATTCCTCTACTCCTCCTCCCTCTTCATTCCTCTACTCCTCCTCCCTCTTCATTCCTCTACTCCTCTTCCCTCTTCATTCCTCTACTCCTCTTCCCTCTTCATTCCTCTACTCCTCCTCCCTCTTCCTTCCTCTACTCCTCCTCCCTCTTCATTCCTCTACTCCTCCTCCCTCTTCATTCCTCTACTCCTCCTCCCTCTTCATTCCTCTACTCCTCCTCCCTCTTCATTCCTCTACTCCTCCCTCTTCATTCCCCTACTCCTCCCTCTTTATTCCTCTACTCCTCCTCCCTCTTCATTCCTCTGCTTCTCCCTCTTCTTTCCTCTACTCCTCCTCCCTCTTCTTTCCTCTACTCCTCCTCCCTCTTCATTCCTCTATTCCTCCTCCCTCTTCATTCCTCTGCTTCTCCCTCTTCATTCCTCTACTCCTCCCTCTTCATTCCTCTACTCCTCCTCCCTCTTCATTCCTCTACTTTTTTCTCTTCATTCCTCTGCTTCTCCCTCTTCTTTCCTCTACTCCTCCCTCTTCATTCCTCTACTCCTCCTCCCTCTTCATTCCTCTACTCCTCCTCCCTCTTCATTCCTCTGCTTCTCCCTCTTCATTCCTCTACTCCTCCCTCTTCATTCCTCTACTCCTCCTCCCTCTTCATTCCTCTACTTTTTTCTCTTCATTCCTCTGCTTCTCCCTCTTCATTCCTCTACTCCTCCCTCTTCATTCCTCTACTCCTCCTCCCTCTTCATTCCTCTACTCCTCCTCCCTCTTCATTCCTCTACTCCTTTCTCTTCATTCCTCTGCTTCTCCCTCTTCTTTCCTCTACTCCTCCTCCTCCCTCTTCTTTACTCTACTCCTCCTCCCTCTTCATTCCTCTGCTTCTCCCTCTTCATTCCTCTACTCCTCCTCCCTCTTCATTCCTCTGCTTCTCCCTCTTCATTCCTCTACTCCTCCTCCCTCTTCATTCCTCTACTCCTCCCTCTTCATTCCTCTGCTTCTCCCTCTTCCTTCCTCTGCTCCTTCCTCTTCCTTCCTCTGCTCCTCCCTCTTCATTCCTCTGCTCCTCCCTCTTCATTCCTCTACTCCTCCTCCCTCTTCATTCCTCTGCTTCTCCCTCTTCATTCCTCTACTCCTCCCTCTTCATTCCTCTGCTTCTCCCTCTTCCTTCCTCTGCTCCTTCCTCTTCCTTCCTCTGCTCCTTCCTCTTCCTTCCTCTGCTCCTCCCTCTTCATTCCTCTACTCCTCCCTCTTCATTCCTCTACTCCTCCCTCTTCATTCCTCTACTCCTCCTCCCTCTTCATTCCTCTACTCCTCCTCCCTCTTAATTCCTCTACTCCTCCCTCTTCATTCCTCTACTCCTCCCTTTTCATTCCTCTACTCCTCCCTCTTCATGACCTCTCCTCTCGCTGCCTCAGCCGGCTCCTCTCTGCCCTTGGCCCATGGAGTGCTTTTCGTGTCCAGTGTCCACCCTGGTCTTCCTGACCTACTGGAAAGTGTCTTTCTGTCAATCACGACGACTTGGTACCCACATAGAGAAATTCACATGAGACTTAGTGAAGTTGGAAAGTCAGGTCTATTTCGAGTTACCACATTTACAGGAGATTTATAACAGCGTTCTGTAAGTTTGACTTACTCTAACTTACGAGGTTCCAGTAGGGAACGCATTGGGATGTGAAGGGGAAAGTTCTGTGTCATCTTTTAGAAACTGAAATGTTGTGATGGATTTTTGAGTTTCATTAGGTCATCTTTTGGACTCAAAACCAAATTAAAAATACATGCAAAATATTTTTAATATTCATTTTATTTCTTACTTTCTAGCAAAAGTAGACATCAGTGACCTCGGAAGAAATTTCTTTAACCTCTCTGGATAAGGTCATTGCTGAACAAAGGGTCCTACACCTATTTATCAGTTGTGAGCGTCTGTTCATTCAGCAAGTATCG